>NC_060120.1:40087534-40388576 GCF_021461395.2 Schistocerca americana
GGGTACAGATGGTAGCAGATGCATGTTAGTACGTCTTGCTTAAAGTGATGAAAAAGCGTTTCCGCCCGGGATCGAACCGGGGACCTTCTGCGTGTTAGGCAGACGTGATAACCGCTACACCACGGAAACTGCTTGTGTGCACCTTACTTCACAGACGACTTATAGTGATGTTGCCATCGTAACTAAAAAATTCAATAAATGTGGTACTTGCAAACGAAGGGACCTGCAGCAGATCCACACACGACGTGGCTCATTGGTGGACAATACGACATAGGCAGGAAAAGACTGTTCCCGCCCGGGATCGCACCGGGGACCTTCTGCGTGTGAAGCAGACGTGATAACCGCTACACTACGGAAACGACGGACCTGGGGAGTCCATCCTTGTTCACTCGAACTTGCCTCAGACTTTCTCTCGTCCGCGAATGCACACACGACAGTTCCTTTGTCAGCCTGGAACCCATCACAGCCGAGGGCTCAAGAAGTCTTCGGGGTGCTCGAGAGGGTGTCTGCCGTAGCACCCCTAACGAGATAGCGGCGTTTCGCGCAGTCGTTATTGCAAGTCATATCAGCAAAAGCAATCACTTTCTCAGCAGCAGGCAGTGCGAGCCCAGCGGCAGCTCTACATGAAGGTACCAATAGCCCAGGAAGGCCGCCGACCGCAGGAATTCGCGCCGCCCCCATCCCGCCAGCGTACACGAGACTTCCAGGGCACACTGGACGACATCGAGGGACTGGAATAATTGGCATTCGCCGTGTCACAGGACTCGTTGGTCTAGGGGTATGATTCCTGCTTAGGGTGCAGGAGGTCCCGGGTTCAAATCCCGGACGAGCCCTAGCGTTTTGTGCAAAGTGATCGCACGTCAGTGGCTGAGTCAGCGCAAAAAGCTCGCCGTCAATATCAAATGAATTTCTTATTCGATGTGAGCAATTGACACTCGGGTCCGACGCGTGAAGGCGATTACGAAGGTTTCGGGTACAGATGGTAGCAGATGCATGTTAGTACGTCTTGCTTAAAGTGATGAAAAAGTGTTTCCGCCCGGGATCGAACCGGGGACCTTCTGCGTGTTAGGCAGACGTGATAACCGCTACACCACGGAAACTGCTTGTGTGCACCTTACTTCACAGACGACTTATAGTGATGTTGCCATCGTAACTAAAAAATTCAATAAATGTGGTACTTGCAAACGAAGGGACATGCAGCAGATCCACACACGACGTGGCTCATTGGAGGACAATACGACATAGGCAGGAAAATACTGTTCCCGCCCGGGATCGAACCGGGGACCTTCTGCGTGTGAAGCAGACGTGATAACCGCTACACTACGGAAACGACGGACCTGAGGAGTCCATCCTTGTTCACTCGAACTTGCCTCAGACTTTCTCTCGTCCGCGAATGCACACACGACAGTTCCTTTGTCAGCCTGGAACCCATCACAGCCGAGGGCTCAAGAAGTCTTCGGGGTGCTCGAGAGGGTGTCTGCCGTAGCACCCCTAACGAGATAGCGGCGTTTCGCGCAGTCGTTATTGCAAGTCATATCAGCAAAAGCAATCACTTTCTCAGCAGCAGGCAGTGCGAGCCCAGCGGCAGCTCTACATGAAGGTACCAATAGCCCAGGAAGGCCGCCGACCGCAGGAATTCGCGCCGCCCCCATCCCGCCAGCGTACACGAGACTTCCAGGGCACCCTGGACGACATCGAGGGACTGGAATAATTGGCATTCGCCGTGTCACAGGGCTCGTTGGTCTAGGGGTATGATTCCTGCTTAGGGTGCAGGAGGTCCCGGGTTCAAATCCCGGACGAGCCCTAGCGTTTTGTGCAAAGTGATCGCACGTCAGTGGCTGAGTCAGCGCAAAAAGCTCGCCGTCAATATCAAATGAATTTCTTATTCGATGTGAGCAATTGACACCCGGGTCCGACGCGTGAAGGCGATTACGAAAGTTTCGGGTACAGATGGTAGCAGATGCATGTTAGTACGTCTTGCTTAAAGTGATGAAAAAGCGTTTCCGCCCGGGATCGAACCGGGGACCTTCTGCGTGTTAGGCAGACGTGATAACCGCTACACCACGGAAACTGCTTGTGTGCACCTTACTTCACAGACGACTTATAGTGATGTTGCCATCGTAACTAAAAAATTCAATAAATGTGGTACTTGCAAACGAAGGGACCTGCAGCAGATCCACACACGACGTGGCTCATTGGTGGACAATACGACATAGGCAGGAAAAGACTGTTCCCGCCCGGGATCGCACCGGGGACCTTCTGCGTGTGAAGCAGACGTGATAACCGCTACACTACGGAAACGACGGACCTGGGGAGTCCATCCTTGTTCACTCGAACTTGCCTCAGACTTTCTCTCGTCCGCGAATGCACACACGACAGTTCCTTTGTCAGCCTGGAACCCATCACAGCCGAGGGCTCAAGAAGTCTTCGGGGTGCTCGAGAGGGTGTCTGCCGTAGCACCCCTAACGAGATAGCGGCGTTTCGCGCAGTCGTTATTGCAAGTCATATCAGCAAAAGCAATCACTTTCTCAGCAGCAGGCAGTGCGAGCCCAGCGGCAGCTCTACATGAAGGTACCAATAGCCCAGGAAGGCCGCCGACCGCAGGAATTCGCGCCGCCCCCATCCCGCCAGCGTACACGAGACTTCCAGGGCACACTGGACGACATCGAGGGACTGGAATAATTGGCATTCGCCGTGTCACAGGACTCGTTGGTCTAGGGGTATGATTCCTGCTTAGGGTGCAGGAGGTCCCGGGTTCAAATCCCGGACGAGCCCTAGCGTTTTGTGCAAAGTGATCGCACGTCAGTGGCTGAGTCAGCGCAAAAAGCTCGCCGTCAATATCAAATGAATTTCTTATTCGATGTGAGCAATTGACACTCGGGTCCGACGCGTGAAGGCGATTACGAAGGTTTCGGGTACAGATGGTAGCAGATGCATGTTAGTACGTCTTGCTTAAAGTGATGAAAAAGTGTTTCCGCCCGGGATCGAACCGGGGACCTTCTGCGTGTTAGGCAGACGTGATAACCGCTACACCACGGAAACTGCTTGTGTGCACCTTACTTCACAGACGACTTATAGTGATGTTGCCATCGTAACTAAAAAATTCAATAAATGTGGTACTTGCAAACGAAGGGACATGCAGCAGATCCACACACGACGTGGCTCATTGGAGGACAATACGACATAGGCAGGAAAATACTGTTCCCGCCCGGGATCGAACCGGGGACCTTCTGCGTGTGAAGCAGACGTGATAACCGCTACACTACGGAAACGACGGACCTGAGGAGTCCATCCTTGTTCACTCGAACTTGCCTCAGACTTTCTCTCGTCCGCGAATGCACACACGACAGATCTTTTGTCAGCCTGGAACCCATCACAGCCGAGGGCTCAAGAAGTCTTCGGGGTGCTCGAGAGGGTGTCTGCCGTAGCACCCCTAACGAGATAGCGGCGTTTCGCGCAGTCGTTATTGCAAGTCATATCAGCAAAAGCAATCACTTTCTCAGCAGCAGGCAGTGCGAGCCCAGCGGCAGCTCTACATGAAGGTACCAATAGCCCAGGAAGGCCGCCGACCGCAGGAATTCGCGCCGCCCCCATCCCGCCAGCGTACACGAGACTTCCAGGGCACCCTGGACGACATCGAGGGACTGGAATAATTGGCATTCGCCGTGTCACAGGGCTCGTTGGTCTAGGGGTATGATTCCTGCTTAGGGTGCAGGAGGTCCCGGGTTCAAATCCCGGACGAGCCCTAGCGTTTTGTGCAAAGTGATCGCACGTCAGTGGCTGAGTCAGCGCAAAAAGCTCGCCGTCAATATCAAATGAATTTCTTATTCGATGTGAGCAATTGACACTCGGGTCCGACGCGTGAAGGCGATTACGAAGGTTTCGGGTACAGATGGTAGCAGATGCATGTTAGTACGTCTTGCTTAAAGTGATGAAAAAGTGTTTCCGCCCGGGATCGAACCGGGGACCTTCTGCGTGTTAGGCAGACGTGATAACCGCTACACCACGGAAACTGCTTGTGTGCACCTTACTTCACAGACGACTTATAGTGATGTTGCCATCGTAACTAAAAAATTCAATAAATGTGGTACTTGCAAACGAAGGGACATGCAGCAGATCCACACACGACGTGGCTCATTGGAGGACAATACGACATAGGCAGGAAAATACTGTTCCCGCCCGGGATCGAACCGGGGACCTTCTGCGTGTGAAGCAGACGTGATAACCGCTACACTACGGAAACGACGGACCTGAGGAGTCCATCCTTGTTCACTCGAACTTGCCTCAGACTTTCTCTCGTCCGCGAATGCACACACGACAGTTCCTTTGTCAGCCTGGAACCCATCACAGCCGAGGGCTCAAGAAGTCTTCGGGGTGCTCGAGAGGGTGTCTGCCGTAGCACCCCTAACGAGATAGCGGCGTTTCGCGCAGTCGTTATTGCAAGTCATATCAGCAAAAGCAATCACTTTCTCAGCAGCAGGCAGTGCGAGCCCAGCGGCAGCTCTACATGAAGGTACCAATAGCCCAGGAAGGCCGCCGACCGCAGGAATTCGCGCCGCCCCCATCCCGCCAGCGTACACGAGACTTCCAGGGCACCCTGGACGACATCGAGGGACTGGAATAATTGGCATTCGCCGTGTCACAGGGCTCGTTGGTCTAGGGGTATGATTCCTGCTTAGGGTGCAGGAGGTCCCGCGTTCAAATCCCGGACGAGCCCTAGCGTTTTGTGCAAAGTGATCGCACGTCAGTGGCTGAGTCAGCGCAAAAAGCTCGCCGTCAATATCAAATGAATTTCTTATTCGATGTGAGCAATTGACACTCGGGTCCGACGCGTGAAGGCGATTACGAAGGTTTCGGGTACAGATGGTAGCAGATGCATGTTAGTACGTCTTGCTTAAAGTGATGAAAAAGCGTTTCCGCCCGGGATCGAACCGGGGACCTTCTGCGTGTTAGGCAGACGTGATAACCGCTACACCACGGAAACTGCTTGTGTGCACCTTACTTCACAGACGACTTATAGTGATGTTGCCATCGTAACTAAAAAATTCAATAAATGTGGTACTTGCAAACGAAGGGACCTGCAGCAGATCCACACACGACGTGGCTCATTGGTGGACAATACGACATAGGCAGGAAAAGACTGTTCCCGCCCGGGATCGCACCGGGGACCTTCTGCGTGTGAAGCAGACGTGATAACCGCTACACTACGGAAACGACGGACCTGGGGAGTCCATCCTTGTTCACTCGAACTTGCCTCAGACTTTCTCTCGTCCGCGAATGCACACACGACAGTTCCTTTGTCAGCCTGGAACCCATCACAGCCGAGGGCTCAAGAAGTCTTCGGGGTGCTCGAGAGGGTGTCTGCCGTAGCACCCCTAACGAGATAGCGGCGTTTCGCGCAGTCGTTATTGCAAGTCATATCAGCAAAAGCAATCACTTTCTCAGCAGCAGGCAGTGCGAGCCCAGCGGCAGCTCTACATGAAGGTACCAATAGCCCAGGAAGGCCGCCGACCGCAGGAATTCGCGCCGCCCCCATCTCGCCAGCGTACACGAGACTTCCAGGGCACCCTGGACGACATCGAGGGACTGGAATAATTGGCATTCGCCGTGTCACAGGGCTCGTTGGTCTAGGGGTATGATTCCTGCTTAGGGTGCAGGAGGTCCCGGGTTCAAATCCCGGACGAGCCCTAGCGTTTTGTGCAAAGTGATCGCACGTCAGTGGCTGAGTCAGCGCAAAAAGCTCGCCGTCAATATCAAATGAATTTCTTATTCGATGTGAGCAATTGACACTCGGGTCCGACGCGTGAAGGCGATTACGAAGGTTTCGGGTACAGATGGTAGCAGATGCATGTTAGTACGTCTTGCTTAAAGTGATGAAAAAGTGTTACCGCCCGGGATCGAACCGGGGACCTTCTGCGTGTTAGGCAGACGTGATAACCGCTACACCACGGAAACTGCTTGTGTGCACCTTACTTCACAGACGACTTATAGTGATGTTGCCATCGTAACTAAAAAATTCAATAAATGTGGTACTTGCAAACGAAGGGACATGCAGCAGATCCACACACGACGTGGCTCATTGGAGGACAATACGACATAGGCAGGAAAATACTGTTCCCGCCCGGGATCGAACCGGGGACCTTCTGCGTGTGAAGCAGACGTGATAACCGCTACACTACGGAAACGACGGACCTGAGGAGTCCATCCTTGTTCACTCGAACTTGCCTCAGACTTTCTCTCGTCCGCGAATGCACACACGACAGTTCCTTTGTCAGCCTGGAACCCATCACAGCCGAGGGCTCAAGAAGTCTTCGGGGTGCTCGAGAGGGTGTCTGCCGTAGCACCCCTAACGAGATAGCGGCGTTTCGCGCAGTCGTTATTGCAAGTCATATCAGCAAAAGCAATCACTTTCTCAGCAGCAGGCAGTGCGAGCCCAGCGGCAGCTCTACATGAAGGTACCAATAGCCCAGGAAGGCCGCCGACCGCAGGAATTCGCGCCGCCCCCATCCCGCCAGCGTACACGAGACTTCCAGGGCACCCTGGACGACATCGAGGGACTGGAATAATTGGCATTCGCCGTGTCACAGGGCTCGTTGGTCTAGGGGTATGATTCCTGCTTAGGGTGCAGGAGGTCCCGGGTTCAAATCCCGGACGAGCCCTAGCGTTTTGTGCAAAGTGATCGCACGTCAGTGGCTGAGTCAGCGCAAAAAGCTCGCCGTCAATATCAAATGAATTTCTTATTCGATGTGAGCAATTGACACTCGGGTCCGACGCGTGAAGGCGATTACGAAGGTTTCGGGTACAGATGGTAGCAGATGCATGTTAGTACGTCTTGCTTAAAGTGATGAAAAAGTGTTTCCGCCCGGGATCGAACCGGGGACCTTCTGCGTGTTAGGCAGACGTGATAACCGCTACACCACGGAAACTGCTTGTGTGCACCTTACTTCACAGACGACTTATAGTGATGTTGCCATCGTAACTAAAAAATTCAATAAATGTGGTACTTGCAAACGAAGGGACATGCAGCAGATCCACACACGACGTGGCTCATTGGAGGACAATACGACATAGGCAGGAAAATACTGTTCCCGCCCGGGATCGAACCGGGGACCTTCTGCGTGTGAAGCAGACGTGATAACCGCTACACTACGGAAACGACGGACCTGAGGAGTCCATCCTTGTTCACTCGAACTTGCCTCAGACTTTCTCTCGTCCGCGAATGCACACACGACAGTTCCTTTGTCAGCCTGGAACCCATCACAGCCGAGGGCTCAAGAAGTCTTCGGGGTGCTCGAGAGGGTGTCTGCCGTAGCACCCCTAACGAGATAGCGGCGTTTCGCGCAGTCGTTATTGCAAGTCATATCAGCAAAAGCAATCACTTTCTCAGCAGCAGGCAGTGCGAGCCCAGCGGCAGCTCTACATGAAGGTACCAATAGCCCAGGAAGGCCGCCGACCGCAGGAATTCGCGCCGCCCCCATCCCGCCAGCGTACACGAGACTTCCAGGGCACCCTGGACGACATCGAGGGACTGGAATAATTGGCATTCGCCGTGTCACAGGGCTCGTTGGTCTAGGGGTATGATTCCTGCTTAGGGTGCAGGAGGTCCCGGGTTCAAATCCCGGACGAGCCCTAGCGTTTTGTGCAAAGTGATCGCACGTCAGTGGCTGAGTCAGCGCAAAAAGCTCGCCGTCAATATCAAATGAATTTCTTATTCGATGTGAGCAATTGACACTCGGGTCCGACGCGTGAAGGCGATTACGAAGGTTTCGGGTACAGATGGTAGCAGATGCATGTTAGTACGTCTTGCTTAAAGTGATGAAAAAGTGTTTCCGCCCGGGATCGAACCGGGGACCTTCTGCGTGTTAGGCAGACGTGATAACCGCTACACCACGGAAACTGCTTGTGTGCACCTTACTTCACAGACGACTTATAGTGATGTTGCCATCGTAACTAAAAAATTCAATAAATGTGGTACTTGCAAACGAAGGGACATGCAGCAGATCCACACACGACGTGGCTCATTGGAGGACAATACGACATAGGCAGGAAAATACTGTTCCCGCCCGGGATCGAACCGGGGACCTTCTGCGTGTGAAGCAGACGTGATAACCGCTACACTACGGAAACGACGGACCTGAGGAGTCCATCCTTGTTCACTCGAACTTGCCTCAGACTTTCTCTCGTCCGCGAATGCACACACGACAGTTCCTTTGTCAGCCTGGAACCCATCACAGCCGAGGGCTCAAGAAGTCTTCGGGGTGCTCGAGAGGGTGTCTGCCGTAGCACCCCTAACGAGATAGCGGCGTTTCGCGCAGTCGTTATTGCAAGTCATATCAGCAAAAGCAATCACTTTCTCAGCAGCAGGCAGTGCGAGCCCAGCGGCAGCTCTACATGAAGGTACCAATAGCCCAGGAAGGCCGCCGACCGCAGGAATTCGCGCCGCCCCCATCCCGCCAGCGTACACGAGACTTCCAGGGCACCCTGGACGACATCGAGGGACTGGAATAATTGGCATTCGCCGTGTCACAGGGCTCGTTGGTCTAGGGGTATGATTCCTGCTTAGGGTGCAGGAGGTCCCGGGTTCAAATCCCGGACGAGCCCTAGCGTTTTGTGCAAAGTGATCGCACGTCAGTGGCTGAGTCAGCGCAAAAAGCTCGCCGTCAATATCA
Organism: Schistocerca americana; assembly: GCF_021461395.2. Lineage (NCBI taxonomy): Eukaryota > Metazoa > Arthropoda > Insecta > Orthoptera > Acrididae > Schistocerca > Schistocerca americana. The sequence goes on from NC_060120.1 coordinate 40,096,204, forward strand.
AATGAATTTCTTATTCGATGTGAGCAATTGACACTCGGGTCCGACGCGTGAAGGCGATTACGAAGGTTTCGGGTACAGATGGTAGCAGATGCATGTTAGTACGTCTTGCTTAAAGTGATGAAAAAGTGTTTCCGCCCGGGATCGAACCGGGGACCTTCTGCGTGTTAGGCAGACGTGATAACCGCTACACCACGGAAACTGCTTGTGTGCACCTTACTTCACAGACGACTTATAGTGATGTTGCCATCGTAACTAAAAAATTCAATAAATGTGGTACTTGCAAACGAAGGGACCTGCAGCAGATCCACACACGACGTGGCTCATTGGTGGACAATACGACATAGGCAGGAAAAGACTGTTCCCGCCCGGGATCGAACCGGGGACCTTCTGCGTGTGAAGCAGACGTGATAACCGCTACACTACGGAAACGACGGACCTGGGGAGTCCATCCTTGTTCACTCGAACTTGCCTCAGACTTTCTCTCGTCCGCGAATGCACACACGACAGTTCCTTTGTCAGCCTGGAACCCATCACAGCCGAGGGCTCAAGAAGTCTTCGGGGTGCTCGAGAGGGTGTCTGCCGTAGCACCCCTAACGAGATAGCGGCGTTTCGCGCAGTCGTTATTGCAAGTCATATCAGCAAAAGCAATCACTTTCTCAGCAGCAGGCAGTGCGAGCCCAGCGGCAGCTCTACATGAAGGTACCAATAGCCCAGGAAGGCCGCCGACCGCAGGAATTCGCGCCGCCCCCATCCCGCCAGCGTACACGAGACTTCCAGGGCACCCTGGACGACATCGAGGGACTGGAATAATTGGCATTCGCCGTGTCACAGGACTCGTTGGTCTAGGGGTATGATTCCTGCTTAGGGTGCAGGAGGTCCCGGGTTCAAATCCCGGACGAGCCCTAGCGTTTTGTGCAAAGTGATCGCACGTCAGTGGCTGAGTCAGCGCAAAAAGCTCGCCGTCAATATCAAATGAATTTCTTATTCGATGTGAGCAATTGACACTCGGGTCCGACGCGTGAAGGCGATTACGAAGGTTTCGGGTACAGATGGTAGCAGATGCATGTTAGTACGTCTTGCTTAAAGTGATGAAAAAGTGTTTCCGCCCGGGATCGAACCGGGGACCTTCTGCGTGTTAGGCAGACGTGATAACCGCTACACCACGGAAACTGCTTGTGTGCACCTTACTTCACAGACGACTTATAGTGATGTTGCCATCGTAACTAAAAAATTCAATAAATGTGGTACTTGCAAACGAAGGGACATGCAGCAGATCCACACACGACGTGGCTCATTGGAGGACAATACGACATAGGCAGGAAAATACTGTTCCCGCCCGGGATCGAACCGGGGACCTTCTGCGTGTGAAGCAGACGTGATAACCGCTACACTACGGAAACGACGGACCTGAGGAGTCCATCCTTGTTCACTCGAACTTGCCTCAGACTTTCTCTCGTCCGCGAATGCACACACGACAGTTCCTTTGTCAGCCTGGAACCCATCACAGCCGAGGGCTCAAGAAGTCTTCGGGGTGCTCGAGAGGGTGTCTGCCGTAGCACCCCTAACGAGATAGCGGCGTTTCGCGCAGTCGTTATTGCAAGTCATATCAGCAAAAGCAATCACTTTCTCAGCAGCAGGCAGTGCGAGCCCAGCGGCAGCTCTACATGAAGGTACCAATAGCCCAGGAAGGCCGCCGACCGCAGGAATTCGCGCCGCCCCCATCCCGCCAGCGTACACGAGACTTCCAGGGCACCCTGGACGACATCGAGGGACTGGAATAATTGGCATTCGCCGTGTCACAGGGCTCGTTGGTCTAGGGGTATGATTCCTGCTTAGGGTGCAGGAGGTCCCGGGTTCAAATCCCGGACGAGCCCTAGCGTTTTGTGCAAAGTGATCGCACGTCAGTGGCTGAGTCAGCGCAAAAAGCTCGCCGTCAATATCAAATGAATTTCTTATTCGATGTGAGCAATTGACACTCGGGTCCGACGCGTGAAGGCGATTACGAAGGTTTCGGGTACAGATGGTAGCAGATGCATGTTAGTACGTCTTGCTTAAAGTGATGAAAAAGTGTTTCCGCCCGGGATCGAACCGGGGACCTTCTGCGTGTTAGGCAGACGTGATAACCGCTACACCACGGAAACTGCTTGTGTGCACCTTACTTCACAGACGACTTATAGTGATGTTGCCATCGTAACTAAAAAATTCAATAAATGTGGTACTTGCAAACGAAGGGACATGCAGCAGATCCACACACGACGTGGCTCATTGGAGGACAATACGACATAGGCAGGAAAATACTGTTAACGCCCGGGATCGAACCGGGGACCTTCTGCGTGTGAAGCAGACGTGATAACCGCTACACTACGGAAACGACGGACCTGAGGAGTCCATCCTTGTTCACTCGAACTTGCCTCAGACTTTCTCTCGTCCGCGAATGCACACACGACAGTTCCTTTGTCAGCCTGGAACCCATCACAGCCGAGGGCTCAAGAAGTCTTCGGGGTGCTCGAGAGGGTGTCTGCCGTAGCACCCCTAACGAGATAGCGGCGTTTCGCGCAGTCGTTATTGCAAGCCATATCAGCAAAAGCAATCACTTTCTCAGCAGCAGGCAGTGCGAGCCCAGCGGCAGCTCTACATGAAGGTACCAATAGCCCAGGAAGGCCGCCGACCGCAGGAATTCGCGCCGCCCCCATCCCGCCAGCGTACACGAGACTTCCAGGGCACCCTGGACGACATCGAGGGACTGGAATAATTGGCATTCGCCGTGTCACAGGGCTCGTTGGTCTAGGGGTATGATTCCTGCTTAGGGTGCAGGAGGTCCCGGGGTCAAATCCCGGACGAGCCCTAGCGTTTTGTGCAAAGTGATCGCACGTCAGTGGCTGAGTCAGCGCAAAAAGCTCGCCGTCAATATCAAATGAATTTCTTATTCGATGTGAGCAATTGACACTCGGGTCCGACGCGTGAAGGCGATTACGAAGGTTTCGGGTACAGATGGTAGCAGATGCATGTTAGTACGTCTTGCTTAAAGTGATGAAAAAGTGTTTCCGCCCGCGATCTAACCGGGGACCTTCTGCGTGTTAGGCAGACGTGATAACCGCTACACCACAGAAACTGCTTGTGTGCACCTTACTTCACAGACGACTTATAGTGATGTTGCCATCGTAACTAAAAAATTCAATAAATGTGGTACTTGCAAACGAAGGGACATGCAGCAGATCCACACACGACGTGGCTCATTGGAGGACAATACGACATAGGCAGGAAAATACTGTTCCCGCCCGGGATCGAACCGGGGACCTTCTGCGTGTGAATCAGACGTGATAACCGCTACACTACGGAAACGACGGACCTGAGGAGTCCATCCTTGTTCACTCGAACTTGCCTCAGACTTTCTCTCGTCCGCGAATGCACACACGACAGTTCCTTTGTCAGCCTGGAACCCATCACAGCCGAGGGCTCAAGAAGTCTTCGGGGTGCTCGAGAGGGTGTCTGCCGTAGCACCCCTAACGAGATAGCGGCGTTTCGCGCAGTCGTTATTGCAAGTCATATCAGCAAAAGCAATCACTTTCTCTGCAGCAGGCAGTGCGAGCCCAGCGGCAGCTCTACATGAAGGTACCAATAGCCCAGGAAGGCCGCCGACCGCAGGAATTCGCGCCGCCCCCATCCCGCCAGCGTACACGAGACTTCCAGGGCACCCTGGACGACATCGAGGGACTGGAATAATTGGCATTCGCCGTGTCACAGGGCTCGTTGGTCTAGGGGTATGATTCCTGCTTAGGGTGCAGGAGGTCCCGGGTTCAAATCTCGGACGAGCCCTAGCGTTTTGTGCAAAGTGATCGCACGTCAGTGGCTGAGTCAGCGCAAAAAGCTCGCCGTCAATATCAAATGAATTTCTTATTCGATGTGAGCGATTGACACTCGGGTCCGACGCGTGAAGGCGATTACGAAGGTTTCGGGTACAGATGGTAGCAGATGCATGTTAGTACGTCTTGCTTAAAGTGATGAAAAAGTGTTTCCGCCCGGGATCGAACCGGGGACCTTCTGCGTGTTAGGCAGACGTGATAACCGCTACACCACGGAAACTGCTTGTGTGCACCTTACTTCACAGACGACTTATAGTGATGTTGCCATCGTAACTAAAAAATTCAATAAATGTGGTACTTGCAAACGAAGGGACATGCAGCAGATCGACACACGACGTGGCTCATTGGAGGACAATACGACATAGGCAGGAAAATACTGTTCCCGCCCGGGATCGAACCGGGGACCTTCTGCGTGTGAAGCAGACGTGATAACCGCTACACTACGGAAACGACGGACCTGAGGAGTCCATCCTTGTTCACTCGAACTTGCCTCAGACTTTCTCTCGTCCGCGAATGCACACACGACAGTTCCTTTGTCAGCCTGGAACCCATCACAGCCGAGGGCTCAAGAAGTCTTCGGGGTGCTCGAGAGGGTGTCTGCCGTAGCACCCCTAACGAGATAGCGGCGTTTCGCGCAGTCGTTATTGCAAGCCATATCAGCAAAAGCAATCACTTTCTCAGCAGCAGGCAGTGCGAGCCCAGCGGCAGCTCTACATGAAGGTACCAATAGCCCAGGAAGGCCGCCGACCGCAGGAATTCGCGCCGCCCCCATCCCGCCAGCGTACACGAGACTTCCAGGGCACCCTGGACGACATCGAGGGACTGGAATAATTGGCATTGGCCGTGTCACAGGGCTCGTTGGTCTAGGGGTATGATTCCTGCTTAGGGTGCAGGAGGTCCCGGGTTCAAATCCCGGACGAGCCCTAGCGTTTTGTGCAAAGTGATCGCACGTCAGTGGCTGAGTCAGCGCAAAAAGCTCGCCGTCAATATCAAATGAATTTCTTATTCGATGTGAGCAATTGACACTCGGGTCCGACGCGTGAAGGCGATTACGAAGGTTTCGGGTACAGATGGTAGCAGATGCATGTTAGTACGTCTTGCTTAAAGTGATGAAAAAGTGTTTCCGTCCGGGATCGAACCGGGGACCTTCTTCGTGTTAGGCAGACGTGATAACCGCTACACCACGGAAACTGCTTGTGTGCACCTTACTTCACAGACACTTATACTGATGTTGCCATCGTAACTAAAAAATTCAATAAATGTGGTACTTGCAAACGAAGGGACATGCAGCAGATCCACACACGACGTGGCTCATTGGAGGACAATACGACATAGGCAGGAAAATACTGTTCCCGCCCGGGATCGAACCGGGGACCTTCTGCGTGTGAAGCAGACGTGATAACCGCTACACTACGGAAACGACGGACCTGAGGAGTCCATCCTTGTTCACTCGAACTTGCCTCAGACTTTCTCTCGTCCGCGAATGCACACACGACAGTTCCTTTGTCAGCCTGGAACCCATCACAGCCGAGGGCTCAAGAAGTCTTCGGGGTGCTCGAGAGGGTGTCTGCCGTAGCACCCCTAACGAGATAGCGGCGTTTCGCGCAGTCGTTATTGCAAGTCATATCAGCAAAAGCAATCACTTTCTCAGCAGCAGGCAGTGCGAGCCCAGCGGCAGCTCTACATGAAGGTACCAATAGCCCAGGAAGGCCGCCGACCGCAGGAATTCGCGCCGCCCCCATCCCGCCAGCGTACACGAGACTTCCAGGGCACCCTGGACGACATCGAGGGACTGGAATAATTGGCATTCGCCGTGTCACAGGGCTCGTTGGTCTAGGGGTATGATTCCTGCTTAGGGTGCAGGAGGTCCCGGGTTCAAATCCCGGACGAGCCCTAGCGTTTTGTGCAAAGTGATCGCACGTCAGTGGCTGAGTCAGCGCAAAAAGCTCGCCGTCAATATCAAATGAATTTCTTATTCGATGTGAGCAATTGACACTCGGGTCCGACGCGTGAAGGCGATTACGAAGGTTTCGGGTACAGATGGTAGCAGATGCATGTTAGTACGTCTTGCTTAAAGTGATGAAAAAGTGTTTCCGCCCGGGATCGAACCGGGGACCTTCTGCGTGTTAGGCAGACGTGATAACCGCTACACCACGGAAACTGCTTGTGTGCACCTTACTTCACAGACGACTTATAGTGATGTTGCCATCGTAACTAAAAAATTCAATAAATGTGGTACTTGCAAACGAAGGGACATGCAGCAGATCCACACACGACGTGGCTCATTGGAGGACAATACGACATAGGCAGGAAAATACTGTTCCCTCCCGGGATCGAACCGGGGACCTTTTGCGTGTGAAGCAGACGTGATAACCGCTACACTACGGAAACGACGGACCTGAGGAGTCCATCCTTGTTCACTCGAACTTGCCTCAGACTTTCTCTCGTCCGCGAATGCACACACGACAGTTCCTTTGTCAGCCTGGAACCCATCACAGCCGAGGGCTCAAGAAGTCTTCGGGGTGCTCGAGAGGGTGTCTGCCGTAGCACCCCTAACGAGATAGCGGCGTTTCGCGCAGTCGTTATTGCAAGTCATATCAGCAAAAGCAATCACTTTCTCAGCAGCAGGCAGTGCGAGCCCAGCGGCAGCTCTACATGAAGGTACCAATAGCCCAGGAAGGCCGCCGACCGCAGGAATTCGCGCCGCCCCCATCCCGCCAGCGTACACGAGACTTCCAGGGCACCCTGGACGACATCGAGGGACTGGAATAATTGGCATTCGCCGTGTCACAGGGCTCGTTGGTCTAGGGGTATGATTCCTGCTTAGGGTGCAGGAGGTCCCGGGTTCAAATCCCGGACGAGCCCTAGCGTTTTGTGCAAAGTGATCGCACGTCAGTGGCTGAGTCAGCGCAAAAAGCTCGCCGTCAATATCAAATGAATTTCTTATTCGATGTGAGCAATTGACACTCGGGTCCGACGCGTGGAGGCGATTACGAAGGTTTCGGGTACAGATGGTAGCAGATGCATGTTAGTACGTCTTGCTTAAAGTGATGAAAAAGTGTTTCCGCCCGCGATCGAACCGGGGACCTTCTGCGTGTTAGGCAGACGTGATAACCGCTACACCACGGAAACTGCTTGTGTGCACCTTACTTCACAGACGACTTATAGTGATGTTGCCATCGCAACTAAAAAATTCAATAAATGTGGTACTTGCAAACGAAGGGACATGCAGCAGATCCACACACGACGTGGCTCATTGGAGGACAATACGACATAGGCAGGAAAATACTGTTCCCGCCCGGGATCGAACCGGGGACCTTCTGCGTGTGAAGCAGACGTGATAACCGCTACACTACGGAAACGACGGACTTGAGGAGTCCATCCTTGTTCACTCGAACTTGCCTCAGACTTTCTCTCGTCCGCGAATGCACACACGACAGTTCCTTTGTCAGCCTGGAACCCATCACAGCCGAGGGCTCAAGAAGTCTTCGGGGTGCTCGAGAGGGTGTCTGCCGTAGCACCCCTAACGAGATAGCGGCGTTTCGCGCAGTCGTTATTGCAAGTCATATCAGCAAAAGCAATCACTTTCTCAGCAGCAGGCAGTGCGAGCCCAGCGGCAGCTCTACATGAAGGTACCAATAGCCCAGGAAGGCCGCCGACCGCAGGAATTCGCGCCGCCCCCATCCCGCCAGCGTACACGAGACTTCCAGGGCACCCTGGACGACATCGAGGGACTGGAATAATTGGCATTCGCCGTGTCACAGGGCTCGTTGGTCTAGGGGTATGATTCCTGCTTAGGGTGCAGGAGGTCCCGGGTTCAAATCCCGGACGAGCACTAGCGTTTTGTGCAAAGTGATCGCACGTCAGTGGCTGAGTCAGCGCAAAAAGCTCGCCGTCAATATCAAATGAATTTCTTATTCGATGTGAGCAATTGACACTCGGGTCCGACGCGTGAAGGCGATTACGAAGGTTTCGGGTACAGATGGTAGCAGATGCATGTTAGTACGTCTTGCTTAAAGTGATGAAAAAGTGTTTCCGCCCGGGATCGAACCGGGGACCTTCTTCGTGTTAGGCAGATGTGATAACCGCTACACCACGGAAACTGCTTGTGTGCACCTTACTTCACAGACACTTATAGTGATGTTGCCATCGTAAGTAAAAAATTCAATAAATGTGGTACTTGCAAACGAAGGGACATGCAGCAGATCCACACACGACGTGGCTCATTGGAGGACAATACGACATAGGCAGGAAAATACTGTTCCCGCCCGGGATCGAACCGGGGACCTTCTGCGTGTGAAGCAGACGTGATAACCGCTACACTACGGAAACGACGGACCTGAGGAGTCCATCCTTGTTCACTCGAACTTGCCTCAGACTTTCTCTCGTCCGCGAATGCACACACGACAGTTCCTTTGTCAGCCTGGAACCCATCACAGCCGAGGGCTCAAGAAGTCTTCGGGGTGCTCGAGAGGGTGTCTGCCGTAGCACCCCTAACGAGATAGCGGCGTTTCGCGCAGTCGTTATTGCAAGCCATATCAGCAAAAGCAATCACTTTCTCAGCAGCAGGCAGTGCGAGCCCAGCGGCAGCTCTACATGAAGGTACCAATAGCCCAGGAAGGCCGCCGACCGCAGGAATTCGCGCCGCCCCATCCCGCCAGCGTACACGAGACTTCCAGGGCACCCTGGACGACATCGAGGGACTGGAATAATTGGCATTCGCCGTGTCACAGGGCTCGTTGGTCTAGGGGTATGATTCCTGCTTAGGGTGCAGGAGGTCCCGGGTTCAAATCCCGGACGAGCCCTAGCGTTTTGTGCAAAGTGATCGCACGTCAGTGGCTGAGTCAGCGCAAAAAGCTCGCCGTCAATATCAAATGAATTTCTTATTCGATGTGAGCAATTGACACTCGGGTCCGACGCGTGAAGGCGATTACGAAGGTTTCGGGTACAGATGGTAGCAGATGCATGTTAGTACGTCTTGCTTAAAGTGATGAAAAAGTGTTTCCGCCCGGGATCGAACCGGTGACCTTCTGCGTGTTAGGCAGACGTGATAACCGCTACACCACGGAAACTGCTTGTGTGCACCTTACTTCACAGACGACTTATAGTGATGTTGCCATCGTAACTAAAAAATTCAATAAATGTGGTACTTGCAAACGAAGGGACATGCAGCAGATCCACACACGACGTGGCTCATTGGAGGACAATACGACATAGGCAGGAAAATACTGTTCCCGCCCGGGATCGAACCGGGGACCTTCTGCGTGTGAAGCAGACGTGATGACCGCTACACTACGGAAACGACGGACTTGAGGAGTCCATCCTTGTTCACTCGAACTTGCCTCAGACTTTCTCTCGTCCGCGAATGCACACACGACAGTTCCTTTGTCAGCCTGGAACCCATCACAGCCGAGGGCTCAAGAAGTCTTCGGGGTGCTCGAGAGGGTGTCTGCCGTAGCACCCCTAACGAGATAGCGGCGTTTCGCGCAGTCGTTATTGCAAGTCATATCAGCAAAAGCAATCACTTTCTCAGCAGCAGGCAGTGCGAGCCCAGCGGCAGCTCTACATGAAGGTACCAATAGCCCAGGAAGGCCGCCGACCGCAGGAATTCGCGCCGCCCCCATCCCGCCAGCGTACACGAGACTTCCAGGGCACCCTGGACGACATCGAGGGACTGGAATAATTGGCATTCGCCGTGTCACAGGGCTCGTTGGTCTAGGGGTATGATTCCTGCTTAGGGTGCAGGAGGTCCCGGGTTCAAATCCCGGACGAGCCCTAGCGTTTTGTGCAAAGTGATCGCACGTCAGTGGCTGAGTCAGCGCAAAAAGCTCGCCGTCAATATCAAATGAATTTCTTATTCGATGTGAGCAATTGACACTCGGGTCCGACGCGTGAAGGCGATTACGAAGGTTTCGGGTACAGATGGTAGCAGATGCATGTTAGTACGTCTTGCTTAAAGTGATGAAAAAGTGTTTCCGCCCGGGATCGAACCGGGGACCTTCTGCGTGTTAGGCAGACGTGATAACCGCTACACCACGGAAACTGCTTGTGTGCACCTTACTTCACAGACGACTTATAGTGATGTTGCCATCGTAACTAAAAAATTCAATAAATGTGGTACTTGCAAACGAAGGGACATGCAGCAGATCCACACTCGACGTGGCTCATTGGAGGACAATACGACATAGGCAGGAAAATACTGTTCCCGCCCGGGATCGAACCGGGGACCTTCTGCGTGTGAAGCAGACGTGATAACCGCTACACTACGGAAACGACGGACTTGAGGAGTCCATCCTTGTTCACTCGAACTTGCCTCAGACTTTCTCTCGTCCGCGAATGCACACACGACAGTTCCTTTGTCAGCCTGGAACCCATCACAGCCGAGGGCTCAAGAAGTCTTCGGGGTGCTCGAGAGGGTGTCTGCCGTAGCACCCCTAACGAGATAGCGGCGTTTCGCGCAGTCGTTATTGCAAGTCATATCAGCAAAAGCAATCACTTTCTCTGCAGCAGGCAGTGCGAGCCCAGCGGCAGCTCTACATGAAGGTACCAATAGCCCAGGAAGGCTGCCGACCGCAGGAATTCGCGCCGCCCCCATCCCGCCAGCGTACACGAGACTTCCAGGGCACCCTGGACGACATCGAGGGACTGGAATAATTGGCATTCGCCGTGTCACAGGGCTCGTTGGTCTAGGGGTATGATTCCTGCTTAGGGTGCAGGAGGTCCCGGGTTCAAATCCCGGACGAGCCCTAGCGTTTTGTGCAAAGTGATCGCACGTCAGTGGCTGAGTCAGCGCAAAAAGCTCGCCGTCAATATCAAATGAATTTCTTATTCGATGTGAGCAATTGACACTCGGGTCCGACGCGTGAAGGCGATTACGAAGGTTTCGGGTACAGATGGTAGCAGATGCATGTTAGTACGTCTTGCTTAAAGTGATGAAAAAGTGTTTCCGCCCGGGATCGAACCGGGGACCTTCTTCGTGTTAGGCAGACGTGATAACCGCTACACCACGGAAACTGCTTGTGTGCACCTTACTTCACAGACACTTATAGTGATGTTGCCATCGTAACTAAAAAATTCAATAAATGTGGTACTTGCAAACGAAGGGACATGCAGCAGATCCACACACGACGTGGCTCATTGGAGGACAATACGACATAGGCAGGAAAATACTGTTCCCGCCCGGGATCGAACCGGGGACCTTCTGCGTGTGAAGCAGACGTGATAACCGCTACACTACGGAAACGACGGACCTGAGGAGTCCATCCTTGTTCACTCGAACTTGCCTCAGACTATCTCTCGTCCGCGAATGCACACACGACAGTTCCTTTGTCAGCCTGGAACCCATCACAGCCGAGGGCTCAAGAAGTCTTCGGGGTGCTCGAGAGGGTGTCTGCCGTAGCACCCCTAACGAGATAGCGGCGTTTCGCGCAGTCGTTATTGCAAGCCATATCAGCAAAAGCAATCACTTTCTCAGCAGCAGGCAGTGCGAGCCCAGCGGCAGCTCTACATGAAGGTACCAATAGCCCAGGAAGGCCGCCGACCGCAGGAATTCGCGCCGCCCCCATCCCGCCAGCGTACACGAGACTTCCAGGGCACCCTGGACGACATCGAGGGACTGGAATAATTGGCATTCGCCGTGTCACAGGGCTCGTTGGTCTAGGGGTATGATTCCTGCTTAGGGTGCAGGAGGTCCCGGGTTCAAATCCCGGACGAGCCCTAGCGTTTTGTGCAAAGTGATCGCACGTCAGTGGCTGAGTCAGCGCAAAAAGCTCGCCGTCAATATCAAATGAATTTCTTATTCGATGTGAGCAATTGACACTCGGGTCCGACGCGTGAAGGCGATTACGAAGGTTTCGGGTACAGATGGTAGCAGATGCATGTTAGTACGTCTTGCTTAAAGTGATGAAAAAGTGTTTCCGCCCGGGATCGAACCGGTGACCTTCTGCGTGTTAGGCAGACGTGATAACCGCTACACCACGGAAACTGCTTGTGTGCACCTTACTTCACAGACGACTTATAGTGATGTTGCCATCGTAACTAAAAAATTCAATAAATGTGGTACTTGCAAACGAAGGGACATGCAGCAGATCCACACACGACGTGGCTCATTGGAGGACAATACGACATAGGCAGGAAAATACTGTTCCCGCCCGGGATCGAACCGGGGACCTTCTGCGTGTGAAGCAGACGTGATAACCGCTACACTACGGAAACGACGGACTTGAGGAGTCCATCCTTGTTCACTCGAACTTGCCTCAGACTTTCTCTCGTCCGCGAATGCACACACGACAGTTCCTTTGTCAGCCTGGAACCCATCACAGCCGAGGGCTCAAGAAGTCTTCGGGGTGCTCGAGAGGGTGTCTGCCGTAGCACCCCTAACGAGATAGCGGCGTTTCGCGCAGTCGTTATTGCAAGTCATATCAGCAAAAGCAATCACTTTCTCAGCAGCAGGCAGTGCGAGCCCAGCGGCAGCTCTACATGAAGGTACCAATAGCCCAGGAAGGCCGCCGACCGCAGGAATTCGCGCCGCCCCCATCCCGCCAGCGTACACGAGACTTCCAGGGCACCCTGGACGACATCGAGGGACTGGAATAATTGGCATTCGCCGTGTCACAGGGCTCGTTGGTCTAGGGGTATGATTCCTGCTTAGGGTGCAGGAGGTCCCGGGTTCAAATCCCGGACGAGCCCTAGCGTTTTGTGCAAAGTGATCGCACGTCAGTGGCTGAGTCAGCGCAAAAAGCTCGCCGTCAATATCAAATGAATTTCTTATTCGATGTGAGCAATTGACACTCGGGTCCGACGCGTGAAGGCGATTACGAAGGTTTCGGGTACAGATGGTAGCAGATGCATGTTAGTACGTCTTGCTTAAAGTGATGAAAAAGTGTTTCCGCCCGGGATCGAACCGGGGACCTTCTGCGTGTTAGGCAGACGTGATAACCGCTACACCACGGAAACTGCTTGTGTGCACCTTACTTCACAGACGACTTATAGTGATGTTGCCATCGTAACTAAAAAATTCAATAAATGTGGTACTTGCAAACGAAGGGACATGCAGCAGATCCACACACGACGTGGCTCATTGGAGGACAATACGACATAGGCAGGAAAATACTGTTCCCGCCCGGGATCGAACCGGGGACCTTCTGCGTGTGAAGCAGACGTGATAACCGCTACACTACGGAAACGACGGACTTGAGGAGTCCATCCTTGTTCACTCGAACTTGCCTCAGACTTTCTCTCGTCCGCGAATGCACACACGACAGTTCCTTTGTCAGCCTGGAACCCATCACAGCCGAGGGCTCAAGAAGTCTTCGGGGTGCTCGAGAGGGTGTCTGCCGTAGCACCCCTAACGAGATAGCGGCGTTTCGCGCAGTCGTTATTGCAAGCCATATCAGCAAAAGCAATCACTTTCTCAGCAGCAGGCAGTGCGAGCCCAGCGGCAGCTCTACATGAAGGTACCAATAGCCCAGGAAGGCCGCCGACCGCAGGAATTCGCGCCGCCCCCATCCCGCCAGCGTACACGAGACTTCCAGGGCACCCTGGACGACATCGAGGGACTGGAATAATTGGCATTCGCCGTGTCACAGGGCTCGTTGGTCTAGGGGTATGATTCCTGCTTAGGGTGCAGGAGGTCCCGGGTTCAAATCCCGGACGAGCCCTAGCGTTTTGTGCAAAGTGATCGCACGTCAGTGGCTGAGTCAGCGCAAAAAGCTCGCCGTCAATATCAAATGAATTTCTTATTCGATGTGAGCAATTGACACTCGGGTCCGACGCGTGAAGGCGATTACGAAGGTTTCGGGTACAGATGGTAGCAGATGCATGTTAGTACGTCTTGCTTAAAGTGATGAAAAAGTGTTTCCGCCCGGGATCGAACCGGGGACCTTCTGCGTGTTAGGCAGACGTGATAACCGCTACACCACGGAAACTGCTTGTGTGCACCTTACTTCACAGACGACTTATAGTGATGTTGCCATCGTAACTAAAAAATTCAATAAATGTGGTACTTGCAAACGAAGGGACATGCAGCAGATCCACACACGACGTGGCTCATTGGAGGACAATACGACATAGGCAGGAAAATACTGTTCCCTCCCGGGATCGAACCGGGGACCTTTTGCGTGTGAAGCAGACGTGATAACCGCTACACTACGGAAACGACGGACCTGAGGAGTCCATCCTTGTTCACTCGAACTTGCCTCAGACTTTCTCTCGTCCGCGAATGCACACACGACAGTTCCTTTGTCAGCCTGGAACCCATCACAGCCGAGGGCTCAAGAAGTCTTCGGGGTGCTCGAGAGGGTGTCTGCCGTAGCACCCCTAACGAGATAGCGGCGTTTCGCGCAGTCGTTATTGCAAGTCATATCAGCAAAAGCAATCACTTTCTCAGCAGCAGGCAGTGCGAGCCCAGCGGCAGCTCTACATGAAGGTACCAATAGCCCAGGAAGGCCGCCGACCGCAGGAATTCGCGCCGCCCCCATCCCGCCAGCGTACACGAGACTTCCAGGGCACCCTGGACGACATCGAGGGACTGGAATAATTGGCATTCGCCGTGTCACAGGGCTCGTTGGTCTAGGGGTATGATTCCTGCTTAGGGTGCAGGAGGTCCCGGGTTCAAATCCCGGACGAGCCCTAGCGTTTTGTGCAAAGTGATCGCACGTCAGTGGCTGAGTCAGCGCAAAAAGCTCGCCGTCAATATCAAATGAATTTCTTATTCGATGTGAGCAATTGACACTCGGGTCCGACGCGTGGAGGCGATTACGAAGGTTTCGGGTACAGATGGTAGCAGATGCATGTTAGTACGTCTTGCTTAAAGTGATGAAAAAGTGTTTCCGCCCGGGATCGAACCGGGGACCTTCTGCGTGTTAGGCAGACGTGATAACCGCTACACCACGGAAACTGCTTGTGTGCACCTTACTTCACAGACGACTTATAGTGATGTTGCCATCGTAACTAAAAAATTCAATAAATGTGGTACTTGCAAACGAAGGGACATGCAGCAGATCCACACACGACGTGGCTCATTGGAGGACAATACGACATAGGCAGGAAAATACTGTTCCCGCCCGGGATCGAACCGGGGACCTTCTGCGTGTGAAGCAGACGTGATAACCGCTACACTACGGAAACGACGGACTTGAGGAGTCCATCCTTGTTCACTCGAACTTGCCTCAGACTTTCTCTCGTCCGCGAATGCACACACGACAGTTCCTTTGTCAGCCTGGAACCCATCACAGCCGAGGGCTCAAGAAGTCTTCGGGGTGCTCGAGAGGGTGTCTGCCGTAGCACCCCTAACGAGATAGCGGCGTTTCGCGCAGTCGTTATTGCAAGTCATATCAGCAAAAGCAATCACTTTCTCAGCAGCAGGCAGTGCGAGCCCAGCGGCAGCTCTACATGAAGGTACCAATAGCCCAGGAAGGCCGCCGACCGCAGGAATTCGCGCCGCCCCCATCCCGCCAGCGTACACGAGACTTCCAGGGCACCCTGGACGACATCGAGGGACTGGAATAATTGGCATTCGCCGTGTCACAGGGCTCGTTGGTCTAGGGGTATGATTCCTGCTTAGGGTGCAGGAGGTCCCGGGTTCAAATCCCGGACGAGCCCTAGCGTTTTGTGCAAAGTGATCGCACGTCAGTGGCTGAGTCAGCGCAAAAAGCTCGCCGTCAATATCAAATGAATTTCTTATTCGATGTGAGCAATTGACACTCGGGTCCGACGCGTGAAGGCGATTACGAAGGTTTCGGGTACAGATGGTAGCAGATGCATGTTAGTACGTCTTGCTTAAAGTGATGAAAAAGTGTTTCCGCCCGGGATCGAACCGGGGACCTTCTTCGTGTTAGGCAGATGTGATAACCGCTACACCACGGAAACTGCTTGTGTGCACCTTACTTCACAGACACTTATAGTGATGTTGCCATCGTAAGTAAAAAATTCAATAAATGTGGTACTTGCAAACGAAGGGACATGCAGCAGATCCACACACGACGTGGCTCATTGGAGGACAATACGACATAGGCAGGAAAATACTGTTCCCGCCCGGGATCGAACCGGGGACCTTCTGCGTGTGAAGCAGACGTGATAACCGCTACACTACGGAAACGACGGACCTGAGGAGTCCATCCTTGTTCACTCGAACTTGCCTCAGACTTTCTCTCGTCCGCGAATGCACACACGACAGTTCCTTTGTCAGCCTGGAACCCATCACAGCCGAGGGCTCAAGAAGTCTTCGGGGTGCTCGAGAGGGTGTCTGCCGTAGCACCCCTAACGAGATAGCGGCGTTTCGCGCAGTCGTTATTGCAAGCCATATCAGCAAAAGCAATCACTTTCTCAGCAGCAGGCAGTGCGAGCCCAGCGGCAGCTCTACATGAAGGTACCAATAGCCCAGGAAGGCCGCCGACCGCAGGAATTCGCGCCGCCCCATCCCGCCAGCGTACACGAGACTTCCAGGGCACCCTGGACGACATCGAGGGACTGGAATAATTGGCATTCGCCGTGTCACAGGGCTCGTTGGTCTAGGGGTATGATTCCTGCTTAGGGTGTAGGAGGTCCCGGGTTCAAATCCCGGACGAGTCCTAGCGTTTTGTGCAAAGTGATCGCACGTCAGTGGCTGAGTCAGCGCAAAAAGCTCGCCGTCAATATCAAATGAATTTCTTATTCGATGTGAGCAATTGACACTCGGGTCCGACGCGTGAAGGCGATTACGAAGGTTTCGGGTACAGATGGTAGCAGATGCATGTTAGTACGTCTTGCTTAAAGTGATGAAAAAGTGTTTCCGCCCGGGATCGAACCGGGGACCTTCTGCGTGTTAGGCAGACGTGATAACCGCTACACCACGGAAACTGCTTGTGTGCACCTTACTTCACAGACGACTTATAGTGATGTTGCCATCGTAACTGAAAAATTCAATAAATGTGGTACTTGCAAACGAAGGGACATGCAGCAGATCCACACACGACGTGGCTCATTGGAGGACAATACGACATAGGCAGGAAAATACTGTTCCCGCCCGGGATCGAACCGGGGACCTTCTGCGTGTGAAGCAGACGTGATAACCGCTACACTACGGAAACGACGGACCTGAGGAGTCCATCCTTGTTCACTCGAACTTGCCTCAGACTTTCTCTCGTCCGCGAATGCACACACGACAATTCCTTTGTCAGCCTGGAACCCATCACAGCCGAGGGCTCAAGAAGTCTTCGGGGTGCTCGAGAGGGTGTCTGCCGTAGCACCCCTAACGAGATAGCGGCGTTTCGCGCAGTCGTTATTGCAAGTCATATCAGCAAAAGCAATCACTTTCTCTGCAGCAGGCAGTGCGAGCCCAGCGGCAGCTCTACATGAAGGTACCAATAGCCCAGGAAGGCTGCCGACCGCAGGAATTCGCGCCGCCCCCATCCCGCCAGCGTACACGAGACTTCCAGGGCACCCTGGACGACATCGAGGGACTGGAATAATTGGCATTCGCCGTGTCACAGGGCTCGTTGGTCTAGGGGTATGATTCCTGCTTAGGGTGCAGGAGGTCCCGGGTTCAAATCCCGGACGAGCCCTAGCGTTTTGTGCAAACTGATCGCACGTCAGTGGCTGAGTCAGCGCAAAAAGCTCGCCGTCAATATCAAATGAATTTCTTATTCGATGTGAGCAATTGACACTCGGGTCCGACGCGTGAAGGCGATTACGAAGGTTTCGGGTACAGATGGTAGCAGATGCATGTTAGTACGTCTTGCTTAAAGTGATGAAAAAGTGTTTCCGCCCGGGATCGAACCGGGGACCTTCTTCGTGTTAGGCAGACGTGATAACCGCTACACCACGGAAACTGCTTGTGTGCACCTTACTTCACAGACACTTATAGTGATGTTGCCATCGTAACTAAAAAATTCAATAAATGTGGTACTTGCAAACGAAGGGACATGCAGCAGATCCACACACGACGTGGCTCATTGGAGGACAATACGACATAGGCAGGAAAATACTGTTCCCGCCCGGGATCGAACCGGGGACCTTCTGCGTGTGAAGCAGACGTGATAACCGCTACACTACGGAAACGACGGACCTGAGGAGTCCATCCTTGTTCACTCGAACTTGCCTCAGACTTTCTCTCGTCCGCGAATGCACACACGACAGTTCCTTTGTCAGCCTGGAACCCATCACAGCCGAGGGCTCAAGAAGTCTTCGGGGTGCTCGAGAGGGTGTCTGCCGTAGCACCCCTAACGAGATAGCGGCGTTTCGCGCAGTCGTTATTGCAAGCCATATCAGCAAAAGCAATCACTTTCTCAGCAGCAGGCAGTGCGAGCCCAGCGGCAGCTCTACATGAAGGTACCAATAGCCCAGGAAGGCCGCCGACCGCAGGAATTCGCGCCGCCCCCATCCCGCCAGCGTACACGAGACTTCCAGGGCACCCTGGACGACATCGAGGGACTGGAATAATTGGCATTCGCCGTGTCACAGGGCTCGTTGGTCTAGGGGTATGATTCCTGCTTAGGGTGCAGGAGGTCCCGGGTTCAAATCCCGGACGAGCCCTAGCGTTTTGTGCAAAGTGATCGCACGTCAGTGGCTGAGTCAGCGCAAAAAGCTCGCCGTCAATATCAAATGAATTTCTTATTCGATGTGAGCAATTGACACTCGGGTCCGACGCGTGAAGGCGATTACGAAGGTTTCGGGTACAGATGGTAGCAGATGCATGTTAGTACGCCTTGCTTAAAGTGATGAAAAAGTGTTTCCGCCCGGGATCGAACCGGTGACCTTCTGCGTGTTAGGCAGACGTGATAACCGCTACACCACGGAAACTGCTTGTGTGCACCTTACTTCACAGACGACTTATAGTGATGTTGCCATCGTAACTAAAAAATTCAATAAATGTGGTACTTGCAAACGAAGGGACATGCAGCAGATCCACACACGACGTGGCTCATTGGAGGACAATACGACATAGGCAGGAAAATACTGTTCCCGCCCGGGATCGAACCGGGGACCTTCTGCGTGTGAAGCAGACGTGATAACCGCTACACTACGGAAACGACGGACTTGAGGAGTCCATCCTTGTTCACTCGAACTTGCCTCAGACTTTCTCTCGTCCGCGAATGCACACACGACATTTCCTTTGTCAGCCTGGAACCCATCACAGCCGAGGGCTCAAGAAGTCTTCGGGGTGCTCGAGAGGGTGTCTGCCGTAGCACCCCTAACGAGATAGCGGCGTTTCGCGCAGTCGTTATTGCAAGTCATATCAGCAAAAGCAATCACTTTCTCAGCAGCAGGCAGTGCGAGCCCAGCGGCAGCTCTACATGAAGGTACCAATAGCCCAGGAAGGCCGCCGACCGCAGGAATTCGCGCCGCCCCCATCCCGCCAGCGTACACGAGACTTCCAGGGCACCCTGGACGACATCGAGGGACTGGAATAATTGGCATTCGCCGTGTCACAGGGCTCGTTGGTCTAGGGGTATGATTCCTGCTTAGGGTGCAGGAGGTCCCGGGTTCAAATCCCGGACGAGCCCTAGCGTTTTGTGCAAAGTGATCGCACGTCAGTGGCTGAGTCAGCGCAAAAAGCTCGCCGTCAATATCAAATGAATTTCTTATTCGATGTGAGCAATTGACACTCGGGTCCGACGCGTGAAGGCGATTACGAAGGTTTCGGGTACAGATGGTAGCAGATGCATGTTAGTACGCCTTGCTTAAAGTGATGAAAAAGTGTTTCCGCCCGGGATCGAACCGGTGACCTTCTGCGTGTTAGGCAGACGTGATAACCGCTACACCACGGAAACTGCTTGTGTGCACCTTACTTCACAGACGACTTATAGTGATGTTGCCATCGTAACTAAAAAATTCAATAAATGTGGTACTTGCAAACGAAGGGACATGCAGCAGATCCACACACGACGTGGCTCATTGGAGGACAATACGACATAGGCAGGAAAATACTGTTCCCGCCCGGGATCGAACCGGGGACCTTCTGCGTGTGAAGCAGACGTGATAACCGCTACACTACGGAAACGACGGACTTGAGGAGTCCATCCTTGTTCACTCGAACTTGCCTCAGACTTTCTCTCGTCCGCGAATGCACACACGACAGTTCCTTTGTCAGCCTGGAACCCATCACAGCCGAGGGCTCAAGAAGTCTTCGGGGTGCTCGAGAGGGTGTCTGCCGTAGCACCCCTAACGAGATAGCGGCGTTTCGCGCAGTCGTTATTGCAAGTCATATCAGCAAAAGCAATCACTTTCTCAGCAGCAGGCAGTGCGAGCCCAGCGGCAGCTCTACATGAAGGTACCAATAGCCCAGGAAGGCCGCCGACCGCAGGAATTCGCGCCGCCCCCATCCCGCCAGCGTACACGAGACTTCCAGGGCACCCTGGACGACATCGAGGGACTGGAATAATTGGCATTCGCCGTGTCACAGGGCTCGTTGGTCTAGGGGTATGATTCCTGCTTAGGGTGCAGGAGGTCCCGGGTTCAAATCCCGGACGAGCCCTAGCGTTTTGTGCAAAGTGATCGCACGTCAGTGGCTGAGTCAGCGCAAAAAGCTCGCCGTCAATATCAAATGAATTTCTTATTCGATGTGAGCAATTGACACTCGGGTCCGACGCGTGAAGGCGATTACGAAGGTTTCGGGTACAGATGGTAGCAGATGCATGTTAGTACGTCTTGCTTAAAGTGATGAAAAAGTGTTTCCGCCCGGGATCGAACCGGGGACCTTCTGCGTGTTAGGCAGACGTGATAACCGCTACACCACGGAAACTGCTTGTGTGCACCTTACTTCACAGACGACTTATAGTGATGTTGCCATCGTAACTAAAAAATTCAATAAATGTGGTACTTGCAAACGAAGGGACATGCAGCAGATCCACACACGACGTGGCTCATTGGAGGACAATACGACATAGGCAGGAAAATACTGTTCCCGCCCGGGATCGAACCGGGGACCTTCTGCGTGTGAAGCAGACGTGATAACCGCTACACTACGGAAACGACGGACTTGAGGAGTCCATCCTTGTTCACTCGAACTTGCCTCAGACTTTCTCTCGTCCGCGAATGCACACACGACAGTTCCTTTGTCAGCCTGGAACCCATCACAGCCGAGGGCTCAAGAAGTCTTCGGGGTGCTCGAGAGGGTGTCTGCCGTAGCACCCCTAACGAGATAGCGGCGTTTCGCGCAGTCGTTATTGCAAGTCATATCAGCAAAAGCAATCACTTTCTCTGCAGCAGGCAGTGCGAGCCCAGCGGCAGCTCTACATGAAGGTACCAATAGCCCAGGAAGGCTGCCGACCGCAGGAATTCGCGCCGCCCCCATCCCGCCAGCGTACACGAGACTTCCAGGGCACCCTGGACGACATCGAGGGACTGGAATAATTGGCATTCGCCGTGTCACAGGGCTCGTTGGTCTAGGGGTATGATTCCTGCTTAGGGTGCAGGAGGTCCCGGGTTCAAATCCCGGACGAGCCCTAGCGTTTTGTGCAAAGTGATCGCACGTCAGTGGCTGAGTCAGCGCAAAAAGCTCGCCGTCAATATCAAATGAATTTCTTATTCGATGTGAGCAATTGACACTCGGGTCCGACGCGTGAAGGCGATTACGAAGGTTTCGGGTACAGATGGTAGCAGATGCATGTTAGTACGTCTTGCTTAAAGTGATGAAAAAGTGTTTCCGCCCGGGATCGAACCGGGGACCTTCTTCGTGTTAGGCAGACGTGATAACCGCTACACCACGGAAACTGCTTGTGTGCACCTTACTTCACAGACACTTATAGTGATGTTGCCATCGTAACTAAAAAATTCAATAAATGTGGTACTTGCAAACGAAGGGACATGCAGCAGATCCACACACGACGTGGCTCATTGGAGGACAATACGACATAGGCAGGAAAATACTGTTCCCGCCCGGGATCGAACCGGGGACCTTCTGCGTGTGAAGCAGACGTGATAACCGCTACACTACGGAAACGACGGACCTGAGGAGTCCATCCTTGTTCACTCGAACTTGCCTCAGACTATCTCTCGTCCGCGAATGCACACACGACAGTTCCTTTGTCAGCCTGGAACCCATCACAGCCGAGGGCTCAAGAAGTCTTCGGGGTGCTCGAGAGGGTGTCTGCCGTAGCACCCCTAACGAGATAGCGGCGTTTCGCGCAGTCGTTATTGCAAGCCATATCAGCAAAAGCAATCACTTTCTCAGCAGCAGGCAGTGCGAGCCCAGCGGCAGCTCTACATGAAGGTACCAATAGCCCAGGAAGGCCGCCGACCGCAGGAATTCGCGCCGCCCCCATCCCGCCAGCGTACACGAGACTTCCAGGGCACCCTGGACGACATCGAGGGACTGGAATAATTGGCATTCGCCGTGTCACAGGGCTCGTTGGTCTAGGGGTATGATTCCTGCTTAGGGTGCAGGAGGTCCCGGGTTCAAATCCCGGACGAGCCCTAGCGTTTTGTGCAAAGTGATCGCACGTCAGTGGCTGAGTCAGCGCAAAGAGCTCGCCGTCAATATCAAATGAATTTCTTATTCGATGTGAGCAATTGACACTCGGGTCCGACGCGTGAAGGCGATTACGAAGGTTTCGGGTACAGATGGTAGCAGATGCATGTTAGTACGTCTTGCTTAAAGTGATGAAAAAGTGTTTCCGCCCGGGATCGAACCGGTGACCTTCTGCGTGTTAGGCAGACGTGATAACCGCTACACCACGGAAACTGCTTGTGTGCACCTTACTTCACAGACGACTTATAGTGATGTTGCCATCGTAACTAAAAAATTCAATAAATGTGGTACTTGCAAACGAAGGGACATGCAGCAGATCCACACACGACGTGGCTCATTGGAGGACAATACGACATAGGCAGGAAAATACTGTTCCCGCCCGGGATCGAACCGGGGACCTTCTGCGTGTGAAGCAGACGTGATAACCGCTACACTACGGAAACGACGGACTTGAGGAGTCCATCCTTGTTCACTCGAACTTGCCTCAGACTTTCTCTCGTCCGCGAATGCACACACGACAGTTCCTTTGTCAGCCTGGAACCCATCACAGCCGAGGGCTCAAGAAGTCTTCGGGGTGCTCGAGAGGGTGTCTGCCGTAGCACCCCTAACGAGATAGCGGCGTTTCGCGCAGTCGTTATTGCAAGTCATATCAGCAAAAGCAATCACTTTCTCAGCAGCAGGCAGTGCGAGCCCAGCGGCAGCTCTACATGAAGGTACCAATAGCCCAGGAAGGCCGCCGACCGCAGGAATTCGCGCCGCCCCCATCCCGCCAGCGTACACGAGACTTCCAGGGCACCCTGGACGACATCGAGGGACTGGAATAATTGGCATTCGCCGTGTCACAGGGCTCGTTGGTCTAGGGGTATGATTCCTGCTTAGGGTGCAGGAGGTCCCGGGTTCAAATCCCGGACGAGCCCTAGCGTTTTGTGCAAAGTGATCGCACGTCAGTGGCTGAGTCAGCGCAAAAAGCTCGCCGTCAATATCAAATGAATTTCTTATTCGATGTGAGCAATTGACACTCGGGTCCGACGCGTGAAGGCGATTACGAAGGTTTCGGGTACAGATGGTAGCAGATGCATGTTAGTACGTCTTGCTTAAAGTGATGAAAAAGTGTTTCCGCCCGGGATCGAACCGGGGACCTTCTGCGTGTTAGGCAGACGTGATAACCGCTACACCACGGAAACTGCTTGTGTGCACCTTACTTCACAGACGACTTATAGTGATGTTGCCATCGTAACTAAAAAATTCAATAAATGTGGTACTTGCAAACGAAGGGACATGCAGCAGATCCACACACGACGTGGCTCATTGGAGGACAATACGACATAGGCAGGAAAATACTGTTCCCGCCCGGGATCGAACCGGGGACCTTCTGCGTGTGAAGCAGACGTGATAACCGCTACACTACGGAAACGACGGACTTGAGGAGTCCATCCTTGTTCACTCGAACTTGCCTCAGACTTTCTCTCGTCCGCGAATGCACACACGACAGTTCCTTTGTCAGCCTGGAACCCATCACAGCCGAGGGCTCAAGAAGTCTTCGGGGTGCTCGAGAGGGTGTCTGCCGTAGCACCCCTAACGAGATAGCGGCGTTTCGCGCAGTCGTTATTGCAAGTCATATCAGCAAAAGCAATCACTTTCTCAGCAGCAGGCAGTGCGAGCCCAGCGGCAGCTCTACATGAAGGTACCAATAGCCCAGGAAGGCCGCCGACCGCAGGAATTCGCGCCGCCCCCATCCCGCCAGCGTACACGAGACTTCCAGGGCACCCTGGACGACATCGAGGGACTGGAATAATTGGCATTCGCCGTGTCACAGGGCTCGTTGGTCTAGGGGTATGATTCCTGCTTAGGGTGCAGGAGGTCCCGGGTTCAAATCCCGGACGAGCCCTAGCGTTTTGTGCAAAGTGATCGCACGTCAGTGGCTGAGTCAGCGCAAAAAGCTCGCCGTCAATATCAAATGAATTTCTTATTCGATGTGAGCAATTGACACTCGGGTCCGACGCGTGAAGGCGATTACGAAGGTTTCGGGTACAGATGGTAGCAGATGCATGTTAGTACGTCTTGCTTAAAGTGATGAAAAAGTGTTTCCGCCCGGGATCGAACCGGGGACCTTCTGCGTGTTAGGCAGACGTGATAACCGCTACACCACGGAAACTGCTTGTGTGCACCTTACTTCACAGACGACTTATAGTGATGTTGCCATCGTAACTAAAAAATTCAATAAATGTGGTACTTGCAAACGAAGGGACATGCAGCAGATCCACACACGACGTGGCTCATTGGAGGACAATACGACATAGGCAGGAAAATACTGTTCCCGCCCGGGATCGAACCGGGGACCTTCTGCGTGTGAAGCAGACGTGATAACCGCTACACTACGGAAACGACGGACTTGAGGAGTCCATCCTTGTTCACTCGAACTTGCCTCAGACTTTCTCTCGTCCGCGAATGCACACACGACAGTTCCTTTGTCAGCCTGGAACCCATCACAGCCGAGGGCTCAAGAAGTCTTCGGGGTGCTCGAGAGGGTGTCTGCCGTAGCACCCCTAACGAGATAGCGGCGTTTCGCGCAGTCGTTATTGCAAGTCATATCAGCAAAAGCAATCACTTTCTCTGCAGCAGGCAGTGCGAGCCCAGCGGCAGCTCTACATGAAGGTACCAATAGCCCAGGAAGGCTGCCGACCGCAGGAATTCGCGCCGCCCCCATCCCGCCAGCGTACACGAGACTTCCAGGGCACCCTGGACGACATCGAGGGACTGGAATAATTGGCATTCGCCGTGTCACAGGGCTCGTTGGTCTAGGGGTATGATTCCTGCTTAGGGTGCAGGAGGTCCCGGGTTCAAATCCCGGACGAGCCCTAGCGTTTTGTGCAAAGTGATCGCACGTCAGTGGCTGAGTCAGCGCAAAAAGCTCGCCGTCAATATCAAATGAATTTCTTATTCGATGTGAGCAATTGACACTCGGGTCCGACGCGTGAAGGCGATTACGAAGGTTTCGGGTACAGATGGTAGCAGATGCATGTTAGTACGTCTTGCTTAAAGTGATGAAAAAGTGTTTCCGCCCGGGATCGAACCGGGGACCTTCTTCGTGTTAGGCAGACGTGATAACCGCTACACCACGGAAACTGCTTGTGTGCACCTTACTTCACAGACACTTATAGTGATGTTGCCATCGTAACTAAAAAATTCAATAAATGTGGTACTTGCAAACGAAGGGACATGCAGCAGATCCACACACGACGTGGCTCATTGGAGGACAATACGACATAGGCAGGAAAATACTGTTCCCGCCCGGGATCGAACCGGGGACCTTCTGCGTGTGAAGCAGACGTGATAACCGCTACACTACGGAAACGACGGACCTGAGGAGTCCATCCTTGTTCACTCGAACTTGCCTCAGACTATCTCTCGTCCGCGAATGCACACACGACAGTTCCTTTGTCAGCCTGGAACCCATCACAGCCGAGGGCTCAAGAAGTCTTCGGGGTGCTCGAGAGGGTGTCTGCCGTAGCACCCCTAACGAGATAGCGGCGTTTCGCGCAGTCGTTATTGCAAGCCATATCAGCAAAAGCAATCACTTTCTCAGCAGCAGGCAGTGCGAGCCCAGCGGCAGCTCTACATGAAGGTACCAATAGCCCAGGAAGGCCGCCGACCGCAGGAATTCGCGCCGCCCCCATCCCGCCAGCGTACACGAGACTTCCAGGGCACCCTGGACGACATCGAGGGACTGGAATAATTGGCATTCGCCGTGTCACAGGGCTCGTTGGTCTAGGGGTATGATTCCTGCTTAGGGTGCAGGAGGTCCCGGGTTCAAATCCCGGACGAGCCCTAGCGTTTTGTGCAAAGTGATCGCACGTCAGTGGCTGAGTCAGCGCAAAAAGCTCGCCGTCAATATCAAATGAATTTCTTATTCGATGTGAGCAATTGACACTCGGGTCCGACGCGTGAAGGCGATTACGAAGGTTTCGGGTACAGATGGTAGCAGATGCATGTTAGTACGTCTTGCTTAAAGTGATGAAAAAGTGTTTCCGCCCGGGATCGAACCGGTGACCTTCTGCGTGTTAGGCAGACGTGATAACCGCTACACCACGGAAACTGCTTGTGTGCACCTTACTTCACAGACGACTTACAGTGATGTTGCCATCGTAACTAAAAAATTCAATAAATGTGGTACTTGCAAACGAAGGGACATGCAGCAGATCCACACACGACGTGGCTCATTGGAGGACAATACGACATAGGCAGGAAAATACTGTTCCCGCCCGGGATCGAACCGGGGACCTTCTGCGTGTGAAGCAGACGTGATAACCGCTACACTACGGAAACGACGGACTTGAGGAGTCCATCCTTGTTCACTCGAACTTGCCTCAGACTTTCTCTCGTCCGCGAATGCACACACGACAGTTCCTTTGTCAGCCTGGAACCCATCACAGCCGAGGGCTCAAGAAGTCTTCGGGGTGCTCGAGAGGGTGTCTGCCGTAGCACCCCTAACGAGATAGCGGCGTTTCGCGCAGTCGTTATTGCAAGTCATATCAGCAAAAGCAATCACTTTCTCAGCAGCAGGCAGTGCGAGCCCAGCGGCAGCTCTACATGAAGGTACCAATAGCCCAGGAAGGCCGCCGACCGCAGGAATTCGCGCCGCCCCCATCCCGCCAGCGTACACGAGACTTCCAGGGCACCCTGGACGACATCGAGGGACTGGAATAATTGGCATTCGCCGTGTCACAGGGCTCGTTGGTCTAGGGGTATGATTCCTGCTTAGGGTGCAGGAGGTCCCGGGTTCAAATCCCGGACGAGCCCTAGCGTTTTGTGCAAAGTGATCGCACGTCAGTGGCTGAGTCAGCGCAAAAAGCTCGCCGTCAATATCAAATGAATTTCTTATTCGATGTGAGCAATTGACACTCGGGTCCGACGCGTGAAGGCGATTACGAAGGTTTCGGGTACAGATGGTAGCAGATGCATGTTAGTACGTCTTGCTTAAAGTGATGAAAAAGTGTTTCCGCCCGGGATCGAACCGGGGACCTTCTGCGTGTTAGGCAGACGTGATAACCGCTACACCACGGAAACTGCTTGTGTGCACCTTACTTCACAGACGACTTATAGTGATGTTGCCATCGTAACTAAAAAATTCAATAAATGTGGTACTTGCAAACGAAGGGACATGCAGCAGATCCACACACGACGTGGCTCATTGGAGGACAATACGACATAGGCAGGAAAATACTGTTCCCGCCCGGGATCGAACCGGGGACCTTCTGCGTGTGAAGCAGACGTGATAACCGCTACACTACGGAAACGACGGACTTGAGGAGTCCATCCTTGTTCACTCGAACTTGCCTCAGACTTTCTCTCGTCCGCGAATGCACACACGACAGTTCCTTTGTCAGCCTGGAACCCATCACAGCCGAGGGCTCAAGAAGTCTTCGGGGTGCTCGAGAGGGTGTCTGCCGTAGCACCCCTAACGAGATAGCGGCGTTTCGCGCAGTCGTTATTGCAAGTCATATCAGCAAAAGCAATCACTTTCTCAGCAGCAGGCAGTGCGAGCCCAGCGGCAGCTCTACATGAAGGTACCAATAGC
Source organism: Schistocerca americana (assembly GCF_021461395.2). Lineage (NCBI taxonomy): Eukaryota > Metazoa > Arthropoda > Insecta > Orthoptera > Acrididae > Schistocerca > Schistocerca americana. The sequence goes on from NC_060120.1 coordinate 40,124,093, forward strand.
CCAGGAAGGCCGCCGACCGCAGGAATTCGCGCCGCCCCCATCCCGCCAGCGTACACGAGACTTCCAGGGCACCCTGGACGACATCGAGGGACTGGAATAATTGGCATTCGCCGTGTCACAGGGCTCGTTGGTCTAGGGGTATGATTCCTGCTTAGGGTGCAGGAGGTCCCGGGTTCAAATCCCGGACGAGCCCTAGCGTTTTGTGCAAAGTGATCGCACGTCAGTGGCTGAGTCAGCGCAAAAAGCTCGCCGTCAATATCAAATGAATTTCTTATTCGATGTGAGCAATTGACACTCGGGTCCGACGCGTGAAGGCGATTACGAAAGTTTCGGGTACAGATGGTAGCAGATGCATGTTAGTACGTCTTGCTTAAAGTGATGAAAAAGTGTTTCCGCCCGGGATCGAACCGGGGACCTTCTTCGTGTTAGGCAGATGTGATAACCGCTACACCACGGAAACTGCTTGTGTGCACCTTACTTCACAGACACTTATAGTGATGTTGCCATCGTAAGTAAAAAATTCAATAAATGTGGTACTTGCAAACGAAGGGACATGCAGCAGATCCACACACGACGTGGCTCATTGGAGGACAATACGACATAGGCAGGAAAATACTGTTCCCGCCCGGGATCGAACCGGGGACCTTCTGCGTGTGAAGCAGACGTGATAACCGCTACACTACGGAAACGACGGACCTGAGGAGTCCATCCTTGTTCACTCGAACTTGCCTCAGACTTTCTCTCGTCCGCGAATGCACACACGACAGTTCCTTTGTCAGCCTGGAACCCATCACAGCCGAGGGCTCAAGAAGTCTTCGGGGTGCTCGAGAGGGTGTCTGCCGTAGCACCCCTAACGAGATAGCGGCGTTTCGCGCAGTCGTTATTGCAAGCCATATCAGCAAAAGCAATCACTTTCTCAGCAGCAGGCAGTGCGAGCCCAGCGGCAGCTCTACATGAAGGTACCAATAGCCCAGGAAGGCCGCCGACCGCAGGAATTCGCGCCGCCCCATCCCGCCAGCGTACACGAGACTTCCAGGGCACCCTGGACGACATCGAGGGACTGGAATAATTGGCATTCGCCGTGTCACAGGGCTCGTTGGTCTAGGGGTATGATTCCTGCTTAGGGTGTAGGAGGTCCCGGGTTCAAATCCCGGACGAGTCCTAGCGTTTTGTGCAAAGTGATCGCACGTCAGTGGCTGAGTCAGCGCAAAAAGCTCGCCGTCAATATCAAATGAATTTCTTATTCGATGTGAGCAATTGACACTCGGGTCCGACGCGTGAAGGCGATTACGAAGGTTTCGGGTACAGATGGTAGCAGATGCATGTTAGTACGTCTTGCTTAAAGTGATGAAAAAGTGTTTCCGCCCGGGATCGAACCGGGGACCTTCTGCGTGTTAGGCAGACGTGATAACCGCTACACCACGGAAACTGCTTGTGTGCACCTTACTTCACAGACGACTTATAGTGATGTTGCCATCGTAACTGAAAAATTCAATAAATGTGGTACTTGCAAACGAAGGGACATGCAGCAGATCCACACACGACGTGGCTCATTGGAGGACAATACGACATAGGCAGGAAAATACTGTTCCCGCCCGGGATCGAACCGGGGACCTTCTGCGTGTGAAGCAGACGTGATAACCGCTACACTACGGAAACGACGGACCTGAGGAGTCCATCCTTGTTCACTCGAACTTGCCTCAGACTTTCTCTCGTCCGCGAATGCACACACGACAATTCCTTTGTCAGCCTGGAACCCATCACAGCCGAGGGCTCAAGAAGTCTTCGGGGTGCTCGAGAGGGTGTCTGCCGTAGCACCCCTAACGAGATAGCGGCGTTTCGCGCAGTCGTTATTGCAAGTCATATCAGCAAAAGCAATCACTTTCTCTGCAGCAGGCAGTGCGAGCCCAGCGGCAGCTCTACATGAAGGTACCAATAGCCCAGGAAGGCTGCCGACCGCAGGAATTCGCGCCGCCCCCATCCCGCCAGCGTACACGAGACTTCCAGGGCACCCTGGACGACATCGAGGGACTGGAATAATTGGCATTCGCCGTGTCACAGGGCTCGTTGGTCTAGGGGTATGATTCCTGCTTAGGGTGCAGGAGGTCCCGGGTTCAAATCCCGGACGAGCCCTAGCGTTTTGTGCAAAGTGATCGCACGTCAGTGGCTGAGTCAGCGCAAAAAGCTCGCCGTCAATATCAAATGAATTTCTTATTCGATGTGAGCAATTGACACTCGGGTCCGACGCGTGAAGGCGATTACGAAGGTTTCGGGTACAGATGGTAGCAGATGCATGTTAGTACGTCTTGCTTAAAGTGATGAAAAAGTGTTTCCGCCCGGGATCGAACCGGGGACCTTCTTCGTGTTAGGCAGACGTGATAACCGCTACACCACGGAAACTGCTTGTGTGCACCTTACTTCACAGACACTTATAGTGATGTTGCCATCGTAACTAAAAAATTCAATAAATGTGGTACTTGCAAACGAAGGGACATGCAGCAGATCCACACACGACGTGGCTCATTGGAGGACAATACGACATAGGCAGGAAAAGACTGTTCCCGCCCGGGATCGAACCGGGGACCTTCTGCGTGTGAAGCAGACGTGATAACCGCTACACTACGGAAACGACGGACCTGAGGAGTCCATCCTTGTTCACTCGAACTTGCCTCAGACTTTCTCTCGTCCGCGAATGCACACACGACAGTTCCTTTGTCAGCCTGGAACCCATCACAGCCGAGGGCTCAAGAAGTCTTCGGGGTGCTCGAGAGGGTGTCTGCCGTAGCACCCCTAACGAGATAGCGGCGTTTCGCGCAGTCGTTATTGCAAGCCATATCAGCAAAAGCAATCACTTTCTCAGCAGCAGGCAGTGCGAGCCCAGCGGCAGCTCTACATGAAGGTACCAATAGCCCAGGAAGGCCGCCGACCGCAGGAATTCGCGCCGCCCCCATCCCGCCAGCGTACACGAGACTTCCAGGGCACCCTGGACGACATCGAGGGACTGGAATAATTGGCATTCGCCGTGTCACAGGGCTCGTTGGTCTAGGGGTATGATTCCTGCTTAGGGTGCAGGAGGTCCCGGGTTCAAATCCCGGACGAGCCCTAGCGTTTTGTGCAAAGTGATCGCACGTCAGTGGCTGAGTCAGCGCAAAAAGCTCGCCGTCAATATCAAATGAATTTCTTATTCGATGTGAGCAATTGACACTCGGGTCCGACGCGTGAAGGCGATTACGAAGGTTTCGGGTACAGATGGTAGCAGATGCATGTTAGTACGTCTTGCTTAAAGTGATGAAAAAGTGTTTCCGCCCGGGATCGAACCGGTGACCTTCTGCGTGTTAGGCAGACGTGATAACCGCTACACCACGGAAACTGCTTGTGTGCACCTTACTTCACAGACGACTTATAGTGATGTTGCCATCGTAACTAAAAAATTCAATAAATGTGGTACTTGCAAACGAAGGGACATGCCGCAGATCCACACACGACGTGGCTCATTGGAGGACGATACGACATAGGCAGGAAAATACTGTTCCCGCCCGGGATCGAACCGGGGACCTTCTGCGTGTGAAGCAGACGTGATAACCGCTACACTACGGAAACGACGGACCTGAGGAGTCCATCCTTGTTCACTCGAACTTGCCTCAGACTTTCTCTCGTCCGCGAATGCACACACGACAGTTCCTTTGTCAGCCTGGAACCCATCACAGCCGAGGGCTCAAGAAGTCTTCGGGGTGCTCGAGAGGGTGTCTGCCGTAGCACCCCTAACGAGATAGCGGCGTTTCGCGCAGTCGTTATTGCAAGCCATATCAGCAAAAGCAATCACTTTCTCAGCAGCAGGCAGTGCGAGCCCAGCGGCAGCTCTACATGAAGGTACCAATAGCCCAGGAAGGCCGCCGACCGCAGGAATTCGCGCCGCCCCCATCCCGCCAGCGTACACGAGACTTCCAGGGCACCCTGGACGACATCGAGGGACTGGAATAATTGGCATTCGCCGTGTCACAGGGCTCGTTGGTCTAGGGGTATGATTCCTGCTTAGGGTGCAGGAGGTCCCGGGTTCAAATCCCGGACGAGCCCTAGCGTTTTGTGCAAAGTGATCGCACGTCAGTGGCTGAGTCAGCGCAAAAAGCTCGCCGTCAATATCAAATGAATTTCTTATTCGATGTGAGCAATTGACACTCGGGTCCGACGCGTGAAGGCGATTACGAAGGTTTCGGGTACAGATGGTAGCAGATGCATGTTAGTACGTCTTGCTTAAAGTGATGAAAAAGTGTTTCCGCCCGGGATCGAACCGGGGACCTTCTGCGTGTTAGGCAGACGTGATAACCGCTACACCACGGAAACTGCTTGTGTGCACCTTACTTCACAGACGACTTATAGTGATGTTGCCATCGTAACTAAAAAATTCAATAAATGTGGTACTTGCAAACGAAGGGACATGCAGCAGATCCACACACGACGTGGCTCATTGGAGGACAATACGACATAGGCAGGAAAATACTGTTCCCGCCCGGGATCGAACCGGGGACCTTCTGCGTGTGAAGCAGACGTGATAACCGCTACACTACGGAAACGACGGACCTGAGGAGTCCATCCTTGTTCACTCGAACTTGCCTCAGACTTTCTCTCGTCCGCGAATGCACACACGACAGTTCCTTTGTCAGCCTGGAACCCATCACAGCCGAGGGCTCAAGAAGTCTTCGGGGTGCTCGAGAGGGTGTCTGCCGTAGCACCCCTAACGAGATAGCGGCGTTTCGCGCAGTCGTTATTGCAAGCCATATCAGCAAAAGCAATCACTTTCTCAGCAGCAGGCAGTGCGAGCCCAGCGGCAGCTCTACATGAAGGTACCAATAGCACAGGAAGGCCGCCGACCGCAGGAATTCGCGCCGCCCCCATCCCGCCAGCGTACACGAGACCTCCAGGGCACCCTGGACGACATCGAGGAACTGGAATAATTGGCATTCGCCGTGTCACAGGGCTCGTTGGTCTAGGGGTATGATTCCTGCTTAGGGTGCAGGAGGTCCCGGGTTCAAATCCCGGACGAGCCCTAGCGTTTTGTGCAAAGTGATCGCACGTCAGTGGCTGAGTCAGCGCAAAAAGCTCGCCGTCAATATCAAATGAATTTCTTATTCGATGTGAGCAATTGACACTCGGGTCCGACGCGTGAAGGCGATTACGAAGGTTTCGGGTATAGATGGTAGCAGATGCATGTTAGTACGTCTTGCTTAAAGTGATGAAAAAGTGTTTCCGCCCGGGATCGAACCGGGGACCTTCTGGGTGTTAGGCAGACGTGATAACCGCTACACCACGGAAACTGCTTGTGTGCACCTTACTTCACAGACGACTTATAATGATGTTGCCATCGTAACTGAAAAATTCAATAAATGTGGTACTTGCAAACGAAGGTACATGCAGCAGATCCACACACGACGTGGCTCATTGGAGGACAATACGACATAGGCAGGAAAGTACTGTTCCCGCCCGGGATCGAACCGGGGACCTTCTGCGTGTGAAGCAGACGTGATAACCGTTACACTACGGAAACGACGGACCTGAGGAGTCCATCCTTGTTCACTCGAACTTGCCTCAGACTTTCTCTCGTCCGCGAATGCACACACGACAGTTCCTTTGTCAGCCTGGAACCCATCACAGCCGAGGGCTCAAGAAGTCTTCGGGGTGCTCGAGAGGGTGTCTGCCGTAGCACCCCTAACGAGATAGCGGCGTTTCGCGCAGTCGTTATTGCAAGCCATATCAGCAAAAGCAATCACTTTCTCAGCAGCAGGCAGTGCGAGCCCAGCGGCAGCTCTACATGAAGGTACCAATAGCCCAGGAAGGCCGCCGACCGCAGGAATTCGCGCCGCCCCCATCCCGCCAGCGTACACGAGACTTCCAGGGCACCCTGGACGACATCGAGGGACTGGAATAATTGGCATTCGCCGTGTCACAGGGCTCGTTGGTCTAGGGGTATGATTCCTGCTTAGGGTGCAGGAGGTCCCGGGTTCAAATCCCGGACGAGCCCTAGCGTTTTGTGCAAAGTGATCGCACGTCAGTGGCTGAGTCAGCGCAAAAAGCTCGCCGTCAATATCAAATGAATTTCTTATTCGATGTGAGCAATTGACACTCGGGTCCGACGCGTGAAGGCGATTACGAAGGTTTCGGGTACAGATGGTAGCAGATGCATGTTAGTACGTCTTGCTTAAAGTGATGAAAAACTGTTTCCGCCCGGGATCGAACCGGGGACCTTCTGCGTGTTAGGCAGACGTGATAACCGCTACACCACGGAAACTGCTTGTGTGCACCTTACTTCACAGACGACTTATAGTGATGTTGCCATCGTAACTGAAAAATTCAATAAATGTGGTACTTGCAAACGAAGGGACATGCAGCAGATCCACACACGACGTGGCTCATTGGAGGACAAAACGACATAGGCAGGAAAATACTGTTCGTGCCCGGGATCGAACCGGGGACCTTCTGCGTGTGAAGCAGACGTGATAACCGCTACACTACGGAAACGACGGACCTGAGGAGTCCATCCTTGTTCACTCGAACTTGCCTCAGACTTTCTCTCGTCCGCGAATGCACACACGACAGTTCCTTTGTCAGCCTGGAACCCATCACAGCCGAGGGCTCAAGAAGTCTTCGGGGTGCTCGAGAGGGTGTCTGCCGTAGCACCCCTAACGAGATAGCGGCGTTTCGCGCAGTCGTTATTGCAAGCCATATCAGCAAAAGCAATCACTTTCTCAGCAGCAGGCAGTGCGAGCCCAGCGGCAGCTCTACATGAAGGTACCAATAGCCCAGGAAGGCCGCCGACCGCAGGAATTCGCGCCGCCCCCATCCCGCCAGCGTACACGAGACTTCCAGGGCACCCTGGACGACATCGAGGGACTGGAATAATTGGCATTCGCCGTGTCACAGGGCTCGTTGGTCTAGGGGTATGATTCCTGCTTAGGGTGCAGGAGGTCCCGGGTTCAAATCCCGGACGAGCCCTAGCGTTTTGTGCAAAGTGATCGCACGTCAGTGGCTGAGTCAGCGCAAAAAGCTCGCCGTCAATATCAAATGAATTTCTTATTCGATGTGAGCAATTGACACTCGGGTCCGACGCGTGAAGGCGATTACGAAGGTTTCGGGTATAGATGGTAGCAGATGCATGTTAGTACGTCTTGCTTAAAGTGATGAAAAAGTGTTTCCGCCCGGGATCGAACCGGGGACCTTCTGCGTGTTAGGCAGACGTGATAACCGCTACACCACGGAAACTGCTTGTGTGCACCTTACTTCACAGACGACTTATAGTGATGTTGCCATCGTAACTGAAAAATTCAATAAATGTGGTACTTGCAAACGAAGGGACATGCAGCAGATCCACACACGACGTGGCTCATTGGAGGACAATACGACATAGGCAGGAAAATACTGTTCCCGCCCGGGATCGAACCGGGGACCTTCTGCGTGTGAAGCAGACGTGATAACCGCTACACTACGGAAACGACGGACGTGAGGAGTCCATCCTTGTTCACTCGAACTTGCCTCAGACTTTCTCTCGTCCGCGAATGCACACACGACAGTTCCTTTGTCAGCCTGGAACCCATCACAGCCGAGGGCTCAAGAAGTCTTCGGGGTGCTCGAGAGGGTGTCTGCCGTAGCACCCCTAACGAGATAGCGGCGTTTCGCGCAGTCGTTATTGCAAGCCATATCAGCAAAAGCAATCACTTTCTCAGCAGCAGGCAGTGCGAGCCCAGCGGCAGCTCTACATGAAGGTACCAATAGCCCAGGAAGGCCGCCGACCGCAGGAATTCGCGCCGCCCCCATCCCGCCAGCGTACACAAGACTTCCAGGGCACCCTGGACGACATCGAGGGACTGGAATAATTGGCATTCGCCGTGTCACAGGGCTCGTTGGTCTAGGGGTATGATTCCTGCTTAGGGTGCAGGAGGTCCCGGGTTCAAATCCCGGACGAGCCCTAGCGTTTTGTGCAAAGTGATCGCACGTCAGTGGCTGAGTCAGCGCAAAAAGCTCGCCGTCAATATCAAATGAATTTCTTATTCGATGTGAGCAATTGACACTCGGGTCCGACGCGTAAAGGCGATTACGAAGGTTTCGGGTATAGATGGTAGCAGATGCATGTTAGTACGTCTTGCTTAAAGTGATGAAAAAGTGTTTCCGCCCGGGATCGAACCGGGGACCTTCTGCGTGTTAGGCAGACGTGATAACCGCTACACCACGGAAACTGCTTGTGTGCACCTTACTTCACAGACGACTTATAGTGATGTTGCCATCGTAACTGAAAAATTCAATAAATGTGGTACTTGCAAACGAAGGGACATGCAGCAGATCCACACACGACGTGGCTCATTGGAGGACAAAACGACATAGGCAGGAAAATACTGTTCCCGCCCGGGATCGAACCGGGGACCTTCTGCGTGTGAAGCAGACGTGATAACCGCTACACTACGGAAACGACGGACCTGAGGAGTCCATCCTTGTTCACTCGAACTTGCCTCAGACTTTCTCTCGTCCGCGAATGCACACACGACAGTTCCTTTGTCAGCCTGGAACCCATCACAGCCGAGGGCTCAAGAAGTCTTCGGGGTGCTCGAGAGGGTGTCTGCCGTAGCACCCCTAACGAGATAGCGGCGTTTCGCGCAGTCGTTATTGCAAGCCATATCAGCAAAAGCAATCACTTTCTCAGCAGCAGGCAGTGCGAGCCCAGCGGCAGCTCTACATGAAGGTACCAATAGCCCAGGAAGGCCGCCGACCGCAGGAATTCGCGCCGCCCCCATCCCGCCAGCGTACACGAGACTTCCAGGGCACCCTGGACGACATCGAGGGACTGGAATAATTGGCATTCGCCGTGTCACAGGGCTCGTTGGTCTAGGGGTATGATTCCTGCTAAGGGTGCAGGAGGTCCCGGGTTCAAATCCCGGACGAGCCCTAGCGTTTTGTGCAAAGTGATCGCACGTCAGTGGCTGAGTCAGCGCAAAAAGCTCGCCGTCAATATCAAATGAATTTCTTATTCGATGTGAGCAATTGACACTCGGGTCCGACGCGTGAAGGCGATTACGAAGGTTTCGGGTACAGATGGTAGCAGATGCATGTTAGTACGTCTTACTTAAAGTGATGAAAAAGTGTTTCCGCCCGGGATCGAACCGGGGACCTTCTGCGTGTTAGGCAGACGTGATAACCGCTACACCACGGAAACTGCTTGTGTGCACCTTACTTCACAGACGACTTATAGTGATGTTGCCATCGTAACTGAAAAATTCAATAAATGTGGAACTTGCAAACGAAGGGACATGCAGCAGATCCACACACGACGTGGCTCATTGGAGGACAATACGACATAGGCAGGAAAATACTGTTCCCGCCCGGGATCGAACCGGGGACCTTCTGCGTGTGAAGCAGACGTGATAACCGCTACACTACGGAAACGACGGACCTGAGGAGTCCATCCTTGTTCACTCGAACTTGCCTCAGACTTTCTCTCGTCCGCGAATGCACACACGACAGTTCCTTTGTCAGCCTGGAACCCATCACAGCCGAGGGCTCAAGAAGTCTTCGGGGTGCTCGAGAGGGTGTCTGCCGTAGCACCCCTAACGAGATAGCGGCGTTTCGCGCAGTCGTTATTGCAAGCCATATCAGCAAAAGCAATCACTTTCTCAGCAGCAGGCAGTGCGAGCCCAGCGGCAGCTCTACATGAAGGTACCAATAGCCCAGGAAGGCCGCCGACCGCAGGAATTCGCGCCGCCCCCATCCCGCCAGCGTACACAAGACTTCCAGGGCACCCTGGACGACATCGAGGGACTGGAATAATTGGCATTCGCCGTGTCACAGGGCTCGTTGGTCTAGGGGTATGATTCCTGCTTAGGGTGCAGGAGGTCCCGGGTTCAAATCCCGGACGAGCCCTAGCGTTTTGTGCAAAGTGATCGCACGTCAGTGGCTGAGTCAGCGCAAAAAGCTCGCCGTCAATATCAAATGAATTTCTTATTCGATGTGAGCAATTGACACTCGGGTCCGACGCGTAAATACGATTACGAAGGTTTCGGGTATAGATGGTAGCAGATGCATGTTAGTACGTCTTGCTTAAAGTGATGAAAAAGTGTTTCCGCCCGGGATCGAACCGGGGACCTTCTGCGTGTTAGGCAGACGTGATAACCGCTACACCACGGAAACTGCTTGTGTGCACCTTACTTCACAGACGACTTATAGTGATGTTGCCATCGTAACTGAAAAATTCAATAAATGTGGTACTTGCAAACGAAGGGACATGCAGCAGATCCACACACGACGTGGCTCATTGGAGGACAAAACGACATAGGCAGGAAAATACTGTTCCCGCCCGGGATCGAACCGGGGACCTTCTGCGTGTGAAGCAGACGTGATAACCGCTACACTACGGAAACGACGGACCTGAGGAGTCCATCCTTGTTCACTCGAACTTGCCTCAGACTTTCTCTCGTCCGCGAATGCACACACGACAGTTCCTTTGTCAGCCTGGAACCCATCACAGCCGAGGGCTCAAGAAGTCTTCGGGGTGCTCGAGAGGGTGTCTGCCGTAGCACCCCTAACGAGATAGCGGCGTTTCGCGCAGTCGTTATTGCAAGCCATATCAGCAAAAGCAATCACTTTCTCAGCAGCAGGCAGTGCGAGCCCAGCGGCAGCTCTACATGAAGGTACCAATAGCCCAGGAAGGCCGCCGACCGCAGGAATTCGCGCCGCCCCCATCCCGCCAGCGTACACGAGACTTCCAGGGCACCCTGGACGACATCGAGGGACTGGAATAATTGGCATTCGCCGTGTCACAGGGCTCGTTGGTCTAGGGGTATGATTCCTGCTAAGGGTGCAGGAGGTCCCGGGTTCAAATCCCGGACGAGCCCTAGCGTTTTGTGCAAAGTGATCGCACGTCAGTGGCTGAGTCAGCGCAAAAAGCTCGCCGTCAATATCAAATGAATTTCTTATTCGATGTGAGCAATTGACACTCGGGTCCGACGCGTGAAGGCGATTACGAAGGTTTCGGGTACAGATGGTAGCAGATGCATGTTAGTACGTCTTGCTTAAAGTGATGAAAAAGTGTTTCCGCCCGGGATCGAACCGGGGACCTTCTGCGTGTTAGGCAGACGTGATAACCGCTACACCACGGAAACTGCTTGTGTGCACCATACTTCACAGACGACTTATAGTGATGTTGCCATCGTAACTGAAAAATTCAATAAATGTGGTACTTGCAAACGAAGGGACATGCAGCAGATCCACACACGACGTGGCTCATTGGAGGACAATACGACATAGGCAGGAAAATACTGTTCCCGCCCGGGATCGAACCGGGGACCTTCTGCGTGTGAAGCAGACGTGATAACCGCTACACTACAGAAACAACGGACCTGAGGAGTCCATCCTTGTTCACTCGAACTTGCCTCAGACTTTCTCTCGTCCGCGAATGCACACACGACAGTTCCTTTGTCAGCCTGGAACCCATCACAGCCGAGGGCTCAAGAAGTCTTCGGGGTGCTCGAGAGGGTGTCTGCCGTAGCACCCCTAACGAGATAGCGGCGTTTCGCGCAGTCGTTATTGCAAGCCATATCAGCAAAAGCAATCACTTTCTCAGCAGCAGGCAGTGCGAGCCCAGCGGCAGCTCTACATGAAGGTACCAATAGCCCAGGAAGGCCGCCGACCGCAGGAATTCGCGCCGCCCCCATCCCGCCAGCGTACACGAGACTTCCAGGGCACCCTGGACGACATCGAGGGACTGGAATAATTGGCATTCGCCGTGTCACAGGGCTCGTTGGTCTAGGGGTATGATTCCTGCTTAGGGTGCAGGAGGTCCCGGGTTCAAATCCCGGACGAGCCCTAGCGTTTTGTGCAAAGTGATCGCACGTCAGTGGCTGAGTCAGCGCAAAAAGCTCGCCGTCAATATCAAATGAATTTCTTATTCGATGTGAGCAATTGACACTCGGGTCCGACGCGTGAAGGCGATTACGAAGGTTTCGGGTACAGATGGTAGCAGATGCATGTCAGTACGTCTTGCTTAAAGTGATGAAAAAGTGTTTCCGCCCGGGATCGAACCGGGGACCTTCTGCGTGTTAGGCAGACGTGATAACCGCTACACCACGGAAACTGCTTGTGTGCACCTTACTTCACAGACGACTTATAGTGATGTTGCCATCGTAACTGAAAAATTCAATAAATGTGGTACTTGCAAACGAAGGGACATGCAGCAGATCCACACACGACGTGGCTCATTGGAGGACAATACGACATAGGCAGGAAAATACTGTTCCCGCCCGGGATCGAACCGGGGACCTTCTGCGTGTGAAGCAGACGTGATAACCGCTACACTACGGAAACGACGGACCTGAGGAGTCCATCCTTGTTCACTCGAACTTGCCTCAGACTTTCTCTCGTCCGCGAATGCACACACGACAGTTCCTTTGTCAGCCTGGAACCCATCACAGCCGAGGGCTCAAGAAGTCTTCGGGGTGCTCGAGAGGGTGTCTGCCGTAGCACCCCTAACGAGATAGCGGCGTTTCGCGCAGTCGTTATTGCAAGCCATATCAGCAAAAGCAATCACTTTCTCAGCAGCAGGCAGTGCGAGCCCAGCGGCAGCTCTACATGAAGGTACCAATAGCCCAGGAAGGCCGCCGACCGCAGGAATTCGCGCCGCCCCCATCCCGCCAGCGTACACGAGACTTCCAGGGCACCCTGGACGACATCGAGGGACTGGAATAATTGGCATTCGCCGTGTCACAGGGCTCGTTGGTCTAGGGGTATGATTCCTGCTTAGGGTGCAGGAGGTCCCGGGTTCAAATCCCGGACGAGCCCTAGCGTTTTGTGCAAAGTGATCGCACGTCAGTGGCTGAGTCAGCGCAAAAAGCTCGCCGTCAATATCAAATGAATTTCTTATTCGATGTGAGCAATTGACACTCGGGTCCGACGCGTGAAGGCGATTACGAAGGTTTCGGGTACAGATGGTAGCAGATGCATGTTAGTACGTCTTGCTTAAAGTGATGAAAAAGTGTTTCCGCCCGGGATCGAACCGGGGACCTTCTGCGTGTTAGGCAGACGTGATAACCGCTACACCACGGAAACTGCTTGTGTGCACCTTACTTCACAGACGACTTATAGTGATGTTGCCATCGTAACTGAAAAATTCAATAAATGTGGTACTTGCAAACGAAGGGACATGCAGCAGATCCACACACGACGTGGCTCATTGGAGGACAATACGACATAGGCAGGAAAATACTGTTCGTGCCCGGGATCGAACCGGGGACCTTCTGCGTGTGAAGCAGACGTGATAACCGCTACACTACGGAAACGACGGACCTGAGGAGTCCATCCTTGTTCACTCGAACTTGCCTCAGACTTTCTCTCGTCCGCGAATGCACACACGACAGTTCCTTTGTCAGCCTGGAACCCATCACAGCCGAGGGCTCAAGAAGTCTTCGGGGTGCTCGAGAGGGTGTCTGCCGTAGCACCCCTAACGAGATAGCGGCGTTTCGCGCAGTCGTTATTGCAAGCCATATCAGCAAAAGCAATCACTTTCTCAGCAGCAGGCAGTGCGAGCCCAGCGGCAGCTCTACATGAAGGTACCAATAGCCCAGGAAGGCCGCCGACCGCAGGAATTCGCGCCGCCCCCATCCCGCCAGCGTACACAAGACTTCCAGGGCACCCTGGACGACATCGAGGGACTGGAATAATTGGCATTCGCCGTGTCACAGGGCTCGTTGGTCTAGGGGTATGATTCCTGCTTAGGGTGCAGGAGGTCCCGGGTTCAAATCCCGGACGAGCCCTAGCGTTTTGTGCAAAGTGATCGCACGTCAGTGGCTGAGTCAGCGCAAAAAGCTCGCCGTCAATATCAAATGAATTTCTTATTCGATGTGAGCAATTGACACTCGGGTCCGACGCGTAAAGGCGATTACGAAGGTTTCGGGTATAGATGGTAGCAGATGCATGTTAGTACGTCTTGCTTAAAGTGATGAAAAAGTGTTTCCGCCCGGGATCGAACCGGGGACCTTCTGCGTGTTAGGCAGACGTGATAACCGCTACACCACGGAAACTGCTTGTGTGCACCTTACTTCACAGACGACTTATAGTGATGTTGCCATCGTAACTGAAAAATTCAATAAATGTGGTACTTGCAAACGAAGGGACATGCAGCAGATCCACACACGACGTGGCTCATTGGAGGACAATACGACATAGGCAGGAAAATACTGTTCCCGCCCGGGATCGAACCGGGGACCTTCTGCGTGTGAAGCAGACGTGATAACCGCTACACTACGGAAACGACGGACCTGAGGAGTCCATCCTTGTTCACTCGAACTTGCCTCAGACTTTCTCTCGTCCGCGAATGCACACACGACAGTTCCTTTGTCAGCCTGGAACCCATCACAGCCGAGGGCTCAAGAAGTCTTCGGGGTGCTCGAGAGGGTGTCTGCCGTAGCACCCCTAACGAGATAGCGGCGTTTCGCGCAGTCGTTATTGCAAGCCATATCAGCAAAAGCAATCACTTTCTCAGCAGCAGGCAGTGCGAGCCCAGCGGCAGCTCTACATGAAGGTACCAATAGCCCAGGAAGGCCGCCGACCGCAGGAATTCGCGCCGCCCCCATCCCGCCAGCGTACACGAGACTTCCAGGGCACCCTGGACGACATCGAGGGACTGGAATAATTGGCATTCGCCGTGTCACAGGGCTCGTTGGTCTAGGGGTATGATTCCTGCTAAGGGTGCAGGAGGTCCCGGGTTCAAATCCAGGACGAGCCCTAGCGTTTTGTGCAAAGTGATCGCACGTCAGTGGCTGAGTCAGCGCAAAAAGCTCGCCGTCAATATCAAATGAATTTCTTATTCGATGTGAGCAATTGACACTCGGGTCCGACGCGTGAAGGCGATTACGAAGGTTTCGGGTACAGATGGTAGCAGATGCATGTTAGTACGTCTTGCTTAAAGTGATGAAAAAGTGTTTCCGCCCGGGATCGAACCGGGGACCTTCTGCGTGTTAGGCAGACGTGATAACCGCTACACCACGGAAACTGCTTGTGTGCACCTTACTTCACAGACGACTTATAGTGATGTTGCCATCGTAACTGAAAAATTCAATAAATGTGGTACTTGCAAACGAAGGGACATGCAGCAGATCCACACACGACGTGGCTCATTGGAGGACAATACGACATAGGCAGGAAAATACTGTTCCCGCCCGGGATCGAACCGGGGACCTTCTGCGTGTGAAGCAGACGTGATAACCGCTACACTACAGAAACAACGGACCTGAGGAGTCCATCCTTGTTCACTCGAACTTGCCTCAGACTTTCTCTCGTCCGCGAATGCACACACGACAGTTCCTTTGTCAGCCTGGAACCCATCACAGCCGAGGGCTCAAGAAGTCTTCGGGGTGCTCGAGAGGGTGTCTGCCGTAGCACCCCTAACGAGATAGCGGCGTTTCGCGCAGTCGTTATTGCAAGCCATATCAGCAAAAGCAATCACTTTCTCAGCAGCAGGCAGTGCGAGCCCAGCGGCAGCTCTACATGAAGGTACCAATAGCCCAGGAAGGCCGCCGACCGCAGGAATTCGCGCCGCCCCCATCCCGCCAGCGTACACGAGACTTCCAGGGCACCCTGGACGACATCGAGGGACTGGAATAATTGGCATTCGCCGTGTCACAGGGCTCGTTGGTCTAGGGGTATGATTCCTGCTTAGGGTGCAGGAGGTCCCGGGTTCAAATCCCGGACGAGCCCTAGCGTTTTGTGCAAAGTGATCGCACGTCAGTGGCTGAGTCAGCGCAAAAAGCTCGCCGTCAATATCAAATGAATTTCTTATTCGATGTGAGCAATTGACACTCGGGTCCGACGCGTAAAGGCGATTACGAAGGTTTCGGGTATAGATGGTAGCAGATGCATGTTAGTACGTCTTGCTTAAAGTGATGAAAAAGTGTTTCCGCCCGGGATCGAACCGGGGACCTTCTGCGTGTTAGGCAGACGTGATAACCGCTACACCACGGAAACTGCTTGTGTGCACCTTACTTCACAGACGACTTATAGTGATGTTGCCATCGTAACTGAAAAATTCAATAAATGTGGTACTTGCAAACGAAGGGACATGCAGCAGATCCACACACGACGTGGCTCATTGGAGGACAAAACGACATAGGCAGGAAAATACTGTTCCCGCCCGGGATCGAACCGGGGACCTTCTGCGTGTGAAGCAGACGTGATAACCGCTACACTACGGAAACGACGGACCTGAGGAGTCCATCCTTGTTCACTCGAACTTGCCTCAGACTTTCTCTCGTCCGCGAATGCACACACGACAGTTCCTTTGTCAGCCTGGAACCCATCACAGCCGAGGGCTCAAGAAGTCTTCGGGGTGCTCGAGAGGGTGTCTGCCGTAGCACCCCTAACGAGATAGCGGCGTTTCGCGCAGTCGTTATTGCAAGCCATATCAGCAAAAGCAATCACTTTCTCAGCAGCAGGCAGTGCGAGCCCAGCGGCAGCTCTACATGAAGGTACCAATAGCCCAGGAAGGCCGCCGACCGCAGGAATTCGCGCCGCCCCCATCCCGCCAGCGTACACGAGACTTCCAGGGCACCCTGGACGACATCGAGGGACTGGAATAATTGGCATTCGCCGTGTCACAGGGCTCGTTGGTCTAGGGCTATGATTCCTGCTAAGGGTGCAGGAGGTCCCGGGTTCAAATCCCGGACGAGCCCTAGCGTTTTGTGCAAAGTGATCGCACGTCAGTGGCTGAGTCAGCGCAAAAAGCTCGCCGTCAATATCAAATGAATTTCTTATTCGATGTGAGCAATTGACACTCGGGTCCGACGCGTGAAGGCGATTACGAAGGTTTCGGGTACAGATGGTAGCAGATGCATGTTAGTACGTCTTGCTTAAAGTGATGAAAAAGTGTTTCCGCCCGGGATCGAACCGGGGACCTTCTGCGTGTTAGGCAGACGTGATAACCGCTACACCACGGAAACTGCTTGTGTGCACCTTACTTCACAGACGACTTATAGTGATGTTGCCATCGTAACTGAAAAATTCAATAAATGTGGTACTTGCAAACGAAGGGACATGCAGCAGATCCACACACGACGTGGCTCATTGGAGGACAATACGACATAGGCAGGAAAATACTGTTCCCGCCCGGGATCGAACCGGGGACCTTCTGCGTGTGAAGCAGACGTGATAACCGCTACACTACAGAAACAACGGACCTGAGGAGTCCATCCTTGTTCACTCGAACTTGCCTCAGACTTTCTCTCGTCCGCGAATGCACACACGACAGTTCCTTTGTCAGCCTGGAACCCATCACAGCCGAGGGCTCAAGAAGTCTTCGGGGTGCTCGAGAGGGTGTCTGCCGTAGCACCCCTAACGAGATAGCGGCGTTTCGCGCAGTCGTTATTGCAAGCCATATCAGCAAAAGCAATCACTTTCTCAGCAGCAGGCAGTGCGAGCCCAGCGGCAGCTCTACATGAAGGTACCAATAGCCCAGGAAGGCCGCCGACCGCAGGAATTCGCGCCGCCCCCATCCCGCCAGCGTACACGAGACTTCCAGGGCACCCTGGACGACATCGAGGGACTGGAATAATTGGCATTCGCCGTGTCACAGGGCTCGTTGGTCTAGGGGTATGATTCCTGCTTAGGGTGCAGGAGGTCCCGGGTTCAAATCCCGGACGAGCCCTAGCGTTTTGTGCAAAGTGATCGCACGTCAGTGGCTGAGTCAGCGCAAAAAGCTCGCCGTCAATATCAAATGAATTTCTTATTCGATGTGAGCAATTGACACTCGGGTCCGACGCGTGAAGGCGATTACGAAGGTTTCGGGTATAGATGGTAGCAGATGCATGTTAGTACGTCTTGCTTAAAGTGATGAAAAAGTGTTTCCGCCCGGGATCGAACCGGGGACCTTCTGCGTGTTAGGCAGACGTGATAACCGCTACACCACGGAAACTGCTTGTGTGCACCTTACTTCACAGACGACTTATAGTGATGTTGCCATCGTAACTGAAAAATTCAATAAATGTGGTACTTGCAAACGAAGGGACATGCAGCAGATCCACACACGACGTGGCTCATTGGAGGACAATACGACATAGGCAGGAAAATACTGTTCCCGCCCGGGATCGAACCGGGGACCTTCTGCGTGTGAAGCAGACGTGATAACCGCTACACTACGGAAACGACGGACCTGAGGAGTCCATCCTTGTTCACTCGAACTTGCCTCAGACTTTCTCTCGTCCGCGAATGCACACACGACAGTTCCTTTGTCAGCCTGGAACCCATCACAGCCGAGGGCTCAAGAAGTCTTCGGGGTGCTCGAGAGGGTGTCTGCCGTAGCACCCCTAACGAGATAGCGGCGTTTCGCGCAGTCGTTATTGCAAGCCATATCAGCAAAAGCAATCACTTTCTCAGCAGCAGGCAGTGCGAGCCCAGCGGCAGCTCTACATGAAGGTACCAATAGCCCAGGAAGGCCGCCGACCGCAGGAATTCGCGCCGCCCCCATCCCGCCAGCGTACACAAGACTTCCAGGGCACCCTGGACGACATCGAGGGACTGGAATAATTGGCATTCGCCGTGTCACAGGGCTCGTTGGTCTAGGGGTCAGTCTGCCTGCAGCGGCCGTGGCGTGCGGTTGTCTGTGCTTCGCGCTGCGGCTGGCTTGTTTACTTCTGCGGGGTAAGT
Organism: Schistocerca americana; assembly: GCF_021461395.2. Lineage (NCBI taxonomy): Eukaryota > Metazoa > Arthropoda > Insecta > Orthoptera > Acrididae > Schistocerca > Schistocerca americana. The sequence continues at coordinate 40,142,759 of NC_060120.1, forward strand.
CGCTCGCTAGCAGCGGTTATTCTTGCGTTTGTGGAATGACGTTGATAATTCAGTGATGGCACATACTATGAGGAAAGACACCTTGAAGTTAACGTTCGATAACACGTTTGCCCGACCAACATCCTTCGAAATCGAGGATTTCCTCGAAGAAGTGATGAAAATTGGCCTCGATGAGATTATCGGTATACATTTGTCGATTCTGTCTAGCATCGTTTATATCAAGATGAGAGATGCCGAGTTTTGTGACAAACTAGTTGCCTCCTTTAGTTCTGGTTTGAAGTTTAAGCATAGTGATGGCAATGTGGGTGTGGTTACTGTTTCCCACGCCGGGCTTGGACTTCGAACAATTCGCATTTTTGAACTACCGTTTGAGGTCCCAGCAGAACAGATAAACGTTGCGATATCGCCGTATGGCAAAGTTTTGAGCAACTTTGCAGAACGTTGGTCTCCGGCGCATAAGTATCCGGTACTGAATGGCGTCAGGCAGCTTAAAGTTGACTTGCAACGACATATTCCGTCGTACGTCACGGTTTGTGGGTACCGTGCCGTCGTAATGTATGATGGCCAACCTAGAACATGTGCCAGATGTAACTCGACGGGACATGTTCGTGCGGAATGTTTACAGCGTCGTGTAGTTCAACTGCCAACCGGAGAGAGTGTTAGCCCTCCCGCGATGTCAACATTACAGCCATCGTACGTGTCGGTTGCCCGCGGTGAGCCGTCAATACAACCGATTCGCGATAAACCTGCCGGACCCAGTTCCGTCGTTAATGTGACGTCTCCGGACACGCCAGTCGCGTCCGAGATGGCTGCTTCTGAAACACATGAAACTAACAGGACCAGTGAGATGGCGGTGGACCAGCCCTCACGGGGTGCCGAGTTGGTGGAGGTGTCCATGGCTCCTGCTCCCGTGTCTGAACGAGTCGCTGAAACGATGCCCAACTCCGACACAGTAATACGTGGTAATCGATCTCCGAAGAAAAATAAAAAGCGGAGGATGGCTCACCAAGGTGCGGAAGATACAGCACCGAGCTTACGGGGAAAGGCCAAATTAATCGGTCAGAACTTAAAAGAAGGGCCCGCAGACGCTGCCGCCTCGCCTTCGCGCTCGCGGGACACAACACGATCAGACGACACCATGTCGGAGACTCCCACGATGTACGACAGCGGACCAGATGAGACGCCCACTCAGCAAACTGAGCCACAGAATACGAATCCACCAGTTTCTGAGCCAGTAGGCACCCTTTGCTCTCCCAATTGGGCGGACGAGTTTGAAACGAACGAAGCTGATGTAGAGATGCAGGAGGATTCCACACCCTCGACCGGCTCCTTGCCCCCCGTATCAGCGGTTGATGGACACGACGTCCACGTGGCCATGGCTACTCAAACGACCGACACGGTCAGCGCCTCCCATTGAAGGCTGTATGACGCACCCTATCGTTTGCTCCTTTCGTACGAAACATCTATGACCACCTTGCAGGCCTACAAGATCCTGACTCTCAATATCAATAAGATACGCAGTGATTTGAATCTGAAGAACTTACAAGACTTGTTATACGCAGCCGACATCGATATAGCCATGCTTCAGGAAGTGAGTGAGATCAGGTTAGACCACATAGCAGGGTATAACGCTTTCGTGAACCCTGGCAACGGTTTCGAACTTGGAACAGCGTTACTGTTAAAAGAAGGGATCATTGCAAATTGTGAGGCCAAACTGGTGACCGGCAGAGGGATAGCAGTCACTGTCAATAACATCAGACTGATTAATATTTACGCACCTTCTGGGTCCAGTAATAGGCAACACCGTGCAGAATTTTTTCGCCACGAGATCCTTCCGCTCTTCGGGACCAACTACAGTGATGTCATTTTTGGCGGCGATTTCAATTGTGTGCTTCGTCAAATCGATCAAACTCCTCACTTTAATCGGTGTGTCGAATTAGAACAGATCATTCAAGAACTCCGCTTCACTGACACTTGGACGCACATGCACGGAGTGGAAGTGGGTTTTACGCATGTTACCAATCATTCGGCAAGTAGGTTAGATAGAATTTACATATCGCGTAATTTAACGCAACACCTGCTACATACCGAAATATGGCCAACTGTATTTTCCGACCATGCTGGCTATATCTGCACCGTCAACATGCAAAAACAGGAAACATACCGGGGTCGAGGGTTATGGAAGTTCAACATCGCACACTTGCGTGATCCTGCATGTCGAGAAGCCTTCCTGTCCACCTGGACGGCATGTGAACGCAAATTCAGATCCTACAACTCCGCGATCGAGTGGTGGCTCAAATGCGCCAAACCACAAATTAGGAAAACTTTAATGTTTTACTCCCGTCAGAAAAGTCTGTGGCACAAACGGACCATGGAATTTTACTTTCAGTGTCTTCGGGAGTTGTATAAATTTGACGCGACCGTTATTGGCAATTTTGCAAAGATCAAAAGAATTCAGGCGAAACTTTTAACGCTGCAACGGAAACAGTTGGAAGGTTTTCAAATTCGGGCGCGAGTTCCTAAGACGGTGCAAGAAGAAGAGGCTGCCATGTATCACATGTTACGTGAAAGTCGACGAGGCAGTCGGAAAATCATTACACACATCCGAACCAGCACCGGGGCAATAGTTACTAACCAACGTGACATTATGCGGGCGATTGAAGAGTACTATCGAGACCTGATGTCCAATAAAATGACAGATGATACCGTGTTTGCGGAGTTTGCGACAAATTTATCACGGAAACTCAGCCCCACAGAGGCGACTCAGCTGATGACAGAGGTGACAGAAGACGAATTAACAGACGTTATCCTAAGGAGTCCGAAGAATAAATCTCCTGGTTGCGATGGAATACCTGCAGAAGTATATCAAACCTTCTGGCCGCAGATGAAATCGAAACTCCTTGCAATATGTAAAGAACTAATGAACCCACAAAACGTTATTCCGAAGGAATTTCGACAAGGAATTGTTGTCTTACTGCCCAAGACCCCGTGCAGTAACGACCTCACTAACCTGCGACCTCTCACGTTATTAAATAGTGATTATAAACTATTCGCCCGTGTTCTGAGCCAACGGCTCAAAACTGTCATGACCACAATCACAGGACAGTATCAAACGAGTGTCGGTAGAGATAGATCTATTTACCACACGCTCACGGATTACAGAGATGTCATTGCCGTAGCGGAGGCTTGCAAGTTAAAATGCGCCCTCGTCATGATAGACTTTGCAAAAGCGTTCGACAGGGTGAGCCATCGTTTCCTTTTCCGCGTCATGCAGGAATTGGGGTTTCCGCACCAGTTCACCCAAGTACTCGACAATCTGATCCGTAATAGTACGTCGCGAATTCAAATTAATGGTCGCCTCAGTGGCGCTATTGATATCGAGTGTTCGGTGAGGCAAGGCTGTCCGATGTCGATGGCTCTCTTTGCCATCGCCATAGAACCTCTGCTCGCTACGCTAACTGCACATTTGCAGGGATTGGAAATCAATAGCCAGAAGATTGTGTGCCGTGCGTACGCAGATGATGTCGGCTTTCTTGTCGTGAACGCGCAAGAAGTGCGGTCCTCACTTCAAATACTTCAACGATATGAGGCGGTATCTGGGGCGAAGGTGAATTGGCAAAAATCCGGACTCATGAATGTCGGACGGGGAATAAATCTACCCAATCATACCCGATTACGAGAATTTACCAGTATAAAGTGCTTAGGACTTGAGTTTCGGCGGAAGGTACAGAATACCATTGCTGTTAATTATAGAGCTTTACTTCATAAAGTTAGGGCATGTGTACAACTGCATAGCATGAGGAAACTGAATGCTCTCCAAAAAATTGAACTGGTCAACACTTATATCCTCTCGAAGATTAACTATGTAGCCAAAGTGTTGCCTCTTCCCAGTGGCATTGCACATAGAATGCTGTCTGCCCTGGGCCATTTTGTGACCAGAGGCAATATCTTCAAAGTTAAATATGTTACGTTGACGCTCCCTCCTCGGAAGGGCGGATTGAACCTCACAGATGTCTATAAAAAGGCACAGGCGCTCTATCTAAGCAGTATGTATAAGCTATGGACAAAATCTCCACACTGTCTCACTGCTCACCTTCTCAACGAAATCTCCCCAGCGAACCTCAACCCCCCGATTGATGTACATCATATTCCACACGACCTTTATCATTTAAAATACTTCCTGCTTGAATATAGTTATGCTCGAACAAGAATTCCGGCGAAGGAAATAACGGTGGTGAAGCAACTTTATAAGACTTTGATCGAGTCCACCTCCAGGAATAACATCGAAGACAAATATACAGCTCACAATTGGCGGGTCATTTGGGATAATATACATTCACGCCATTTACCGTCTCACGTGCGAGCGTCTTGGTATCTCACGGTGAATCGTAAAATAGCTACCAATGCCAGACTCCATTCCATTCATCTGGCCGATTCACCCTTATGCAACACTTGCCAGGTACAAGATAGCGAGGAACACCGATTTGTCTGCGAAAAAGTGCGAGATGTTTGGGCGGTCATACGACAGTTGTTGGCGAGCATCACTAGAACAAGCCCTGCGACCATAACGCCAGCTGACTTCCTCACTCCGGAGGTCGTGCCTTACCCGCAGACCAAAAGAAATTCAGTAAACTGGCTTAAAGGCCACACAGTTTACTATCTTTTCAATGTGAACGAAACGAGTAAAGAAGACTTTCTCCTGTATTTAATGATACAGCACCACCGACTACAGAAGACTAAAAACTATAAAGCTCATTTTGCAAACTTTTTAAGTCACACGATCATTTCACAGCCAGTATAGGATGGAGTGCTTAAAGCCATTTCTTCCGACATGGTGGATTCCGTTCTTCCTTCGGACGCCCGAAGTGAAGACCAAAGAAGTACGTGCGGGACAGACTAATTTACGAGTGCGTCACTTGGATCATTCGTCACGTTCAGAAATTAACAGAATGTTTGTAGTAGCGCGTTCCGTATCATTGGCGGATGCCCTGCACAGAACTACGTTTCCTAGTTTCTTAATTGTAACAGTCGACCCGATGGAGAGAAATAACGATAGAAGACTTTTAATTTATATTTTTCATTCCATACTAACTCTGATTTGTGGGGTGAGTCGCACTCATGCGGTGCAAAATGCACGGATTCCCGGCTCTCCCGAATACATATGAAAATGGACATGTTCATTTACACTGCAAATGGATGCAACATTTTGTCTCCGGAATAATTTCTGTTTTTATGTTACTGGCGGCGGAGTCAAGCCGCAGCATTTCTTCAGTACGCACATGAGGTAGGGTGCCGTGGTGACAGTTACGGTGGGAGACAGGATGGCCAGGCCTCAGATTGCATGACCCCTGCCCTCCTTGCCTCTCCCTGCCTGTTACCGCATTTTCAAAATGAAAATATGGAAAAAATATAAAAAAAAAAAAAAATAAAAATAAAAATAATAAAAAGGGAAAAAAAAAAAAAAAATGGATAAGGCGTCGGACTTCGGATCCGAAGATTGCAGGTTCGAATCCTGTCACGGTCGTGGTTTTCCAATTCTGCAAAAGAAACACACCGTTTTAGTGTAGCTATTGAGCAGTACGAAATCGTCTGAATGTTGCTGTTGTCCATTTCCTGCTTGGAGATGCACTTGAGCTTGATACACACACAGCCAGAACGGTGTTATCTAGCGAAAACTACAATAAAAAAAAGTAACAAAAAAAAAAAAAAAAAAAAAAAAAAAAAAAAAAAAAAAAAAAAGGGGTATGATTCCTGCTTGGGGTGCGGGAGGTCCCGGGTTCGGATCCCGGACGAGCCCTAGCGTTTTGTGCAAACTGATCGCACGTCAGTGGCTGAGTCAGAGCAAAAAGCTCGCCGTCAATATCAAATGAATTTCTTATTCGATGTGAGCAATTGCCACTTGGATCCGACGCGTGAAGGCGATTACGAAAAAAAAAAAAAAAAAAAAAAAAACATGGTGTAATGGTTAGCACTCTGGACTTTGAATCCAGCGATCCGAGTTCGAGTCTCGGTGGAACCTGACGCTGTGTTTTGCGTTCGTTTCTAGAAATGTGTACGAGCCGGTGGTTGGAATTGAAAAAAAAAAAAAAAAAAAAAAAAAAAAAAAAAAAAAAAAAAAAAGGGGTATGATTCCTGCTTAGGGTGCAGGAGGTCCCGGGTTCAAATCCCGGACGAGCCCTAGCGTTTTGTGCAAACTGATCGCACGTCAGTGGCTGAGTCAGCGCAAAAAGCTCGCCGTCAATATCAAATGAATTTCTTATTCGATGTGAGCAATTGACACTCGGGTCCGACGCGTGAAGGCGATTACGAAGGTTTCGGGTACAGATGGTAGCAGATGCATGTCAGTACGTCTTGCTTAAAGTGATGAAAAAGTGTTTCCGCCCGGGATCGAACCGGGGACCTTCTGCGTGTTAGGCAGACGTGATAACCGCTACACCACGGAAACTGCTTGTGTGCACCTTACTTCACAGACGACTTATAGTGATGTTGCCATCGTAACTGAAAAATTCAATAAATGTGGTACTTGCAAACGAAGGGACATGCAGCAGATCCACACACGACGTGGCTCATTGGAGGACAATACGACATAGGCAGGAAAATACTGTTCCCGCCCGGGATCGAACCGGGGACCTTCTGCGTGTGAAGCAGACGTGATAACCGCTACACTACGGAAACGACGGACCTGAGGAGTCCATCCTTGTTCACTCGAACTTGCCTCAGACTTTCTCTCGCCCGCGAATGCACACACGACAGTTCCTTTGTCAGCCTGGAACCCATCACAGCCGAGGGCTCAAGAAGTCTTCGGGGTGCTCGAGAGGGTGTCTGCCGTAGCACCCCTAACGAGATAGCGGCGTTTCGCGCAGTCGTTATTGCAAGCCATATCAGCAAAAGCAATCACTTTCTCAGCAGCAGGCAGTGCGAGCCCAGCGGCAGCTCTACATGAAGGTACCAATAGCCCAGGAAGGCCGCCGACCGCAGGAATTCGCGCCGCCCCCATCCCGCCAGCGTACACGAGACTTCCAGGGCACCCTGGACGACATCGAGGGACTGGAATAATTGGCATTCGCCGTGTCACAGGGCTCGTTGGTCTAGGGGTATGATTCCTGCTTAGGGTGCAGGAGGTCCCGGGTTCAAATCCCGGACGAGCCCTAGCGTTTTGTGCAAACTGATCGCACGTCAGTGGCTGAGTCAGCGCAAAAAGCTCGCCGTCAATATCAAATGAATTTCTTATTCGATGTGAGCAATTGACACTCGGGTCCGACGCGTGAAGGCGATTACGAAGGTTTCGGGTACAGATGGTAGCAGATGCATGTTAGTACGTCTTGCTTAAAGTGATGAAAAAGTGTTTCCGCCCGGGATCGAACCGGGGACCTTCTGCGTGTTAGGCAGACGTGATAACCGCTACACCACGGAAACTGCTTGTGTGCACCTTACTTCACAGACGACTTATAGTGATGTTGCCATCGTAACTGAAAAATTCAATAAATGTGGTACTTGCAAACGAAGGGACATGCAGCAGATCCACACACGACGTGGCTCATTGGAGGACAATACGACATAGGCAGGAAAATACTGTTCGTGCCCGGGATCGAACCGGGGACCTTCTGCGTGTGAAGCAGACGTGATAACCGCTACACTACGGAAACGACGGACCTGAGGAGTCCATCCTTGTTCACTCGAACTTGCCTCAGACTTTCTCTCGTCCGCGAATGCACACACGACAGTTCCTTTGTCAGCCTGGAACCCATCACAGCCGAGGGCTCAAGAAGTCTTCGGGGTGCTCGAGAGGGTGTCTGCCGTAGCACCCCTAACGAGATAGCGGCGTTTCGCGCAGTCGTTATTGCAAGCCATATCAGCAAAAGCAATCACTTTCTCAGCAGCAGGCAGTGCGAGCCCAGCGGCAGCTCTACATGAAGGTACCAATAGCCCAGGAAGGCCGCCGACCGCAGGAATTCGCGCCGCCCCCATCCCGCCAGCGTACACGAGACTTCCAGGGCACCCTGGACGACATCGAGGGACTGGAATAATTGGCATTCGCCGTGTCACAGGGCTCGTTGGTCTAGGGGTATGATTCCTGCTTAGGGTGCAGGAGGTCCCGGGTTCAAGTCCCGGACGAGCCCTAGCGTTTTGTGCAAAGTGATCGCACGTCAGTGGCTGAGTCAGCGCAAAAAGCTCGCCGTCAATATCAAATGAATTTCTTATTCGATGTGAGCAATTGACACTCGGGTCCGACGCGTGAAGGCGATTACGAAGGTTTCGGGTACAGATGGTAGCAGATGCATGTTAGTACGTCTTGCTTAAAGTGATGAAAAAGTGTTTCCGCCCGGGATCGAACCGGGGACCTTCTGCGTGTTAGGCAGACGTGATAACCGCTACACCACGGAAACTGCTTGTGTGCACCTTACTTCACAGACGACTTATAGTGATGTTGCCATCGTAACTGAAAAATTCAATAAATGTGGTACTTGCAAACGAAGGGACATGCAGCAGATCCACACACGACGTGGCTCATTGGAGGACAATACGACATAGGCAGGAAAATACTGTTCCCGCCCGGGATCGAACCGGGGACCTTCTGCGTGTGAAACAGACGTGATAACCGCTACACTACGGAAACGACGGACCTGAGGAGTCCATCCTTGTTCACTCGAACTTGCCTCAGACTTTCTCTCGTCCGCGAATGCACACACGACAGTTCCTTTGTCAGCCTGGAACCCATCACAGCCGAGGGCTCAAGAAGTCTTCGGGGTGCTCGAGAGGGTGTCTGCCGTAGCACCCCTAACGAGATAGCGGCGTTTCGCGCAGTCGTTATTGCAAGCCATATCAGCAAAAGCAATCACTTTCTCAGCAGCAGGCAGTGCGAGCCCAGCGGCAGCTCTACATGAAGGTACCAATAGCCCAGGAAGGCCGCCGACCGCAGGAATTCGCGCCGCCCCCATCCCGCCAGCGTACACGAGACTTCCAGGGCACCCTGGACGACATCGAGGGACTGGAATAATTGGCATTCGCCGTGTCACAGGGCTCGTTGGTCTAGGGGTATGATTCCTGCTTAGGGTGCAGGAGGTCCCGGGTTCAAGTCCCGGACGAGCCCTAGCGTTTTGTGCAAAGTGATCGCACGTCAGTGGCTGAGTCAGCGCAAAAAGCTCGCCGTCAATATCAAATGAATTTCTTATTCGATGTGAGCAATTGACACTCGGGTCCGACGCGTGAAGGCGATTACGAAGGTTTCGGGTACAGATGGTAGCAGATGCATGTTAGTACGTCTTGCTTAAAGTGATGAAAAAGTGTTTCCGCCCGGGATCGAACCGGGGACCTTCTGCGTGTTAGGCAGACGTGATAACCACTACACCACGGAAACTGCTTGTGTGCATTTTACTTCACAGACGACTTATAGTGATGTTGCCATCGTAACCGAAAAATTCAATAAATGTGGTACTTGCAAACGAAGGGACATGCAGCAGATCCACACACGACGTGGCTCATTGGAGGACAATACGACATAGGCAGGAAAATACTGTTCGTGCCCGGGATCGAACCGGGGACCTTCTGCGTGTGAAGCAGACGTGATAACCGCTACACTACGGAAACGACGGACCTGAGGAGTCCATCCTTGTTCACTCGAACTTGCCTCAGACTTTCTCTCGTCCGCGAATGCACACACGACAGTTCCTTTGTCAGCCTGGAACCCATCACAGCCGAGGGCTCAAGAAGTCTTCGGGGTGCTCGAGAGGGTGTCTGCCGTAGCACCCCTAACGAGATAGCGGCGTTTCGCGCAGTCGTTATTGCAAGCCATATCAGCAAAAGCAATCACTTCCTCAGCAGCAGGCAGTGCGAGCCCAGCGGCAGCTCTACATGAAGGTACCAATAGCCCAGGAAGGCCGCCGACCGCAGGAATTCGCGCCGCCCCCATCCCGCCAGCGTACACGAGACTTCCAGGGCACCCTGGACGACATCGAGGGACTGGAATAATTGGCACTCGCCGTGTCACAGGACTCGTTGGTCTAGGGGTATGATTCCTGCTTAGGGTGCAGGAGGTCCCGGGTTCAAGCCCCGGACGAGCCCTAGCGTTTTGTGCAAAGTGATCGCACGTCAGTGGCTGAGTCAGCGCAAAAAGCTCGCCGTCAATATCAAATGAATTTCTTATTCGATGTGAGCAATTGACACTCGGGTCCGACGCGTGAAGGCGATTACGAAGGTTTCGGGTACAGATGGTAGCAGACGCATGTTAGTACGTCTTGCTTAAAGTGATGAAAAAGTGTTTCCGCCCGGGATCGAACCGGGGACCTTCTGCGTGTTAGGCAGACGTGATAACCGCTACACCACGGAAACTGCTTGTGTGCACCTTACTTCACAGACGACTTATAGTGATGTTGCCATCGTAACTGAAAAATTCAATAAATGTGGTACTTGCAAACGAAGGGACATGCAGCAGATCCACACACGACGTGGCTCATTGGAGGACAATACGACATAGGCAGGAAAATACTGTTCCCGCCCGGGATCGAACCGGGGACCTTCTGCGTGTGAAGCAGACGTGATAACCGCTACACTACGGAAACGACGGACCTGAGGAGTCCATCCTTGTTCACTCGAACTTGCCTCAGACTTTCTCTCGTCCGCGAATGCACACACGACAGTTCCTTTGTCAGCCTGGAACCCATCACAGCCGAGGGCTCAAGAAGTCTTCGGGGTGCTCGAGAGGGTGTCTGCCGTAGCACCCCTAACGAGATAGCGGCGTTTCGCGCAGTCGTTATTGCAAGTCATATCAGCAAAAGCAATCACTTTCTCAGCAGCAGGCAGTGCGAGCCCAGCGGCAGCTCTACATGAAGGTACCAATAGCCCAGGAAGGCCGCCGACCGCAGGAATTCGCGCCGCCCCCATCCCGCCAGCGTACACGAGACTTCCAGGGCACCCTGGACGACATCGAGGGACTGGAATAATTGGCATTCGCCGTGTCACAGGGCTCGTTGGTCTAGGGGTATGATTCCTGCTTAGGGTGCAGGAGGTCCCGGGTTCAAGTCCCGGACGAGCCCTAGCGTTTTGTGCAAAGTGATCGCACGTCAGTGGCTGAGTCAGCGCAAAAAGCTCGCCGTCAATATCAAATGAATTTCTTATTCGATGTGAGCAATTGACACTCGGGTCCGACGCGTGAAGGCGATTACGAAGGTTTCGGGTACAGATGGTAGCAGATGCATGTTAGTACGTCTTGCTTAAAGTGATGAAAAAGTGTTTCCGCCCGGGATCGAACCGGGGACCTTCTGCGTGTTAGGCAGACGTGATAACCGCTACACCACGGAAACTGCTTGTGTGCACCTTACTTCACAGACGACTTATAGTGATGTTGCCATCGTAACTGAAAAATTCAATAAATGTGGTACTTGCAAACGAAGGGACATGCAGCAGATCCACACACGACGTGGCTCATTGGAGGACAATACGACATAGGCAGGAAAATACTGTTCCCGCCCGGGATCGAACCGGGGACCTTCTGCGTGTGAAGCAGACGTGATAACCGCTACACTACGGAAACGACGGACCTGAGGAGTCCATCCTTGTTCACTCGAACTTGCCTCAGACTTTCTCTCGTCCGCGAATGCACACACGACAGTTCCTTTGTCAGCCTGGAACCCATCACAGCCGAGGGCTCAAGAAGTCTTCGGGGTGCTCGAGAGGGTGTCTGCCGTAGCACCCCTAACGAGATAGCGGCGTTTCGCGCAGTCGTTATTGCAAGTCATATCAGCAAAAGCAATCACTTTCTCAGCAGCAGGCAGTGCGAGCCCAGCGGCAGCTCTACATGAAGGTACCAATAGCCCAGGAAGGCCGCCGACCGCAGGAATTCGCGCCGCCCCCATCCCGCCAGCGTACACGAGACTTCCAGGGCACCCTGGACGACATCGAGGGACCGGAATAATTGGCATTCGCCGTGTCACAGGGCTCGTTGGTCTAGGGGTATGATTCCTGCTTAGGGTGCAGGAGGTCCCGGGTTCAAATCCCGGACGAGCCCTAGCGTTTTGTGCAAAGTGATCGCACGTCAGTGGCTGAGTCAGCGCAAAAAGCTCGCCGTCAATATCAAATGAATTTCTTATTCGATGTGAGCAATTGACACTCGGGTCCGACGCGTGAAGGCGATTACGAAGGTTTCGGGTACAGATGGTAGCAGATGCATGTTAGTACGTCTTGCTTAAAGTGATGAAAAAGTGTTTCCGCCCGGGATCGAACCGGGGACCTTCTGCGTGTTAGGCAGACGTGATAACCGCTACACCACGGAAACTGCTTGTGTGCACCTTACTTCACAGACGACTTATAGTGATGTTGCCATCGTAACTGAAAAATTCAATAAATGTGGTACTTGCAAACGAAGGGACATGCAGCAGATCCACACACGACGTGGCTCATTGGAGGACAATACGACATAGGCAGGAAAATACTGTTCCCGCCCGGGATCGAACCGGGGACCTTCTGCGTGTGAAGCAAACGTGATAACCGCTACACTACGGAAACGACGGACCTGAGGAGTCCATCCTTGTTCACTCGAACTTGCCTCAGACTTTCTCTCGCCCGCGAATGCACACACGACAGTTCCTTTGTCAGCCTGGAACCCATCACAGCCGAGGGCTCAAGAAGTCTTCGGGGTGCTCGAGAGGGTGTCTGCCGTAGCACCCCTAACGAGATAGCGGCGTTTCGCGCAGTCGTTATTGCAAGCCATATCAGCAAAAGCAATCACTTTCTCAGCAGCAGGCAGTGCGAGCCCAGCGGCAGCTCTACATGAAGGTACCAATAGCCCAGGAAGGCCGCCGACCGCAGGAATTCGCGCCGCCCCCATCCCGCCAGCGTACACGAGACTTCCAGGGCACCCTGGACGACATCGAGGGACTGGAATAATTGGCATTCGCCGTGTCACAGGGCTCGTTGGTCTAGGGGTATGATTCCTGCTTAGGGTGCAGGAGGTCCGGGTTCAAATCCCGGACGAGCCCTAGCGTTTTGTGCAAAGTGATCGCACGTCAGTGGCTGAGTCAGCGCAAAAAGCTCGCCGTCAATATCAAATGAATTTCTTATTCGATGTGAGCAATTGACACTCGGGTCCGACGCGTGAAGGCGATTACGAAGGTTTCGGGTACAGATGGTAGCAGATGCATGTTAGTACGTCTTGCTTAAAGTGATGAAAAAGTGTTTCCGCCCGGGATCGAACCGGGGACCTTCTGCGTGTTAGTCAGACGTGATAACCGCTACACCACGGAAACTGCTTGTGTGCACCTTACTTCACAGACGACTTATAGTGATGTTGCCATCGTAACTGAAAAATTCAATAAATGTGGTACTTGCAAACGAAGGGACATGCAGCAGATCCACACACGACGTGGCTCATTGGAGGACAATGCGACATAGGCAGGAAAATACTGTTCCCGCCCGGGATCGAACCGGGGACCTTCTGCGTGTGAAGCAGACGTGATAACCGCTACACTACGGAAACGACGGACCTGAGGAGTCCATCCTTGTTCACTCGAACTTGCCTCAGACTTTCTCTCGTCCGCGAATGCACACACGACAGTTCCTTTGTCAGCCTGGAACCCATCACAGCCGAGGGCTCAAGAAGTCTTCGGGGTGCTCGAGAGGGTGTCTGCCGTAGCACCCCTAACGAGATAGCGGCGTTTCGCGCAGTCGTTATTGCAAGTCATATCAGCAAAAGCAATCACTTTCTCAGCAGCAGGCAGTGCGAGCCCAGCGGCAGCTCTACATGAAGGTACCAATAGCCCAGGAAGGCCGCCGACCGCAGGAATTCGCGCCGCCCCCATCCCGCCAGCGTACACGAGACTTCCAGGGCACCCTGGACGACATCGAGGGACTGGAATAATTGGCATTCGCCGTGTCACAGGGCTCGTTGGTCTAGGGGTATGATTCCTGCTTAGGGTGCAGGAGGTCCCGGGTTCAAATCCCGGACGAGCCCTAGCGTTTTGTGCAAAGTGATCGCACGTCAGTGGCTGAGTCAGCGCAAAAAGCTCGCCGTCAATATCAAATGAATTTCTTATTCGATGTGAGCAATTGACACTCGGGTCCGACGCGTGAAGGCGATTACGAAGGTTTCGGGTACAGATGGTAGCAGATGCATGTTAGTACGTCTTGCTTAAAGTGATGAAAAAGTGTTTCCGCCCGCGATCGAACCGGGGACCTTCTGCGTGTTAGGCAGACGTGATAACCGCTACACCACGGAAACTGCTTGTGTGCACCTTACTTCACAGACGACTTATAGTGATGTTGCCATCGTAACTGAAAAATTCAATAAATGTGGTACTTGCAAACGAAGGGACATGCAGCAGATCCTCACACGACGTGGCTCATTGGAGGACAATACGACATAGGCAGGAAAATACTGTTCCCGCCCGGGATCGAACCGGGGACCTTCTGCGTGTGAAGCAGACGTGATAACCGCTACACTACGGAAACGACGGACCTGAGGAGTCCATCCTTGTTCACTCGAACTTGCCTCAGACTTTCTCTCGTCCGCGAATGCACACACGACAGTTCCTTTGTCAGCCTGGAACCCATCACAGCCGAGGGCTCAAGAAGTCTTCGGGGTGCTCGAGAGGGTGTCTGCCGTAGCACCCCTAACGAGATAGCGGCGTTTCGCGCAGTCGTTATTGCAAGTCATATCAGCAAAAGCAATCACTTTCTCAGCAGCAGGCAGTGCGAGCCCAGCGGCAGCTCTACATGAAGGTACCAATAGCCCAGGAAGGCCGCCGACCGCAGGAATTCGCGCCGCCCCCATCCCGCCAGCGTACACGAGACTTCCAGGGCACCCTGGACGACATCGAGGGACTGGAATAATTGGCATTCGCCGTGTCACAGGGCTCGTTGGTCTAGGGGTATGATTCCTGCTTAGGGTGCAGGAGGTCCGGGTTCAAATCCCGGACGAGCCCTAGCGTTTTGTGCAAAGTGATCGCACGTCAGTGGCTGAGTCAGCGCAAAAAGCTCGCCGTCAATATCAAATGAATTTCTTATTCGATGTGAGCAATTGACACTCGGGTCCGACGCGTGAAGGCGATTACGAAGGTTTCGGGTACAGATGGTAGCAGATGCATGTTAGTACGTCTTGCTTAAAGTGATGAAAAAGTGTTTCCGCCCGGGATCGAACCGGGGACCTTCTGCGTGTTAGTCAGACGTGATAACCGCTACACCACGGAAACTGCTTGTGTGCACCTTACTTCACAGACGACTTATAGTGATGTTGCCATCGTAACTGAAAAATTCAATAAATGTGGTACTTGCAAACGAAGGGACATGCAGCAGATCCACACACGACGTGGCTCATTGGAGGACAATGCGACATAGGCAGGAAAATACTGTTCCCGCCCGGGATCGAACCGGGGACCTTCTGCGTGTGAAGCAGACGTGATAACCGCTACACTACTTTTTTTTTTTTTCTTTTTTTTTTTTTTTTTGCCTTAACCACTTTTTTTTTTTTTTTTTTTTTTTTTTTTTTTTTTTTTTTTTTTTTGTAGCGTGTGCGGTATTTATTTAGTAGATATATATTATTCCCACTGCTTCGTGACAACAAAAAACATGCCTTTTTGTAACAAAAAAGTAATCATGAAGCAATGGATGCTGATTGTGTATATTTGGTTGCTCATGGTCTAGTTCTTTTTTTTTTTTTTTTTTGTATTAGTTGGTTTGGTTTATTTTCGCTTTTTTTTTTCTTGTAAGGGAAGAATCTTCATTGAATGCAAAAAATAAGTGTTAAGGTAAGGCACTATTGCCATAGCCTTATTGTCTTCTTGATAGGTATAATAATAATAAAAAAAAAAGGAGAAAAATCCTCTTCCATTAAAAGAAATGAGACTTCCATGTTAGTAATAAAATCGTAAAAAAAAAAAAAAACTTATCTGTATCCTACGATGGTGATTTTTTGTTGTTTCTTGTTCTTAATTTTTTTTTCTTCTTTTTTTTTTAACGTTTTTTTGTTTGTTTTTTTTTCGGCCTCTGCAGTGGAACGAACAAAATAGCCTTCTGAGTTAGCAGAGTATAATTGATGGTTATATGAAGCTGGAAAATTGTAATTTTTTTTTTTTTTTCCTGGTTTTTAGAAAACAAGCGTCCATTCGCTTAAAGAAATGATTTGTGTTTATCTCAGCCGCATGTCAACCAATGCCCAGTCGCTCAAATACTATTTTTAGCATATTGCCGTAGTTTTTCTTGTGATCTTTATATTTCAGGGCTCTATAAAAAGCAAACTTCAAGTGCACGTAAAACTCAATGGAATTGTCAGATCCCAGGTGATTAATTACGTAGTTCACATAGTGTCCCATTAACCAGTGGACGGAGTTGTTTTTTGTTGCGGGAAAATAGCGAGTCTGAGGCCTGAGGAATGTCACAGGGGGAAAATTTTCTACCGAAGACCTCGTAAGAAATGCAAGTTGTTCTCTAATCCAATTACAGATTTGTAGATTCCCACCGCACGTTAATCTGTGCACTAACGTATCGATCAGTTTGCATTTGAGACATAGATTCGTTTCGCTAATGCCGATTGCATGTAGCCTTTCATTAGTGCTGATGGTCCCATTCACTGTTTTATACCATGTTGATTTGACGTCGGATGGAAGACCACGCATATGAATATTTTCCCATATGGCGTCCCAATCAAAATGTGGGTATTGGCTTTCTAATTTGTTTCTCCCCTCCATTTTCCTTCGATGACACAGAATATCGCGGGCCGTGATCCGTCGTGAGTTGATTATGGCATTGCCAAGATAGCTGAGTTCCACGAAATATACTCGAACGTGCTGGAGCCGGTTATTTATTTTTTGCACATTCACCGGTGGCTGTAGACTTGCAGGCCTGACAACTTCAAATAATTTAGTTGTAACGCTGTCAGCGTGGTCGCTAAGGATAGTGGCGGTCCTTTTTATAAAAAGTGCAGACGCCTTATTTCTAATGTCAACTAAACCTAAACCTCCTTTCCTGGGATCTAAGGTCGCTGTTGTTGCAGCTACTCGGAATATTTCACCTCTCCACAGATAACTGGCAATGGTAGACATTATCTGTTTTCCAATCATTTTTGGTAACGGGAAGATCTGCGCTGTAAAGTAACCTTTGGAGAGGAGGCAGTTGTTAATGAAAAGTACCCTCTGAAACTGGTTCATATTACGGGAAAGGTTTTCTCTTGTTATTCCAAGAATTTGTCCTGACGTATTTCTCCAATTGATAGCTGCCATTTTCAATGGACAAGGCGTCAGCGTTATTCCCAGTGCTTTGCACTGGGTGACTTTTGTCGCCCAGGCTAATGTGGTGTGGTGAAAACCCCGTAGGTTTAAAAGTTTGCTTTTGTTTGCGTTGAGACTCGCTCCGGAGACGCTACAGTACTTCTTAATTAGTATGTCCAATTTCGAAATGTCTTCGGCATTACGCACTACGACTCCGACATCATCGGCATAGGCGTTTATAACAGTTCGGTGAGCAGATAATGTGAGGCCAGTCAGGGTGACATGAACACTGCGGAGAAAAGGCTCTAAAGACAGCACGAAGAGGAGCATTGAGAGGGGGCTGCCTTGAGGCACGCCACGCCTGATCTGGATCTGCTTTGTCCTCTGGCTGTTGACTGAGATACAAGCGCTGATTCCTGTTGCAATATTTCTAATCACACTTAGGACGCGCTCATTAAAACCTATTTTCTTCAGTGTGGCATTAAGGAATCTATGATCCACACGATCAAAAGCTTTCTGGAAGTCAATAAACATGATAGCACATTTGATATTGGTCACAGCAGTGATTGCAATTACATCTCTATATTCAGCTATGCTTTTAAAAATACTCCTATGAGGAACACATGACTGGTATGGGCTTACTATCTTTGTAGCGAGCTGTGAGAGTCTGTTGTTGATAATTCTGCTGATAATTTTATAATCAGAGTTTAACAGAGAGATGGGACGAAAGTTATTAAGGTTTGTTTTTGCAGTAGTTTTTGGAATGAGTACTATTGTACTCTCTTTAAAAACAGAAGGTATCTGTTTTCCCTGAAGCACCTCGTTTGTGATTCGGGTAAACATGTCACCAATCAAAGGCCAGTATCGTATATAAAATTCAACAGGCAAACCATCTGGTCCCGGTGATTTCTTCAAAGGAGACTTGCAGATGGTTCTGTAGATTTCTTCGTTAGGACACTCGACGAGAAGATTTTCGTTTTCCTCATCCGACACCTGAGGAGCTATGGAACTAAGGTAATCATCGAAGGACTCTTCACATACAGGACTGACTGAGTATAGGTCTTCGTAATACTTGTGCACTGCATTGACGATGTCTCTCTGAGTCGTGAGTGTCTCGCCATTTTCAGACTGAAGTCCATCGATGAAGGTGCGTCTCCTGTTTCTTTCGTGCCTCAGTAGATGGTACAAGGAAGCATGTTCATCCTCCACGACTGTTTTAGCCTTTGATTTTATTTTCAGACCCTCCATCTGCTGTCTTTTAATGCTGAGCAATTTGGCCTTGGTTCGCTTGATATCTACCAGACGGATGTTGGAAGTGTCTGCCTGCTCGTATAGATTTCGCAGCACGGTGTAATAAAATTCTATGGAATTTTTCAAGTCTTTCGATCGTTGTGCACCATAATGGATGAGAACTTTTCGCAGTTTAGGCTTTGCCCTGTTGCACCACCAGTCTAGTACTGAGACATGCCTGTTTACGGAGCGGAGGCACATCGCCCACGCTTCTGTCAAACTTTCCTCTAGTCCGTCGTCCTGCATCAGTGACATGTTAAGGTGCCATTGACTTCTGAAACGACGAGTAGGTTGCGCAGTAAGGTTGACGGTAGCAAGCACGGCACTATGATCAGAAAAGTAGACAGGAGTCGTCTCCGCTTTAATGAAAGAGCTGACTAGACTTTGCGATATGTAGAGTCTGTCAATTCTACTTCGTGATTGAGGACCGATATATGTGAAAGCCACAAATGTGGGATACGTTATTTCCCAAGCATCTTTAAGCTGTAAAACAGTGACAAAACGCTTCAATTCATTGCAGTTATTAAAATTTGGAACCTGGTCTTTTTTATTGATCACACAATTAAAATCACCGCCGATTATAAGATCCGTTGGGTTTTTCCGCAATAAATAAATGATCTCGTCTTTAAAGAACTGTGCTCTTGCCATTCTATTGGATGTGCCGGAAGGGGCATACAGATTGATAAGAGTAAAACCAAAGACTTTTATACCTATCGCTCTGCCGGATTCCAATCTTTCAATATCTGTGACAGGGATCCCCTCCCTGACTAAAATTGCTGTCCCTACGTTAGTGTCAAGCGAGACATTTGAAATAGACAAATATCCTGGCACTGTAAGGTTAGTGAGTACAACTTCTTGTAGGAAAACAATGTCCGTCCCTGACTCATATAGGTACTCTTTGAGCGCCGCAATTTTAGTCGTCGATGTAATCCTGTTAACATTGATAGTTGCAAAAGTATACGCCTGGGACATTTAGTTTACATAAAAATGTACATAAAGGAATAAAAAAAAATTGTAAAATAATGATAAAAACAGGGAGCTGTGTCGCTTCTAGAAGGGATAAAATATTCCACTTCAACAAGCACCTGCAAGAATAATCTACAGAGAAATACCTATGAGTATGGAAAATACATGAACCACTGCGTTTGGTTCCTCCGAAAAATGACTAAGACAATAGGACAATCAGAACGTAAAGCGGTTCAACGATATTTTTCCCCCTTTTTTTTTTTTTTTTTGGTGAATGGTGATCCTCAGTGTGGTGGCGTATTCCTAAGTTCTCGGGTTTTAGTTTTGCAGAGGGGCTTTCCATCAGTAATGGTACTTGAAGGTACATCCTTAGGTTCTTCCGTAATAATTTCATACAGGACATTCTTGGCCGTTGCGTCATCTTGTCCAGGTCGTTGTTTGCTTTGGTTACGGGAAGCTTTGAGATTAGGTTGCGGTTTGAGTCTACGTCTTTGGACATCGTGGTTCAACGCGCCGTCCTTCGCGTTGTCTATCGTCACCACCGTAGAGACCGAAGCTGCCTCAACAGTGTCCTGTTCATGACGTCCACTTCCTTGTCCTTCCGGCACTAACTCCAGGGCACTGACTGAATCGGTTGGTTGGGGGTCGGTAAGTTCGTGAATGCGGTTCTGCTCCGTCACCTCATGGGGTTCGGAGTGCGGCACGTCCGTCGCCGCGACAACCGTTACTGCTTCGCCTCTGTGGTCGGTTGGTACCTGTGCGGCAGCCGACAGCGGTTGGGTTGTCTTAGCCGCTGTCGTCATTTCCATACATGTGCTGTCTGTTTCCTCTAACACATTTGCGTCACATTGCTTCTGTTTGCGGGTGGAGGGGGAGTTGCGGGAGGACTCGCCGTCCGAGCCGTCATCAGTCACCTCCAACGGTCGTTTCTTATTCTGAAGATCGCATTCGGGAACAGAAGGGTGACTTGTTATTACTTGCAGAGGTGGGAACTCTGTGTTAGTTACAGCGGGCATTGTAGAAGTACCTGCACCACTGTCATTAGCAGAAGGAGGGGAGTTGTTGCTTGGTAAGACGTCGCTAAGGGTCAATTTTTGACGCTGTGTTAGATTATTCCGGAGGACAAAAACACGGCGTGGACAATCTTGCCTGAAATGACCTGTCTCGTTACAAATATTACACGTACGCTCCTGTCCAGAATAAACAACATGTGCTTTATGACCTGCAACAGATATATGGGACGGAATATTGGCTTTCACCTCCATTTCGACGGACCTAATGCCATTATAACACTGTATCTTGTACAGCTTCGACCATCGTTCGTTATAGATGGATTTAACTTCCCCATATTTAGATAGAGCGTCTTTGATCAACTGATTGTCAACTTCGATAGGAACGTTCAAAATCCTCACGTTGGTGTACATGATATCAGCTTTTCGGACAGAAACATTACTTTTTGAACCATCTCGATGAACAAATTCAACAGAATTACCCCATTTTGCAAGTAACTTATCGATAGTCACGGAGTTCAGAAATTTAACATAAACACAGTATTTTTCAGCATCTAACTGCGTGGTGTGAACAGAGTCAGAATTGATACAGATTACCTCTGTGAGCCAGTCATGGATCTCCAGTGCAGTGGGTTGGACCGGCCGGGTTTCCTTCTCGAACGAGAAGACTAACGTATTCTTCCTGACGGTGTCAGACATGATCTTCTGTGCCGACGAAATTCCGGTACAAACCGAAATCGCGACGAAGAACGAAACGGAGAATGGACAATAACACTTCAAAAACACTTATCAGGACCACCAAATGCAATAACACTACGAAAATGCACAGACAGCTGTACGTAAACACAAAACACCGGCGATTGCGCAAGCGTATGCGGAGCAAGCAACAAGCACGTCCGACCGCGGCGACGGCTAAAGCCAGAATGTCCACTCGGCCACCTCGTCTTCTACACTACGGAAACGACGGACCTGAGGAGTCCATCCTTGTTCACTCGAACTTGCCTCAGACTTTCTCTCGTCCGCGAATGCACACACGACAGTTCCTTTGTCAGCCTGAAACCCATCACAGCCGAGGGCTCAAGAAGTCTTCGGGGTGCTCGAGAGGGTGTCTGCCGTAGCACCCCTAACGAGATAGCGGCGTTTCGCGCAGTCGTTATTGCAAGTCATATCAGCAAAAGCAATCACTTTCTCAGCAGCAGGCAGTGCGAGCCCAGCGGCAGCTCTACATGAAGGTACCAATAGCCCAGGAAGGCCGCCGACCGCAGGAATTCGCGCCGCCCCCATCCCGCCAGCGTACACGAGACTTCCAGGGCACCCTGGACGACATCGAGGGACTGGAATAATTGGCATTCGCCGTGTCACAGGGCTCGTTGGTCTAGGGGTATGATTCCTGCTTAGGGTGCAGGAGGTCCCGGGTTCAAATCCCGGACGAGCCCTAGCGTTTTGTGCAAAGTGATCGCACGTCAGTGGCTGAGTCAGCGCAAAAAGCTCGCCGTCAATATCAAATGAATTTCTTATTCGATGTGAGCAATTGACACTCGGGTCCGACGCGTGAAGGCGATTACGAAGGTTTCGGGTAGAGATGGTAGCAGATGCATGTTAGTACGTCTTGCTTAAAGTGATGAAAAAGTGTTTCCGCCCGCGATCGAACCGGGGACCTTCTGCGTGTTAGGCAGACGTGATAACCGCTACACCACGGAAACTGCTTGTGTGCACCTTACTTCACAGACGACTTATAGTGATGTTGCCATCGTAACTGAAAAATTCAATAAATGTGGTACTTGCAAACGAAGGGACATGCAGCAGATCCTCACACGACGTGGCTCATTGGAGGACAATACGACATAGGCAGGAAAATACTGTTCCCGCCCGGGATCGAACCGGGGACCTTCTGCGTGTGAAGCAGACGTGATAACCGCTACACTACGGAAACGACGGACCTGAGGAGTCCATCCTTGTTCACTCGAACTTGCCTCAGACTTTCTCTCGTCCGCGAATGCACACACGACAGTTCCTTTGTCAGCCTGGAACCCATCACAGCCGAGGGCTCAAGAAGTCTTCGGGGTGCTCGAGAGGGTGTCTGCCGTAGCACCCCTAACGAGATAGCGGCGTTTCGCGCAGTCGTTATTGCAAGTCATATCAGCAAAAGCAATCACTTTCTCAGCAGCAGGCAGTGCGAGCCCAGCGGCAGCTCTACATGAAGGTACCAATAGCCCAGGAAGGCCGCCGACCGCAGGAATTCGCGCCGCCCCCATCCCGCCAGCGTACACGAGACTTCCAGGGCACCCTGGACGACATCGAGGGACTGGAATAATTGGCATTCGCCGTGTCACAGGGCTCGTTGGTCTAGGGGTATGATTCCTGCTTAGGGTGCAGGAGGTCCCGGGTTCAAATCCCGGACGAGCCCTAGCGTTTTGTGCAAAGTGATCGCACGTCAGTGGCTGAGTCAGCGCAAAAAGCTCGCCGTCAATATCAAATGAATTTCTTATTCGATGTGAGCAATTGACACTCGGGTCCGACGCGTGAAGGCGATTACGAAGGTTTCGGGTACAGATGGTAGCAGATGCATGTTAGTACGTCTTGCTTAAAGTGATGAAAAAGTGTTTCCGCCCGCGATCGAACCGGGGACCTTCTGCGTGTTAGGCAGACGTGATAACCGCTACACCACGGAAACTGCTTGTGTGCACCTTACTTCACAGACGACTTATAGTGATGTTGCCATCGTAACTGAAAAATTCAATAAATGTGGTACTTGCAAACGAAGGGACATGCAGCAGATCCTCACACGACGTGGCTCATTGGAGGACAATACGACATAGGCAGGAAAATACTGTTCCCGCCCGGGATCGAACCGGGGACCTTCTGCGTGTGAAGCAGACGTGATAACCGCTACACTACGGAAACGACGGACCTGAGGAGTCCATCCTTGTTCACTCGAACTTGCCTCAGACTTTCTCTCGTCCGCGAATGCACACACGACAGTTCCTTTGTCAGCCTGGAACCCATCACAGCCGAGGGCTCAAGAAGTCTTCGGGGTGCTCGAGAGGGTGTCTGCCGTAGCACCCCTAACGAGATAGCGGCGTTTCGCGCAGTCGTTATTGCAAGTCATATCAGCAAAAGCAATCACTTTCTCAGCAGCAGGCAGTGCGAGCCCAGCGGCAGCTCTACATGAAGGTACCAATAGCCCAGGAAGGCCGCCGACCGCAGGAATTCGCGCCGCCCCCATCCCGCCAGCGTACACGAGACTTCCAGGGCACCCTGGACGACATCGAGGGACTGGAATAATTGGCATTCGCCGTGTCACAGGGCTCGTTGGTCTAGGGGTATGATTCCTGCTTAGGGTGCAGGAGGTCCCGGGTTCAAATCCCGGACGAGCCCTAGCGTTTTGTGCAAAGTGATCGCACGTCAGTGGCTGAGTCAGCGCAAAAAGCTCGCCGTCAATATCAAATGAATTTCTTATTCGATGTGAGCAATTGACACTCGGGTCCGACGCGTGAAGGCGATTACGAAGGTTTCGGGTACAGATGGTAGCAGATGCATGTTAGTACGTCTTGCTTAAAGTGATGAAAAAGTGTTTCCGCCCGCGATCGAACCGGGGACCTTCTGCGTGTTAGGCAGACGTGATAACCGCTACACCACGGAAACTGCTTGTGTGCACCTTACTTCACAGACGACTTATAGTGATGTTGCCATCGTAACTGAAAAATTCAATAAATGTGGTACTTGCAAACGAAGGGACATGCAGCAGATCCTCACACGACGTGGCTCATTGGAGGACAATACGACATAGGCAGGAAAATACTGTTCCCGCCCGGGATCGAACCGGGGACCTTCTGCGTGTGAAGCAGACGTGATAACCGCTACACTACGGAAACGACGGACCTGAGGAGTCCATCCTTGTTCACTCGAACTTGCCTCAGACTTTCTCTCGTCCGCGAATGCACACACGACAGTTCCTTTGTCAGCCTGGAACCCATCACAGCCGAGGGCTCAAGAAGTCTTCGGGGTGCTCGAGAGGGTGTCTGCCGTAGCACCCCTAACGAGATAGCGGCGTTTCGCGCAGTCGTTATTGCAAGTCATATCAGCAAAAGCAATCACTTTCTCAGCAGCAGGCAGTGCGAGCCCAGCGGCAGCTCTACATGAAGGTACCAATAGCCCAGGAAGGCCGCCGACCGCAGGAATTCGCGCCGCCCCCATCCCGCCAGCGTACACGAGACTTCCAGGGCACCCTGGACGACATCGAGGGACTGGAATAATTGGCATTCGCCGTGTCACAGGGCTCGTTGGTCTAGGGGTATGATTCCTGCTTAGGGTGCAGGAGGTCCCGGGTTCAAATCCCGGACGAGCCCTAGCGTTTTGTGCAAAGTGATCGCACGTCAGTGGCTGAGTCAGCGCAAAAAGCTCGCCGTCAATATCAAATGAATTTCTTATTCGATGTGAGCAATTGACACTCGGGTCCGACGCGTGAAGGCGATTACGAAGGTTTCGGGTACAGATGGTAGCAGATGCATGTTAGTACGTCTTGCTTAAAGTGATGAAAAAGTGTTTCCGCCCGCGATCGAACCGGGGACCTTCTGCGTGTTAGGCAGACGTGATAACCGCTACACCACGGAAACTGCTTGTGTGCACCTTACTTCACAGACGACTTATAGTGATGTTGCCATCGTAACTGAAAAATTCAATAAATGTGGTACTTGCAAACGAAGGGACATGCAGCAGATCCTCACACGACGTGGCTCATTGGAGGACAATACGACATAGGCAGGAAAATACTGTTCCCGCCCGGGATCGAACCGGGGACCTTCTGCGTGTGAAGCAGACGTGATAACCGCTACACTACGGAAACGACGGACCTGAGGAGTCCATCCTTGTTCACTCGAACTTGCCTCAGACTTTCTCTCGTCCGCGAATGCACACACGACAGTTCCTTTGTCAGCCTGGAACCCATCACAGCCGAGGGCTCAAGAAGTCTTCGGGGTGCTCGAGAGGGTGTCTGCCGTAGCACCCCTAACGAGATAGCGGCGTTTCGCGCAGTCGTTATTGCAAGTCATATCAGCAAAAGCAATCACTTTCTCAGCAGCAGGCAGTGCGAGCCCAGCGGCAGCTCTACATGAAGGTACCAATAGCCCAGGAAGGCCGCCGACCGCAGGAATTCGCGCCGCCCCCATCCCGCCAGCGTACACGAGACTTCCAGGGCACCCTGGACGACATCGAGGGACTGGAATAATTGGCATTCGCCGTGTCACAGGGCTCGTTGGTCTAGGGGTATGATTCCTGCTTAGGGTGCAGGAGGTCCGGGTTCAAATCCCGGACGAGCCCTAGCGTTTTGTGCAAAGTGATCGCACGTCAGTGGCTGAGTCAGCGCAAAAAGCTCGCCGTCAATATCAAATGAATTTCTTATTCGATGTGAGCAATTGACACTCGGGTCCGACGCGTGAAGGCGATTACGAAGGTTTCGGGTACAGATGGTAGCAGATGCATGTTAGTACGTCTTGCTTAAAGTGATGAAAAAGTGTTTCCGCCCGGGATCGAACCGGGGACCTTCTGCGTGTTAGTCAGACGTGATAACCGCTACACCACGGAAACTGCTTGTGTGCACCTTACTTCACAGACGACTTATAGTGATGTTGCCATCGTAACTGAAAAATTCAATAAATGTGGTACTTGCAAACGAAGGGACATGCAGCAGATCCACACACGACGTGGCTCATTGGAGGACAATGCGACATAGGCAGGAAAATACTGTTCCCGCCCGGGATCGAACCGGAGACCTTCTGCGTGTGAAGCAGACGTGATAACCGCTACACTACGGAAACGACGGACCTGAGGAGTCCATCCTTGTTCACTCGAACTTGCCTCAGACTTTCTCTCGTCCGCGAATGCACACACGACAGTTCCTTTGTCAGCCTGGAACCCATCACAGCCGAGGGCTCAAGAAGTCTTCGGGGTGCTCGAGAGGGTGTCTGCCGTAGCACCCCTAACGAGATAGCGGCGTTTCGCGCAGTCGTTATTGCAAGTCATATCAGCAAAAGCAATCACTTTCTCAGCAGCAGGCAGTGCGAGCCCAGCGGCAGCTCTACATGAAGGTACCAATAGCCCAGGAAGGCCGCCGACCGCAGGAATTCGCGCCGCCCCCATCCCGCCAGCGTACACGAGACTTCCAGGGCACCCTGGACGACATCGAGGGACTGGAATAATTGGCATTCGCCGTGTCACAGGGCTCGTTGGTCTAGGGGTATGATTCCTGCTTAGGGTGCAGGAGGTCCCGGGTTCAAATCCCGGACGAGCCCTAGCGTTTTGTGCAAAGTTATCGCACGTCAGTGGCTGAGTCAGCGCAAAAAGCTCGCCGTCAATATCAAATGAATTTCTTATTCGATGTGAGCAATTGACACTCGGGTCCGACGCGTGAAGGCGATTACGAAGGTTTCGGGTACAGATGGTAGCAGATGCATGTTAGTACGTCTTGCTTAAAGTGATGAAAAAGTGTTTCCGCCCGCGATCGAACCGGGGACCTTCTGCGTGTTAGGCAGACGTGATAACCGCTACACCACGGAAACTGCTTGTGTGCACCTTACTTCACAGACGACTTATAGTGATGTTGCCATCGTAACTGAAAAATTCAATAAATGTGGTACTTGCAAACGAAGGGACATGCAGCAGATCCTCACACGACGTGGCTCATTGGAGGACAATACGACATAGGCAGGAAAATACTGTTCCCGCCCGGGATCGAACCGGGGACCTTCTGCGTGTGAAGCAGACGTGATAACCGCTACACTACGGAAACGACGGACCTGAGGAGTCCATCCTTGTTCACTCGAACTTGCCTCAGACTTTCTCTCGTCCGCGAATGCACACACGACAGTTCCTTTGTCAGCCTGGAACCCATCACAGCCGAGGGCTCAAGAAGTCTTCGGGGTGCTCGAGAGGGTGTCTGCCGTAGCACCCCTAACGAGATAGCGGCGTTTCGCGCAGTCGTTATTGCAAGTCATATCAGCAAAAGCAATCACTTTCTCAGCAGCAGGCAGTGCGAGCCCAGCGGCAGCTCTACATGAAGGTACCAATAGCCCAGGAAGGCCGCCGACCGCAGGAATTCGCGCCGCCCCCATCCCGCCAGCGTACACGAGACTTCCAGGGCACCCTGGACGACATCGAGGGACTGGAATAATTGGCATTCGCCGTGTCACAGGGCTCGTTGGTCTAGGGGTATGATTCCTGCTTAGGGTGCAGGAGGTCCGGGTTCAAATCCCGGACGAGCCCTAGCGTTTTGTGCAAAGTGATCGCACGTCAGTGGCTGAGTCAGCGCAAAAAGCTCGCCGTCAATATCAAATGAATTTCTTATTCGATGTGAGCAATTGACACTCGGGTCCGACGCGTGAAGGCGATTACGAAGGTTTCGGGTACAGATGGTAGCAGATGCATGTTAGTACGTCTTGCTTAAAGTGATGAAAAAGTGTTTCCGCCCGCGATCGAACCGGGGACCTTCTGCGTGTTAGGCAGACGTGATAACCGCTACACCACGGAAACTGCTTGTGTGCACCTTACTTCACAGACGACTTATAGTGATGTTGCCATCGTAACTGAAAAATTCAATAAATGTGGTACTTGCAAACGAAGGGACATGCAGCAGATCCTCACACGACGTGGCTCATTGGAGGACAATACGACATAGGCAGGAAAATACTGTTCCCGCCCGGGAACGAACCGGGGACCTTCTGCGTGTGAAGCAGACGTGATAACCGCTACACTACGGAAACGACGGACCTGAGGAGTCCATCCTTGTTCACTCGAACTTGCCTCAGACTTTCTCTCGTCCGCGAATGCACACACGACAGTTCCTTTGTCAGCCTGGAACCCATCACAGCCGAGGGCTCAAGAAGTCTTCGGGGTGCTCGAGAGGGTGTCTGCCGTAGCACCCCTAACGAGATAGCGGCGTTTCGCGCAGTCGTTATTGCAAGTCATATCAGCAAAAGCAATCACTTTCTCAGCAGCAGGCAGTGCGAGCCCAGCGGCAGCTCTACATGAAGGTACCAATAGCCCAGGAAGGCCGCCGACCGCAGGAATTCGCGCCGCCCCCATCCCGCCAGCGTACACGAGACTTCCAGGGCACCCTGGACGACATCGAGGGACTGGAATAATTGGCATTCGCCGTGTCACAGGGCTCGTTGGTCTAGGGGTATGATTCCTGCTTAGGGTGCAGGAGGTCCGGGTTCAAATCCCGGACGAGCCCTAGCGTTTTGTGCAAAGTGATCGCACGTCAGTGGCTGAGTCAGCGCAAAAAGCTCGCCGTCAATATCAAATGAATTTCTTATTCGATGTGAGCAATTGACACTCGGGTCCGACGCGTGAAGGCGATTACGAAGGTTTCGGGTACAGATGGTAGCAGATGCATGTTAGTACGTCTTGCTTAAAGTGATGAAAAAGTGTTTCCGCCCGGGATCGAACCGGGGACCTTCTGCGTGTTAGTCAGACGTGATAACCGCTACACCACGGAAACTGCTTGTGTGCACCTTACTTCACAGACGACTTATAGTGATGTTGCCATCGTAACTGAAAAATTCAATAAATGTGGTACTTGCAAACGAAGGGACATGCAGCAGATCCACACACGACGTGGCTCATTGGAGGACAATGCGACATAGGCAGGAAAATACTGTTCCCGCCCGGGATCGAACCGGGGACCTTCTGCGTGTGAAGCAGACGTGATAACCGCTACACTACGGAAACGACGGACCTGAGGAGTCCATCCTTGTTCACTCGAACTTGCCTCAGACTTTCTCTCGTCCGCGAATGCACACACGACAGTTCCTTTGTCAGCCTGGAACCCATCACAGCCGAGGGCTCAAGAAGTCTTCGGGGTGCTCGAGAGGGTGTCTGCCGTAGCACCCCTAACGAGATAGCGGCGTTTCGCGCAGTCGTTATTGCAAGTCATATCAGCAAAAGCAATCACTTTCTCAGCAGCAGGCAGTGCGAGCCCAGCGGCAGCTCTACATGAAGGTACCAATAGCCCAGGAAGGCCGCCGACCGCAGGAATTCGCGCCGCCCCCATCCCGCCAGCGTACACGAGACTTCCAGGGCACCCTGGACGACATCGAGGGACTGGAATAATTGGCATTCGCCGTGTCACAGGGCTCGTTGGTCTAGGGGTATGATTCCTGCTTAGGGTGCAGGAGGTCCCGGGTTCAAATCCCGGACGAGCCCTAGCGTTTTGTGCAAAGTGATCGCACGTCAGTGGCTGAGTCAGCGCAAAAGGCTCGCCGTCAATATCAAATGAATTTCTTATTCGATGTGAGCAATTGACACTCGGGTCCGACGCGTGAAGGCGATTACGAAGGTTTCGGGTACAGATGGTAGCAGATGCATGTTAGTACGTCTTGCTTAAAGTGATGAAAAAGTGTTTCCGCCCGCGATCGAACCGGGGACCTTCTGCGTGTTAGGCAGACGTGATAACCGCTACACCACGGAAACTGCTTGTGTGCACCTTACTTCACAGACGACTTATAGTGATGTTGCCATCGTAACTGAAAAATTCAATAAATGTGGTACTTGCAAACGAAGGGACATGCAGCAGATCCTCACACGACGTGGCTCATTGGAGGACAATACGACATAGGCAGGAAAATACTGTTCCCGCCCGGGATCGAACCGGGGACCTTCTGCGTGTGAAGCAGACGTGATAACCGCTACACTACGGAAACGACGGACCTGAGGAGTCCATCCTTGTTCACTCGAACTTGCCTCAGACTTTCTCTCGTCCGCGAATGCACACACGACAGTTCCTTTGTCAGCCTGGAACCCATCACAGCCGAGGGCTCAAGAAGTCTTCGGGGTGCTCGAGAGGGTGTCTGCCGTAGCACCCCTAACGAGATAGCGGCGTTTCGCGCAGTCGTTATTGCAAGTCATATCAGCAAAAGCAATCACTTTCTCAGCAGCAGGCAGTGCGAGCCCAGCGGCAGCTCTACATGAAGGTACCAATAGCCCAGGAAGGCCGCCGACCGCAGGAATTCGCGCCGCCCCCATCCCGCCAGCGTACACGAGACTTCCAGGGCACCCTGGACGACATCGAGGGACTGGAATAATTGGCATTCGCCGTGTCACAGGACTCGTTGGTCTAGGGGTATGATTCCTGCTTAGGGTGCAGGAGGTCCCGGGTTCAAATCCCGGACGAGCCCTAGCGTTTTGTGCAAAGTGATCGCACGTCAGTGGCTGAGTCAGCGCAAAAAGCTCGCCGTCAATATCAAATGAATTTCTTATTCGATGTGAGCAATTGACACTCGGGTCCGACGCGTGAAGGCGATTACGAAGGTTTCGGGTACAGATGGTAGCAGATGCATGTTAGTACGTCTTGCTTAAAGTGATGAAAAAGTGTTTCCGCCCGCGATCGAACCGGGGACCTTCTGCGTGTTAGGCAGACGTGATAACCGCTACACCACGGAAACTGCTTGTGTGCACCTTACTTCACAGACGACTTATAGTGATGTTGCCATCGTAACTGAAAAATTCAATAAATGTGGTACTTGCAAACGAAGGGACATGCAGCAGATCCTCACACGACGTGGCTCATTGGAGGACAATACGACATAGGCAGGAAAATACTGTTCCCGCCCGGGATCGAACCGGGGACCTTCTGCGTGTGAAGCAGACGTGATAACCGCTACACTACGGAAACGACGGACCTGAGGAGTCCATCCTTGTTCACTCGAACTTGCCTCAGACTTTCTCTCGTCCGCGAATGCACACACGACAGTTCCTTTGTCAGCCTGGAACCCATCACAGCCGAGGGCTCAAGAAGTCTTCGGGGTGCTCGAGAGGGTGTCTGCCGTAGCACCCCTAACGAGATAGCGGCGTTTCGCGCAGTCGTTATTGCAAGTCATATCAGCAAAAGCAATCACTTTCTCAGCAGCAGGCAGTGCGAGCCCAGCGGCAGCTCTACATGAAGGTACCAATAGCCCAGGAAGGCCGCCGACCGCAGGAATTCGCGCCGCCCCCATCCCGCCAGCGTACACGAGACTTCCAGGGCACCCTGGACGACATCGAGGGACTGGAATAATTGGCATTCGCCGTGTCACAGGGCTCGTTGGTCTAGGGGTATGATTCCTGCTTAGGGTGCAGGAGGTCCCGGGTTCAAATCCCGGACGAGCCCTAGCGTTTTGTGCAAAGTGATCGCACGTCAGTGGCTGAGTCAGCGCAAAAAGCTCGCCGTCAATATCAAATGAATTTCTTATTCGATGTGAGCAATTGACACTCGGGTCCGACGCGTGAAGGCGATTACGAAGGTTTCGGGTACAGATGGTAGCAGATGCATGTTAGTACGTCTTGCTTAAAGTGATGAAAAAGTGTTTCCGCCCGCGATCGAACCGGGGACCTTCTGCGTGTTAGGCAGACGTGATAACCGCTACACCACGGAAACTGCTTGTGTGCACCTTACTTCACAGACGACTTATAGTGATGTTGCCATCGTAACTGAAAAATTCAATAAATGTGGTACTTGCAAACGAAGGGACATGCAGCAGATCCTCACACGACGTGGCTCATTGGAGGACAATACGACATAGGCAGGAAAATACTGTTCCCGCCCGGGATCGAACCGGGGACCTTCTGCGTGTGAAGCAGACGTGATAACCGCTACACTACGGAAACGACGGACCTGAGGAGTCCATCCTTGTTCACTCGAACTTGCCTCAGACTTTCTCTCGTCCGCGAATGCACACACGACAGTTCCTTTGTCAGCCTGGAACCCATCACAGCCGAGGGCTCAAGAAGTCTTCGGGGTGCTCGAGAGGGTGTCTGCCGTAGCACCCCTAACGAGATAGCGGCGTTTCGCGCAGTCGTTATTGCAAGTCATATCAGCAAAAGCAATCACTTTCTCAGCAGCAGGCAGTGCGAGCCCAGCGGCAGCTCTACATGAAGGTACCAATAGCCCAGGAAGGCCGCCGACCGCAGGAATTCGCGCCGCCCCCATCCCGCCAGCGTACACGAGACTTCCAGGGCACCCTGGACGACATCGAGGGACTGGAATAATTGGCATTCGCCGTGTCACAGGGCTCGTTGGTCTAGGGGTATGATTCCTGCTTAGGGTGCAGGAGGTCCCGGGTTCAAATCCCGGACGAGCCCTAGCGTTTTGTGCAAAGTGATCGCACGTCAGTGGCTGAGTCAGCGCAAAAAGCTCGCCGTCAATATCAAATGAATTTCTTATTCGATGTGAGCAATTGACACTCGGGTCCGACGCGTGAAGGCGATTACGAAGGTTTCGGGTACAGATGGTAGCAGATGCATGTTAGTACGTCTTGCTTAAAGTGATGAAAAAGTGTTTCCGCCCGCGATCGAACCGGGGACCTTCTGCGTGTTAGGCAGACGTGATAACCGCTACACCACGGAAACTGCTTGTGTGCACCTTACTTCACAGACGACTTATAGTGATGTTGCCATCGTAACTGAAAAATTCAATAAATGTGGTACTTGCAAACGAAGGGACATGCAGCAGATCCTCACACGACGTGGCTCATTGGAGGACAATACGACATAGGCAGGAAAATACTGTTCCCGCCCGGGATCGAACCGGGGACCTTCTGCGTGTGAAGCAGACGTGATAACCGCTACACTACGGAAACGACGGACCTGAGGAGTCCATCCTTGTTCACTCGAACTTGCCTCAGACTTTCTCTCGTCCGCGAATGCACACACGACAGTTCCTTTGTCAGCCTGGAACCCATCACAGCCGAGGGCTCAAGAAGTCTTCGGGGTGCTCGAGAGGGTGTCTGCCGTAGCACCCCTAACGAGATAGCGGCGTTTCGCGCAGTCGTTATTGCAAGTCATATCAGCAAAAGCAATCACTTTCTCAGCAGCAGGCAGTGCGAGCCCAGCGGCAGCTCTACATGAAGGTACCAATAGCCCAGGAAGGCCGCCGACCGCAGGAATTCGCGCCGCCCCCATCCCGCCAGCGTACACGAGACTTCCAGGGCACCCTGGACGACATCGAGGGACTGGAATAATTGGCATTCGCCGTGTCACAGGGCTCGTTGGTCTAGGGGTATGATTCCTGCTTAGGGTGCAGGAGGTCCGGGTTCAAATCCCGGACGAGCCCTAGCGTTTTGTGCAAAGTGATCGCACGTCAGTGGCTGAGTCAGCGCAAAAAGCTCGCCGTCAATATCAAATGAATTTCTTATTCGATGTGAGCAATTGACACTCGGGTCCGACGCGTGAAGGCGATTACGAAGGTTTCGGGTACAGATGGTAGCAGATGCATGTTAGTACGTCTTGCTTAAAGTGATGAAAAAGTGTTTCCGCCCGCGATCGAACCGGGGACCTTCTGCGTGTTAGGCAGACGTGATAACCGCTACACCACGGAAACTGCTTGTGTGCACCTTACTTCACAGACGACTTATAGTGATGTTGCCATCGTAACTGAAAAATTCAATAAATGTGGTACTTGCAAACGAAGGGACATGCAGCAGATCCTCACACGACGTGGCTCATTGGAGGACAATACGACATAGGCAGGAAAATACTGTTCCCGCCCGGGATCGAACCGGGGACCTTCTGCGTGTGAAGCAGACGTGATAACCGCTACACTACGGAAACGACGGACCTGAGGAGTCCATCCTTGTTCACTCGAACTTGCCTCAGACTTTCTCTCGTCCGCGAATGCACACACGACAGTTCCTTTGTCAGCCTGGAACCCATCACAGCCGAGGGCTCAAGAAGTCTTCGGGGTGCTCGAGAGGGTGTCTGCCGTAGCACCCCTAACGAGATAGCGGCGTTTCGCGCAGTCGTTATTGCAAGTCATATCAGCAAAAGCAATCACTTTCTCAGCAGCAGGCAGTGCGAGCCCAGCGGCAGCTCTACATGAAGGTACCAATAGCCCAGGAAGGCCGCCGACCGCAGGAATTCGCGCCGCCCCCATCCCGCCAGCGTACACGAGACTTCCAGGGCACCCTGGACGACATCGAGGGACTGGAATAATTGGCATTCGCCGTGTCACAGGGCTCGTTGGTCTAGGGGTATGATTCCTGCTTAGGGTGCAGGAGGTCCGGGTTCAAATCCCGGACGAGCCCTAGCGTTTTGTGCAAAGTGATCGCACGTCAGTGGCTGAGTCAGCGCAAAAAGCTCGCCGTCAATATCAAATGAATTTCTTATTCGATGTGAGCAATTGACACTCGGGTCCGACGCGTGAAGGCGATTACGAAGGTTTCGGGTACAGATGGTAGCAGATGCATGTTAGTACGTCTTGCTTAAAGTGATGAAAAAGTGTTTCCGCCCGGGATCGAACCGGGGACCTTCTGCGTGTTAGTCAGACGTGATAACCGCTACACCACGGAAACTGCTTGTGTGCACCTTACTTCACAGACGACTTATAGTGATGTTGCCATCGTAACTGAAAAATTCAATAAATGTGGTACTTGCAAACGAAGGGACATGCAGCAGATCCACACACGACGTGGCTCATTGGAGGACAATGCGACATAGGCAGGAAAATACTGTTCCCGCCCGGGATCGAACCGGGGACCTTCTGCGTGTGAAGCAGACGTGATAACCGCTACACTACGGAAACGACGGACCTGAGGAGTCCATCCTTGTTCACTCGAACTTGCCTCAGACTTTCTCTCGTCCGCGAATGCACACACGACAGTTCCTTTGTCAGCCTGGAACCCATCACAGCCGAGGGCTCAAGAAGTCTTCGGGGTGCTCGAGAGGGTGTCTGCCGTAGCACCCCTAACGAGATAGCGGCGTTTCGCGCAGTCGTTATTGCAAGTCATATCAGCAAAAGCAATCACTTTCTCAGCAGCAGGCAGTGCGAGCCCAGCGGCAGCTCTACATGAAGGTACCAATAGCCCAGGAAGGCCGCCGACCGCAGGAATTCGCGCCGCCCCCATCCCGCCAGCGTACACGAGACTTCCAGGGCACCCTGGACGACATCGAGGGACTGGAATAATTGGCATTCGCCGTGTCACAGGGCTCGTTGGTCTAGGGGTATGATTCCTGCTTAGGGTGCAGGAGGTCCCGGGTTCAAATCCCGGACGAGCCCTAGCGTTTTGTGCAAAGTGATCGCACGTCAGTGGCTGAGTCAGCGCAAAAAGCTCGCCGTCAATATCAAATGAATTTCTTATTCGATGTGAGCAATTGACACTCGGGTCCGACGCGTGAAGGCGATTACGAAGGTTTCGGGTACAGATGGTAGCAGATGCATGTTAGTACGTCTTGCTTAAAGTGATGAAAAAGTGTTTCCGCCCGCGATCGAACCGGGGACCTTCTGCGTGTTAGGCAGACGTGATAACCGCTACACCACGGAAACTGCTTGTGTGCACCTTACTTCACAGACGACTTATAGTGATGTTGCCATCGTAACTGAAAAATTCAATAAATGTGGTACTTGCAAACGAAGGGACATGCAGCAGATCCTCACACGACGTGGCTCATTGGAGGACAATACGACATAGGCAGGAAAATACTGTTCCCGCCCGGGATCGAACCGGGGACCTTCTGCGTGTGAAGCAGACGTGATAACCGCTACACTACGGAAACGACGGACCTGAGGAGTCCATCCTTGTTCACTCGAACTTGCCTCAGACTTTCTCTCGTCCGCGAATGCACACACGACAGTTCCTTTGTCAGCCTGGAACCCATCACAGCCGAGGGCTCAAGAAGTCTTCGGGGTGCTCGAGAGGGTGTCTGCCGTAGCACCCCTAACGAGATAGCGGCGTTTCGCGCAGTCGTTATTGCAAGTCATATCAGCAAAAGCAATCACTTTCTCAGCAGCAGGCAGTGCGAGCCCAGCGGCAGCTCTACATGAAGGTACCAATAGCCCAGGAAGGCCGCCGACCGCAGGAATTCGCGCCGCCCCCATCCCGCCAGCGTACACGAGACTTCCAGGGCACCCTGGACGACATCGAGGGACTGGAATAATTGGCATTCGCCGTGTCACAGGGCTCGTTGGTCTAGGGGTATGATTCCTGCTTAGGGTGCAGGAGGTCCGGGTTCAAATCCCGGACGAGCCCTAGCGTTTTGTGCAAAGTGATCGCACGTCAGTGGCTGAGTCAGCGCAAAAAGCTCGCCGTCAATATCAAATGAATTTCTTATTCGATGTGAGCAATTGACACTCGGGTCCGACGCGTGAAGGCGATTACGAAGGTTTCGGGTACAGATGGTAGCAGATGCATGTTAGTACGTCTTGCTTAAAGTGATGAAAAAGTGTTTCCGCCCGGGATCGAACCGGGGACCTTCTGCGTGTTAGTCAGACGTGATAACCGCTACACCACGGAAACTGCTTGTGTGCACCTTACTTCACAGACGACTTATAGTGATGTTGCCATCGTAACTGAAAAATTCAATAAATGTGGTACTTGCAAACGAAGGGACATGCAGCAGATCCACACACGACGTGGCTCATTGGAGGACAATGCGACATAGGCAGGAAAATACTGTTCCCGCCCGGGATCGAACCGGGGACCTTCTGCGTGTGAAGCAGACGTGATAACCGCTACACTACGGAAACGACGGACCTGAGGAGTCCATCCTTGTTCACTCGAACTTGCCTCAGACTTTCTCTCGTCCGCGAATGCACACACGACAGTTCCTTTGTCAGCCTGGAACCCATCACAGCCGAGGGCTCAAGAAGTCTTCGGGGTGCTCGAGAGGGTGTCTGCCGCAGCACCCCTAACGAGATAGCGGCGTTTCGCGCAGTCGTTATTGCAAGTCATATCAGCAAAAGCAATCACTTTCTCAGCAGCAGGCAGTGCGAGCCCAGCGGCAGCTCTACATGAAGGTACCAATAGCCCAGGAAGGCCGCCGACCGCAGGAATTCGCGCCGCCCCCATCCCGCCAGCGTACACGAGACTTCCAGGGCACCCTGGACGACATCGAGGGACTGGAATAATTGGCATTCGCCGTGTCACAGGGCTCGTTGGTCTAGGGGTATGATTCCTGCTTAGGGTGCAGGAGGTCCCGGGTTCAAATCCCGGACGAGCCCTAGCGTTTTGTGCAAAGTGATCGCACGTCAGTGGCTGAGTCAGCGCAAAAAGCTCGCCGTCAATATCAAATGAATTTCTTATTCGATGTGAGCAATTGACACTCGGGTCCGACGCGTGAAGGCGATTACGAAGGTTTCGGGTACAGATGGTAGCAGATGCATGTTAGTACGTCTTGCTTAAAGTGATGAAAAAGTGTTTCGGCCCGGGATCGAACCGGGGACCTTCTGCGTGTTAGGCAGACGTGATAACCGCTACACCACGGAAACTGCTTGTGTGCACCTTACTTCACAGACGACTTATAGTGATGTTGCCATCGTAACTGAAAAATTCAATAAATGTGGTACTTGCAAACGAAGGGACATGCAGCAGATCCACACACGACGTGGCTCATTGGAGGACAATACGACATAGGCAGGAAAATACTGTTCCCGCCCGGGATCGAACCGGGGACCTTCTGCGTGTGAAGCAGACGTGATAACCGCTACACTACGGAAACGACGGACCTGAGGAGTCCATCCTTGTTCACTCGAACTTGCCTCAGACTTTCTCTCGTCCGCGAATGCACACACGACAGTTCCTTTGTCAGCCTGGAACCCATCACAGCCGAGGGCTCAAGAAGTCTTCGGGGTGCTCGAGAGGGTGTCTGCCGTAGCACCCCTAACGAGATAGCGGCGTTTCGCGCAGTCGTTATTGCAAGTCATATCAGCAAAAGCAATCACTTTCTCAGCAGCAGGCAGTGCGAGCCCAGCGGCAGCTCTACATGAAGGTACCAATAGCCCAGGAAGGCCGCCGACCGCAGGAATTCGCGCCGCCCCCATCCCGCCAGCGTACACGAGACTTCCAGGGCACCCTGGACGACATCGAGGGACTGGAATAATTGGCATTCGCCGTGTCACAGGGCTCGTTGGTCTAGGGGTATGATTCCTGCTTAGGGTGCAGGAGGTCCCGGGTTCAAATCCCGGACGAGCCCTAGCGTTTTGTGCAAAGTGATCGCACGTCGGTGGCTGAGTCAGCGCAAAAAGCTCGCCGTCAATATCAAATGAATTTCTTATTCGATGTGAGCAATTGACACTCGGGTCCGACGCGTGAAGGCGATTACGAAGGTTTCGGGTACAGATGGTAGCAGATGCATGTTAGTACGTCTTGCTTAAAGTGATGAAAAAGTGTTTCCGCCCGCGATCGAACCGGGGACCTTCTGCGTGTTAGGCAGACGTGATAACCGCTACACCACGGAAACTGCTTGTGTGCACCTTACTTCACAGACGACTTATAGTGATGTTGCCATCGTAACTGAAAAATTCAATAAATGTGGTACTTGCAAACGAAGGGACATGCAGCAGATCCTCACACGACGTGGCTCATTGGAGGACAATACGACATAGGCAGGAAAATACTGTTCCCGCCCGGGATCGAACCGGGGACCTTCTGCGTGTGAAGCAGACGTGATAACCGCTACACTACGGAAACGACGGACCTGAGGAGTCCATCCTTGTTCACTCGAACTTGCCTCAGACTTTCTCTCGTCCGCGAATGCACACACGACAGTTCCTTTGTCAGCCTGGAACCCATCACAGCCGAGGGCTCAAGAAGTCTTCGGGGTGCTCGAGAGGGTGTCTGCCGTAGCACCCCTAACGAGATAGCGGCGTTTCGCGCAGTCGTTATTGCAAGTCATATCAGCAAAAGCAATCACCTTCTCAGCAGCAGGCAGTGCGAGCCCAGCGGCAGCTCTACATGAAGGTACCAATAGCCCAGGAAGGCCGCCGACCGCAGGAATTCGCGCCGCCCCCATCCCGCCAGCGTACACGAGACTTCCAGGGCACCCTGGACGACATCGAGGGACTGGAATAATTGGCATTCGCCGTGTCACAGGGCTCGTTGGTCTAGGGGTATGATTCCTGCTTAGGGTGCAGGAGGTCCGGGTTCAAATCCCGGACGAGCCCTAGCGTTTTGTGCAAAGTGATCGCACGTCAGTGGCTGAGTCAGCGCAAAAAGCTCGCCGTCAATATCAAATGAATTTCTTATTCGATGTGAGCAATTGACACTCGGGTCCGACGCGTGAAGGCGATTACGAAGGTTTCGGGTACAGATGGTAGCAGATGCATGTTAGTACGTCTTGCTTAAAGTGATGAAAAAGTGTTTCCGCCCGGGATCGAACCGGGGACCTTCTGCGTGTTAGTCAGACGTGATAACCGCTACACCACGGAAACTGCTTGTGTGCACCTTACTTCACAGACGACTTATAGTGATGTTGCCATCGTAACTGAAAAATTCAATAAATGTGGTACTTGCAAACGAAGGGACATGCAGCAGATCCACACACGACGTGGCTCATTGGAGGACAATGCGACATAGGCAGGAAAATACTGTTCCCGCCCGGGATCGAACCGGGGACCTTCTGCGTGTGAAGCAGACGTGATAACCGCTACACTACGGAAACGACGGACCTGAGGAGTCCATCCTTGTTCACTCGAACTTGCCTCAGACTTTCTCTCGTCCGCGAATGCACACACGACAGTTCCTTTGTCAGCCTGGAACCCATCACAGCCGAGGGCTCAAGAAGTCTTCGGGGTGCTCGAGAGGGTGTCTGCCGTAGCACCCCTAACGAGATAGCGGCGTTTCGCGCAGTCGTTATTGCAAGTCATATCAGCAAAAGCAATCACTTTCTCAGCAGCAGGCAGTGCGAGCCCAGCGGCAGCTCTACATGAAGGTACCAATAG
Organism: Schistocerca americana; assembly: GCF_021461395.2. Classification (NCBI taxonomy): domain Eukaryota; kingdom Metazoa; phylum Arthropoda; class Insecta; order Orthoptera; family Acrididae; genus Schistocerca; species Schistocerca americana. The sequence goes on from NC_060120.1 coordinate 40,182,904, forward strand.
CCCAGGAAGGCCGCCGACCGCAGGAATTCGCGCCGCCCCCATCCCGCCAGCGTACACGAGACTTCCAGGGCACCCTGGACGACATCGAGGGACTGGAATAATTGGCATTCGCCGTGTCACAGGGCTCGTTGGTCTAGGGGTATGATTCCTGCTTAGGGTGCAGGAGGTCCCGGGTTCAAATCCCGGACGAGCCCTAGCGTTTTGTGCAAAGTGATCGCACGTCAGTGGCTGAGTCAGCGCAAAAAACTCGCCGTCAATATCAAATGAATTTCTTATTCGATGTGAGCAATTGACACTCGGGTCCGACGCGTGAAGGCGATTACGAAGGTTTCGGGTACAGATGGTAGCAGATGCATGTTAGTACGTCTTGCTTAAAGTGATGAAAAAGTGTTTCCGCCCGCGATCGAACCGGGGACCTTCTGCGTGTTAGGCAGACGTGATAACCGCTACACCACGGAAACTGCTTGTGTGCACCTTACTTCACAGACGACTTATAGTGATGTTGCCATCGTAACTGAAAAATTCAATAAATGTGGTACTTGCAAACGAAGGGACATGCAGCAGATCCTCACACGACGTGGCTCATTGGAGGAAAATACGACATAGGCAGGAAAATACTGTTCCCGCCCGGGATCGAACCGGGGACCTTCTGCGTGTGAAGCAGACGTGATAACCGCTACACTACGGAAACGACGGACCTGAGGAGTCCATCCTTGTTCACTCGAACTTGCCTCAGACTTTCTCTCGTCCGCGAATGCACACACGACAGTTCCTTTGTCAGCCTGGAACCCATCACAGCCGAGGGCTCAAGAAGTCTTCGGGGTGCTCGAGAGGGTGTCTGCCGTAGCACCCCTAACGAGATAGCGGCGTTTCGCGCAGTCGTTATTGCAAGTCATATCAGCAAAAGCAATCACTTTCTCAGCAGCAGGCAGTGCGAGCCCAGCGGCAGCTCTACATGAAGGTACCAATAGCCCAGGAAGGCCGCCGACCGCAGGAATTCGCGCCGCCCCCATCCCGCCAGCGTACACGAGACTTCCAGGGCACCCTGGACGACATCGAGGGACTGGAATAATTGGCATTCGCCGTGTCACAGGGCTCGTTGGTCTAGGGGTATGATTCCTGCTTAGGGTGCAGGAGGTCCGGGTTCAAATCCCGGACGAGCCCTAGCGTTTTGTGCAAAGTGATCGCACGTCAGTGGCTGAGTCAGCGCAAAAAGCTCGCCGTCAATATCAAATGAATTTCTTATTCGATGTGAGCAATTGACACTCGGGTCCGACGCGTGAAGGCGATTACGAAGGTTTCGGGTACAGATGGTAGCAGATGCATGTTAGTACGTCTTGCTTAAAGTGATGAAAAAGTGTTTCCGCCCGGGATCGAACCGGGGACCTTCTGCGTGTTAGTCAGACGTGATAACCGCTACACCACGGAAACTGCTTGTGTGCACCTTACTTCACAGACGACTTATAGTGATGTTGCCATCGTAACTGAAAAATTCAATAAATGTGGTACTTGCAAACGAAGGGACATGCAGCAGATCCACACACGACGTGGCTCATTGGAGGACAATGCGACATAGGCAGGAAAATACTGTTCCCGCCCGGGATCGAACCGGGGACCTTCTGCGCGTGAAGCAGACGTGATAACCGCTACACTACGGAAACGACGGACCTGAGGAGTCCATCCTTGTTCACTCGAACTTGCCTCAGACTTTCTCTCGTCCGCGAATGCACACACGACAGTTCCTTTGTCAGCCTGGAACCCATCACAGCCGAGGGCTCAAGAAGTCTTCGGGGTGCTCGAGAGGGTGTCTGCCGTAGCACCCCTAACGAGATAGCGGCGTTTCGCGCAGTCGTTATTGCAAGTCATATCAGCAAAAGCAATCACTTTCTCAGCAGCAGGCAGTGCGAGCCCAGCGGCAGCTCTACATGAAGGTACCAATAGCCCAGGAAGGCCGCCGACCGCAGGAATTCGCGCCGCCCCCATCCCGCCAGCGTACACGAGACTTCCAGGGCACCCTGGACGACATCGAGGGACTGGAATAATTGGCATTCGCCGTGTCACAGGGCTCGTTGGTCTAGGGGTATGATTCCTGCTTAGGGTGCAGGAGGTCCCGGGTTCAAATCCCGGACGAGCCCTAGCGTTTTGTGCAAAGTGATCGCACGTCAGTGGCTGAGTCAGCGCAAAAAGCTCGCCGTCAATATCAAATGAATTTCTTATTCGATGTGAGCAATTGACACTCGGGTCCGACGCGTGAAGGCGATTACGAAGGTTTCGGGTACAGATGGTAGCAGATGCATGTTAGTACGTCTTGCTTAAAGTGATGAAAAAGTGTTTCGGCCCGGGATCGAACCGGGGACCTTCTGCGTGTTAGGCAGACGTGATAACCGCTACACCACGGAAACTGCTTGTGTGCACCTTACTTCACAGACGACTTATAGTGATGTTGCCATCGTAACTGAAAAATTCAATAAATGTGGTACTTGCAAACGAAGGGACATGCAGCAGATCCACACACGACGTGGCTCATTGGAGGACAATACGACATAGGCAGGAAAATACTGTTCCCGCCCGGGATCGAACCGGGGACCTTCTGCGTGTGAAGCAGACGTGATAACCGCTACACTACGGAAACGACGGACCTGAGGAGTCCATCCTTGTTCACTCGAACTTGCCTCAGACTTTCTCTCGTCCGCGAATGCACACACGACAGTTCCTTTGTCAGCCTGGAACCCATCACAGCCGAGGGCTCAAGAAGTCTTCGGGGTGCTCGAGAGGGTGTCTGCCGTAGCACCCCTAACGAGATAGCGGCGTTTCGCGCAGTCGTTATTGCAAGTCATATCAGCAAAAGCAATCACTTTCTCAGCAGCAGGCAGTGCGAGCCCAGCGGCAGCTCTACATGAAGGTACCAATAGCCCAGGAAGGCCGCCGACCGCAGGAATTCGCGCCGCCCCCATCCCGCCAGCGTACACGAGACTTCCAGGGCACCCTGGACGACATCGAGGGACTGGAATAATTGGCATTCGCCGTGTCACAGGGCTCGTTGGTCTAGGGGTATGATTCCTGCTTAGGGTGCAGGAGGTCCCGGGTTCAAATCCCGGACGAGCCCTAGCGTTTTGTGCAAAGTGATCGCACGTCGGTGGCTGAGTCAGCGCAAAAAGCTCGCCGTCAATATCAAATGAATTTCTTATTCGATGTGAGCAATTGACACTCGGGTCCGACGCGTGAAGGCGATTACGAAGGTTTCGGGTACAGATGGTAGCAGATGCATGTTAGTACGTCTTGCTTAAAGTGATGAAAAAGTGTTTCCGCCCGCGATCGAACCGGGGACCTTCTGCGTGTTAGGCAGACGTGATAACCGCTACACCACGGAAACTGCTTGTGTGCACCTTACTTCACAGACGACTTATAGTGATGTTGCCATCGTAACTGAAAAATTCAATAAATGTGGTACTTGCAAACGAAGGGACATGCAGCAGATCCTCACACGACGTGGCTCATTGGAGGACAATACGACATAGGCAGGAAAATACTGTTCCCGCCCGGGATCGAACCGGGGACCTTCTGCGTGTGAAGCAGACGTGATAACCGCTACACTACGGAAACGACGGACCTGAGGAGTCCATCCTTGTTCACTCGAACTTGCCTCAGACTTTCTCTCGTCCGCGAATGCACACACGACAGTTCCTTTGTCAGCCTGGAACCCATCACAGCCGAGGGCTCAAGAAGTCTTCGGGGTGCTCGAGAGGGTGTCTGCCGTAGCACCCCTAACGAGATAGCGGCGTTTCGCGCAGTCGTTATTGCAAGTCATATCAGCAAAAGCAATCACTTTCTCAGCAGCAGGCAGTGCGAGCCCAGCGGCAGCTCTACATGAAGGTACCAATAGCCCAGGAAGGCCGCCGACCGCAGGAATTCGCGCCGCCCCCATCCCGCCAGCGTACACGAGACTTCCAGGGCACCCTGGACGACATCGAGGGACTGGAATAATTGGCATTCGCCGTGTCACAGGGCTCATTGGTCTAGGGGTATGATTCCTGCTTAGGGTGCAGGAGGTCCGGGTTCAAATCCCGGACGAGCCCTAGCGTTTTGTGCAAAGTGATCGCACGTCAGTGGCTGAGTCAGCGCAAAAAGCTCGCCGTCAATATCAAATGAATTTCTTATTCGATGTGAGCAATTGACACTCGGGTCCGACGCGTGAAGGCGATTACGAAGGTTTCGGGTACAGATGGTAGCAGATGCATGTTAGTACGTCTTGCTTAAAGTGATGAAAAAGTGTTTCCGCCCGGGATCGAACCGGGGACCTTCTGCGTGTTAGTCAGACGTGATAACCGCTACACCACGGAAACTGCTTGTGTGCACCTTACTTCACAGACGACTTATAGTGATGTTGCCATCGTAACTGAAAAATTCAATAAATGTGGTACTTGCAAACGAAGGGACATGCAGCAGATCCACACACGACGTGGCTCATTGGAGGACAATGCGACATAGGCAGGAAAATACTGTTCCCGCCTGGGATCGAACCGGGGACCTTCTGCGTGTGAAGCAGACGTGATAACCGCTACACTACGGAAACGACGGACCTGAGGAGTCCATCCTTGTTCACTCGAACTTGCCTCAGACTTTCTCTCGTCCGCGAATGCACACACGACAGTTCCTTTGTCAGCCTGGAACCCATCACAGCCGAGGGCTCAAGAAGTCTTCGGGGTGCTCGAGAGGGTGTCTGCCGTAGCACCCCTAACGAGATAGCGGCGTTTCGCGCAGTCGTTATTGCAAGTCATATCAGCAAAAGCAATCACTTTCTCAGCAGCAGGCAGTGCGAGCCCAGCGGCAGCTCTACATGAAGGTACCAATAGCCCAGGAAGGCCGCCGACCGCAGGAATTCGCGCCGCCCCCATCCCGCCAGCGTACACGAGACTTCCAGGGCACCCTGGACGACATCGAGGGACTGGAATAATTGGCATTCGCCGTGTCACAGGGCTCGTTGGTCTAGGGGTATGATTCCTGCTTAGGGTGCAGGAGGTCCCGGGTTCAAATCCCGGACGATCCCTAGCGTTTTGTGCAAAGTGATCGCACGTCAGTGGCTGAGTCAGCGCAAAAAACTCGCCGTCAATATCAAATGAATTTCTTATTCGATGTGAGCAATTGACACTCGGGTCCGACGCGTGAAGGCGATTACGAAGGTTTCGGGTACAGATGGTAGCAGATGCATGTTAGTACGTCTTGCTTAAAGTGATGAAAAAGTGTTTCCGCCCGCGATCGAACCGGGGACCTTCTGCGTGTTAGGCAGACGTGATAACCGCTACACCACGGAAACTGCTTGTGTGCACCTTACTTCACAGACGACTTATAGTGATGTTGCCATCGTAACTAAAAAATTCAATAAATGTGGTACTTGCAAACGAAGGGACCTGCAGCAGATCCACACACGACGTGGCTCATTGGTGGACAATACGACATAGGCAGGAAAAGACTGTTCCCGCCCGGGATCGCACCGGGGACCTTCTGCGTGTGAAGCAGACGTGATAACCGCTACACTACGGAAACGACGGACCTGAGGAGTCCATCCTTGTTCACTCGAACTTGCCTCAGACTTTCTCTCGTCCGCGAATGCACACACGACAGTTCCTTTGTCAGCCTGGAACCCATCACAGCCGAGGGCTCAAGAAGTCTTCGGGGTGCTCGAGAGGGTGTCTGCCGTAGCACCCCTAACGAGATAGCGGCGTTTCGCGCAGTCGTTATTGCAAGTCATATCAGCAAAAGCAATCACTTTCTCAGCAGCAGGCAGTGCGAGCCCAGCGGCAGCTCTACATGAAGGTACCAATAGCCCAGGAAGGCCGCCGACCGCAGGAATTCGCGCCGCCCCCATCCCGCCAGCGTACACGAGACTTCCAGGGCACCCTGGACGACATCGAGGGACTGGAATAATTGGCATTCGCCGTGTCACAGGGCTCATTGGTCTAGGGGTATGATTCCTGCTTAGGGTGCAGGAGGTCCGGGTTCAAATCCCGGACGAGCCCTAGCGTTTTGTGCAAAGTGATCGCACGTCAGTGGCTGAGTCAGCGCAAAAAGCTCGCCGTCAATATCAAATGAATTTCTTATTCGATGTGAGCAATTGACACTCGGGTCCGACGCGTGAAGGCGATTACGAAGGTTTCGGGTACAGATGGTAGCAGATGCATGTTAGTACGTCTTGCTTAAAGTGATGAAAAAGTGTTTCCGCCCGGGATCGAACCGGGGACCTTCTGCGTGTTAGTCAGACGTGATAACCGCTACACCACGGAAACTGCTTGTGTGCACCTTACTTCACAGACGACTTATAGTGATGTTGCCATCGTAACTGAAAAATTCAATAAATGTGGTACTTGCAAACGAAGGGACATGCAGCAGATCCACACACGACGTGGCTCATTGGAGGACAATGCGACATAGGCAGGAAAATACTGTTCCCGCCTGGGATCGAACCGGGGACCTTCTGCGTGTGAAGCAGACGTGATAACCGCTACACTACGGAAACGACGGACCTGAGGAGTCCATCCTTGTTCACTCGAACTTGCCTCAGACTTTCTCTCGTCCGCGAATGCACACACGACAGTTCCTTTGTCAGCCTGGAACCCATCACAGCCGAGGGCTCAAGAAGTCTTCGGGGTGCTCGAGAGGGTGTCTGCCGTAGCACCCCTAACGAGATAGCGGCGTTTCGCGCAGTCGTTATTGCAAGTCATATCAGCAAAAGCAATCACTTTCTCAGCAGCAGGCAGTGCGAGCCCAGCGGCAGCTCTACATGAAGGTACCAATAGCCCAGGAAGGCCGCCGACCGCAGGAATTCGCGCCGCCCCCATCCCGCCAGCGTACACGAGACTTCCAGGGCACCCTGGACGACATCGAGGGACTGGAATAATTGGCATTCGCCGTGTCACAGGGCTCGTTGGTCTAGGGGTATGATTCCTGCTTAGGGTGCAGGAGGTCCCGGGTTCAAATCCCGGACGATCCCTAGCGTTTTGTGCAAAGTGATCGCACGTCAGTGGCTGAGTCAGCGCAAAAAACTCGCCGTCAATATCAAATGAATTTCTTATTCGATGTGAGCAATTGACACTCGGGTCCGACGCGTGAAGGCGATTACGAAGGTTTCGGGTACAGATGGTAGCAGATGCATGTTAGTACGTCTTGCTTAAAGTGATGAAAAAGTGTTTCCGCCCGCGATCGAACCGGGGACCTTCTGCGTGTTAGGCAGACGTGATAACCGCTACACCACGGAAACTGCTTGTGTGCACCTTACTTCACAGACGACTTATAGTGATGTTGCCATCGTAACTGAAAAATTCAATAAATGTGGTACTTGCAAACGAAGGGACATGCAGCAGATCCACACACGACGTGGCTCATTGGAGGACAATACGACATAGGCAGGAAAATACTGTTCCCGCCCGGGATCGAACCGGGGACCTTCTGCGTGTGAAGCAGACGTGATAACCGCTACACTACGGAAACGACGGACCTGAGGAGTCCATCCTTGTTCACTCGAACTTGCCTCAGACTTTCTCTCGTCCGCGAATGCACACACGACAGTTCCTTTGTCAGCCTGGAACCCATCACAGCCGAGGGCTCAAGAAGTCTTCGGGGTGCTCGAGAGGGTGTCTGCCGTAGCACCCCTAACGAGATAGCGGCGTTTCGCGCAGTCGTTATTGCAAGTCATATCAGCAAAAGCAATCACTTTCTCAGCAGCAGGCAGTGCGAGCCCAGCGGCAGCTCTACATGAAGGTACCAATAGCCCAGGAAGGCCGCCGACCGCAGGAATTCGCGCCGCCCCCATCCCGTCAGCGTACACGAGACTTCCAGGGCACCCTGGACGACATCGAGGGACTGGAATAATTGGCATTCGCCGTGTCACAGGGCTCGTTGGTCTAGGGGTATGATTCCTGCTTAGGGTGCAGGAGGTCCCGGGTTCAAATCCCGGACGAGCCCTAGCGTTTTGTGCAAAGTGATCGCACGTCAGTGGCTGAGTCAGCGCAAAAAGCTCGCCGTCAATATCAAATGAATTTCTTATTCGATGTGAGCAATTGACACTCGGGTCCGACGCGTGAAGGCGATTACGAAGGTTTCGGGTACAGATGGTAGCAGATGCATGTTAGTACGTCTTGCTTAAAGTGATGAAAAAGTGTTTCCGCCCGCGATCGAACCGGGGACCTTCTGCGTGTTAGGCAGACGTGATAACCGCTACACCACGGAAACTGCTTGTGTGCACCTTACTTCACAGACGACTTATAGTGATGTTGCCATCGTAACTGAAAAATTCAATAAATGTGGTACTTGCAAACGAAGGGACATGCAGCAGATCCTCACACGACGTGGCTCATTGGAGGACAATACGACATAGGCAGGAAAATACTGTTCCCGCCCGGGATCGAACCGGGGACCTTCTGCGTGTGAAGCAGACGTGATAACCGCTACACTACGGAAACGACGGACCTGAGGAGTCCATCCTTGTTCACTCGAACTTGCCTCAGACTTTCTCTCGTCCGCGAATGCACACACGACAGTTCCTTTGTCAGCCTGGAACCCATCACAGCCGAGGGCTCAAGAAGTCTTCGGGGTGCTCGAGAGGGTGTCTGCCGTAGCACCCCTAACGAGATAGCGGCGTTTCGCGCAGTCGTTATTGCAAGTCATATCAGCAAAAGCAATCACTTTCTCAGCAGCAGGCAGTGCGAGCCCAGCGGCAGCTCTACATGAAGGTACCAATAGCCCAGGAAGGCCGCCGACCGCAGGAATTCGCGCCGCCCCCATCCCGCCAGCGTACACGAGACTTCCAGGGCACCCTGGACGACATCGAGGGACTGGAATAATTGGCATTCGCCGTGTCACAGGGCTCGTTGGTCTAGGGGTATGATTCCTGCTTAGGGTGCAGGAGGTCCCGGGTTCAAATCCCGGACGAGCCCTAGCGTTTTGTGCAAAGTGATCGCACGTCAGTGGCTGAGTCAGCGCAAAAAGCTCGCCGTCAATATCAAATGAATTTCTTATTCGATGTGAGCAATTGACACTCGGGTCCGACGCGTGAAGGCGATTACGAAGGTTTCGGGTACAGATGGTAGCAGATGCATGTTAGTACGTCTTGCTTAAAGTGATGAAAAAGTGTTTCCGCCCGGGATCGAACCGGGGACCTTCTGCGTGTTAGGCAGACGTGATAACCGCTACACCACGGAAACTGCTTGTGTGCACCTTACTTCACAGACGACTTATAGTGATGTTGCCATCGTAACTGAAAAATTCAATAAATGTGGTACTTGCAAACGAAGGGACATGCAGCAGATCCACACACGACGTGGCTCATTGGAGGACAATACGACATAGGCAGGAAAATACTGTTCCCGCCCGGGATCGAACCGGGGACCTTCTGCGTGTGAAGCAGACGTGATAACCGCTACACTACGGAAACGACGGACCTGGGGAGTCCATCCTTGTTCACTCGAACTTGCCTCAGACTTTCTCTCGTCCGCGAATGCACACACGACAGTTCCTTTGTCAGCCTGGAACCCATCACAGCCGAGGGCTCAAGAAGTCTTCGGGGTGCTCGAGAGGGTGTCTGCCGTAGCACCCCTAACGAGATAGCGGCGTTTCGCGCAGTCGTTATTGCAAGTCATATCAGCAAAAGCAATCACTTTCTCAGCAGCAGGCAGTGCGAGCCCAGCGGCAGCTCTACATGAAGGTACCAATAGCCCAGGAAGGCCGCCGACCGCAGGAATTCGCGCCGCCCCCATCCCGCCAGCGTACACGAGACTTCCAGGGCACCCTGGACGACATCGAGGGACTGGAATAATTGGCATTCGCCGTGTCACAGGGCTCGTTGGTCTAGGGGTATGATTCCTGCTTAGGGTGCAGGAGGTCCCGGGTTCAAATCCCGGACGAGCCCTAGCGTTTTGTGCAAAGTGATCGCACGTCAGTGGCTGAGTCAGCGCAAAAAGCTCGCCGTCAATATCAAATGAATTTCTTATTCGATGTGAGCAATTGACACTCGGGTCCGACGCGTGAAGGCGATTACGAAGGTTTCGGGTACAGATGGTAGCAGATGCATGTTAGTACGTCTTGCTTAAAGTGATGAAAAAGTGTTTCCGCCCGCGATCGAACCGGGGACCTTCTGCGTGTTAGGCAGACGTGATAACCGCTACACCACGGAAACTGCTTGTGTGCACCTTACTTCACAGACGACTTATAGTGATGTTGCCATCGTAACTGAAAAATTCAATAAATGTGGTACTTGCAAACGAAGGGACATGCAGCAGATCCTCACACGACGTGGCTCATTGGAGGACAATACGACATAGGCAGGAAAATACTGTTCCCGCCCGGGATCGAACCGGGGACCTTCTGCGTGTGAAGCAGACGTGATAACCGCTACACTACGGAAACGACGGACCTGAGGAGTCCATCCTTGTTCACTCGAACTTGCCTCAGACTTTCTCTCGTCCGCGAATGCACACACGACAGTTCCTTTGTCAGCCTGGAACCCATCACAGCCGAGGGCTCAAGAAGTCTTCGGGGTGCTCGAGAGGGTGTCTGCCGTAGCACCCCTAACGAGATAGCGGCGTTTCGCGCAGTCGTTATTGCAAGTCATATCAGCAAAAGCAATCACTTTCTCAGCAGCAGGCAGTGCGAGCCCAGCGGCAGCTCTACATGAAGGTACCAATAGCCCAGGAAGGCCGCCGACCGCAGGAATTCGCGCCGCCCCCATCCCGCCAGCGTACACGAGACTTCCAGGGCACCCTGGACGACATCGAGGGACTGGAATAATTGGCATTCGCCGTGTCACAGGGCTCGTTGGTCTAGGGGTATGATTCCTGCTTAGGGTGCAGGAGGTCCCGGGTTCAAATCCCGGACGAGCCCTAGCGTTTTGTGCAAAGTGATCGCACGTCAGTGGCTGAGTCAGCGCAAAAAGCTCGCCGTCAATATCAAATGAATTTCTTATTCGATGTGAGCAATTGACACTCGGGTCCGACGCGTGAAGGCGATTACGAAGGTTTCGGGTACAGATGGTAGCAGATGCATGTTAGTACGTCTTGCTTAAAGTGATGAAAAAGTGTTTCCGCCCGGGATCGAACCGGGGACCTTCTGCGTGTTAGGCAGACGTGATAACCGCTACACCACGGAAACTGCTTGTGTGCACCTTACTTCACAGACGACTTATAGTGATGTTGCCATCGTAACTGAAAAATTCAATAAATGTGGTACTTGCAAACGAAGGGACATGCAGCAGATCCACACACGACGTGGCTCATTGGAGGACAATACGACATAGGCAGGAAAATACTGTTCGTGCCCGGGATCGAACCGGGGACCTTCTGCGTGTGAAGCAGACGTGATAACCGCTACACTACGGAAACGACGGACCTGAGGAGTCCATCCTTGTTCACTCGAACTTGCCTCAGACTTTCTCTCGTCCGCGAATGCACACACGACAGTTCCTTTGTCAGCCTGGAACCCATCACAGCCGAGGGCTCAAGAAGTCTTCGGGGTGCTCGAGAGGGTGTCTGCCGTAGCACCCCTAACGAGATAGCGGCGTTTCGCGCAGTCGTTATTGCAAGTCATATCAGCAAAAGCAATCACTTTCTCAGCAGCAGGCAGTGCGAGCCCAGCGGCAGCTCTACATGAAGGTACCAATAGCCCAGGAAGGCCGCCGACCGCAGGAATTCGCGCCGCCCCCATCCCGCCAGCGTACACGAGACTTCCAGGGCACCCTGGACGACATCGAGGGACTGGAATAATTGGCATTCGCCGTGTCACAGGGCTCGTTGGTCTAGGGGTATGATTCCTGCTTAGGGTGCAGGAGGTCCCGGGTTCAAATCCCGGACGAGCCCTAGCGTTTTGTGCAAAGTGATCGCACGTCAGTGGCTGAGTCAGCGCAAAAAGCTCGCCGTCAATATCAAATGAATTTCTTATTCGATGTGAGCAATTGACACTCGGGTCCGACGCGTGAAGGCGATTACGAAGGTTTCGGGTACAGATGGTAGCAGATGCATGTTAGTACGTCTTGCTTAAAGTGATGAAAAAGTGTTTCCGCCCGGGATCGAACCGGGGACCTTCTGCGTGTTAGGCAGACGTGATAACCGCTGCACCACGGAAACTGCTTGTGTGCACCTTACTTCACAGACGACTTATAGTGATGTTGCCATCGTAACTGAAAAATTCAATAAATGTGGTACTTGCAAACGAAGGGACATGCAGCAGATCCACACACGACGTGGCTCATTGGAGGACAATGCGACATAGGCAGGAAAATACTGTTCCCGCCCGGGATCGAACCGGGGACCTTCTGCGTGTGAAGCAGACGTGATAACCGCTACACTACGGAAACGACGGACCTGAGGAGTCCATCCTTGTTCACTCGAACTTGCCTCAGACTTTCTCTCGTCCGCGAATGCACACACGACAGTTCCTTTGTCAGCCTGGAACCCATCACAGCCGAGGGCTCAAGAAGTCTTCGGGGTGCTCGAGAGGGTGTCTGCCGTAGCACCCCTAACGAGATAGCGGCGTTTCGCGCAGTCGTTATTGCAAGTCATATCAGCAAAAGCAATCACTTTCTCAGCAGCAGGCAGTGCGAGCCCAGCGGCAGCTCTACATGAAGGTACCAATAGCCCAGGAAGGCCGCCGACCGCAGGAATTCGCGCCGCCCCCATCCCGCCAGCGTACACGAGACTTCCAGGGCACCCTGGACGACATCGAGGGACTGGAATAATTGGCATTCGCCGTGTCACAGGGCTCGTTGGTCTAGGGGTATGATTCCTGCTTAGGGTGCAGGAGGTCCGGGTTCAAATCCCGGACGAGCCCTAGCGTTTTGTGCAAAGTGATCGCACGTCAGTGGCTGAGTCAGCGCAAAAAGCTCGCCGTCAATATCAAATGAATTTCTTATTCGATGTGAGCAATTGACACTCGGGTCCGACGCGTGAAGGCGATTACGAAGGTTTCGGGTACAGATGGTAGCAGATGCATGTTAGTACGTCTTGCTTAAAGTGATGAAAAAGTGTTTCCGCCCGGGATCGAACCGGGGACCTTCTGCGTGTTAGTCAGACGTGATAACCGCTACACCACGGAAACTGCTTGTGTGCACCTTACTTCACAGACGACTTATAGTGATGTTGCCATCGTAACTGAAAAATTCAATAAATGTGGTACTTGCAAACGAAGGGACATGCAGCAGATCCACACACGACGTGGCTCATTGGAGGACAATGCGACATAGGCAGGAAAATACTGTTCCCGCCCGGGATCGAACCGGGGACCTTCTGCGTGTGAAGCAGACGTGATAACCGCTACACTACGGAAACGACGGACCTGAGGAGTCCATCCTTGTTCACTCGAACTTGCCTCAGACTTTCTCTCGTCCGCGAATGCACACACGACAGTTCCTTTGTCAGCCTGGAACCCATCACAGCCGAGGGCTCAAGAAGTCTTCGGGGTGCTCGAGAGGGTGTCTGCCGTAGCACCCCTAACGAGATAGCGGCGTTTCGCGCAGTCGTTATTGCAAGTCATATCAGCAAAAGCAATCACTTTCTCAGCAGCAGGCAGTGCGAGCCCAGCGGCAGCTCTACATGAAGGTACCAATAGCCCAGGAAGGCCGCCGACCGCAGGAATTCGCGCCGCCCCCATCCCGCCAGCGTACACGAGACTTCCAGGGCACCCTGGACGACATCGAGGGACTGGAATAATTGGCATTCGCCGTGTCACAGGGCTCGTTGGTCTAGGGGTATGATTCCTGCTTAGGGTGCAGGAGGTCCGGGTTCAAATCCCGGACGTGCCCTAGCGTTTTGTGCAAAGTGATCGCACGTCAGTGGCTGAGTCAGCGCAAAAAGCTCGCCGTCAATATCAAATGAATTTCTTATTCGATGTGAGCAATTGACACTCGGGTCCGACGCGTGAAGGCGATTACGAAGGTTTCGGGTACAGATGGTAGCAGATGCATGTTAGTACGTCTTGCTTAAAGTGATGAAAAAGTGTTTCCGCCCGGGATCGAACCGGGGACCTTCTGCGTGTTAGTCAGACGTGATAACCGCTACACCACGGAAACTGCTTGTGTGCACCTTACTTCACAGACGACTTATAGTGATGTTGCCATCGTAACTGAAAAATTCAATAAATGTGGTACTTGCAAACGAAGGGACATGCAGCAGATCCACACACGACGTGGCTCATTGGAGGACAATGCGACATAGGCAGGAAAATACTGTTCCCGCCCGGGATCGAACCGGGGACCTTCTGCGTGTGAAGCAGACGTGATAACCGCTACACTACGGAAACGACGGACCTGAGGAGTCCATCCTTGTTCACTCGAACTTGCCTCAGACTTTCTCTCGTCCGCGAATGCACACACGACAGTTCCTTTGTCAGCCTGGAACCCATCACAGCCGAGGGCTCAAGAAGTCTTCGGGGTGCTCGAGAGGGTGTCTGCCGTAGCACCCCTAACGAGATAGCGGCGTTTCGCGCAGTCGTTATTGCAAGTCATATCAGCAAAAGCAATCACTTTCTCAGCAGCAGGCAGTGCGAGCCCAGCGGCAGCTCTACATGAAGGTACCAATAGCCCAGGAAGGCCGCCGACCGCAGGAATTCGCGCCGCCCCCATCCCGCCAGCGTACACGAGACTTCCAGGGCACCCTGGACGACATCGAGGGACTGGAATAATTGGCATTCGCCGTGTCACAGGGCTCGTTGGTCTAGGGGTATGATTCCTGCTTAGGGTGCAGGAGGTCCCGGGTTCAAATCCCGGACGAGCCCTAGCGTTTTGTGCAAAGTGATCGCACGTCAGTGGCTGAGTCAGCGCAAAAAGCTCGCCGTCAATATCAAATGAATTTCTTATTCGATGTGAGCAATTGACACTCGGGTCCGACGCGTGAAGGCGATTACGAAGGTTTCGGGTACAGATGGTAGCAGATGCATGTTAGTACGTCTTGCTTAAAGTGATGAAAAAGTGTTTCCGCCCGGGATCGAACCGGGGACCTTCTGCGTGTTAGGCAGACGTGATAACCGCTACACCACGGAAACTGCTTGTGTGCACCTTACTTCACAGACGACTTATAGTGATGTTGCCATCGTAACTGAAAAATTCAATAAATGTGGTACTTGCAAACGAAGGGACATGCAGCAGATCCTCACACGACGTGGCTCATTGGAGGACAATACGACATAGGCAGGAAAATACTGTTCCCGCCCGGGATCGAACCGGGGACCTTCTGCGTGTGAAGCAGACGTGATAACCGCTACACTACGGAAACGACGGACCTGAGGAGTCCATCCTTGTTCACTCGAACTTGCCTCAGACTTTCTCTCGTCCGCGAATGCACACACGACAGTTCCTTTGTCAGCCTGGAACCCATCACAGCCGAGGGCTCAAGAAGTCTTCGGGGTGCTCGAGAGGGTGTCTGCCGTAGCACCCCTAACGAGATAGCGGCGTTTCGCGCAGCCGTTATTGCAAGTCATATCAGCAAAAGCAATCACTTTCTCAGCAGCAGGCAGTGCGAGCCCAGCGGCAGCTCTACATGAAGGTACCAATAGCCCAGGAAGGCCGCCGACCGCAGGAATTCGCGCCGCCCCCATCCCGCCAGCGTACACGAGACTTCCAGGGCACCCTGGACGACATCGAGGGACTGGAATAATTGGCATTCGCCGTGTCACAGGGCTCGTTGGTCTAGGGGTATGATTCCTGCTTAGGGTGCAGGAGGTCCCGGGTTCAAATCCCGGACGAGCCCTAGCGTTTTGTGCAAAGTGATCGCACGTCAGTGGCTGAGTCAGCGCAAAAAGCTCGCCGTCAATATCAAATGAATTTCTTATTCGATGTGAGCAATTGACACTCGGGTCCGACGCGTGAAGGCGATTACGAAGGTTTCGGGTACAGATGGTAGCAGATGCATGTTGGTACGTCTTGCTTAAAGTGATGAAAAAGTGTTTCCGCCCGCGATCGAACCGGGGACCTTCTGCGTGTTAGGCAGACGTGATAACCGCTACACCACGGAAACTGCTTGTGTGCACCTTACTTCACAGACGACTTATAGTGATGTTGCCATCGTAACTGAAAAATTCAATAAATGTGGTACTTGCAAACGAAGGGACATGCAGCAGATCCTCACACGACGTGGCTCATTGGAGGACAATACGACATAGGCAGGAAAATACTGTTCCCGCCCGGGATCGAACCGGGGACCTTCTGCGTGTGAAGCAGACGTGATAACCGCTACACTACGGAAACGACGGACCTGAGGAGTCCATCCTTGTTCACTCGAACTTGCCTCAGACTTTCTCTCGTCCGCGAATGCACACACGACAGTTCCTTTGTCAGCCTGGAACCCATCACAGCCGAGGGCTCAAGAAGTCTTCGGGGTGCTCGAGAGGGTGTCTGCCGTAGCACCCCTAACGAGATAGCGGCGTTTCGCGCAGTCGTTATTGCAAGTCATATCAGCAAAAGCAATCACTTTCTCAGCAGCAGGCAGTGCGAGCCCAGCGGCAGCTCTACATGAAGGTACCAATAGCCCAGGAAGGCCGCCGACCGCAGGAATTCGCGCCGCCCCCATCCCGCCAGCGTACACGAGACTTCCAGGGCACCCTGGACGACATCGAGGGACTGGAATAATTGGCATTCGCCGTGTCACAGGGCTCGTTGGTCTAGGGGTATGATTCCTGCTTAGGGTGCAGGAGGTCCCGGGTTCAAATCCCGGACGAGCCCTAGCGTTTTGTGCAAAGTGATCGCACGTCAGTGGCTGAGTCAGCGCAAAAAGCTCGCCGTCAATATCAAATGAATTTCTTATTCGATGTGAGCAATTGACACTCGGGTCCGACGCGTGAAGGCGATTACGAAGGTTTCGGGTACAGATGGTAGCAGATGCATGTTAGTACGTCTTGCTTAAAGTGATGAAAAAGTGTTTCGGCCCGGGATCGAACCGGGGACCTTCTGCGTGTTAGGCAGACGTGATAACCGCTACACCACGGAAACTGCTTGTGTGCACCTTACTTCACAGACGACTTATAGTGATGTTGCCATCGTAACTGAAAAATTCAATAAATGTGGTACTTGCAAACGAAGGGACATGCAGCAGATCCACACACGACGTGGCTCATTGGAGGACAATACGACATAGGCAGGAAAATACTGTTCCCGCCCGGGATCGAACCGGGGACCTTCTGCGTGTGAAGCAGACGTGATAACCGCTACACTACGGAAACGACGGACCTGAGGAGTCCATCCTTGTTCACTCGAACTTGCCTCAGACTTTCTCTCGTCCGCGAATGCACACACGACAGTTCCTTTGTCAGCCTGGAACCCATCACAGCCGAGGGCTCAAGAAGTCTTCGGGGTGCTCGAGAGGGTGTCTGCCGTAGCACCCCTAACGAGATAGCGGCGTTTCGCGCAGTCGTTATTGCAAGTCATATCAGCAAAAGCAATCACTTTCTCAGCAGCAGGCAGTGCGAGCCCAGCGGCAGCTCTACATGAAGGTACCAATAGCCCAGGAAGGCCGCCGACCGCAGGAATTCGCGCCGCCCCCATCCCGCCAGCGTACATGAGACTTCCAGGGCACCCTGGACGACATCGAGGGACTGGAATAATTGGCATTCGCCGTGTCACAGGGCTCGTTGGTCTAGGGGTATGATTCCTGCTTAGGGTGCAGGAGGTCCCGGGTTCAAATCCCGGACGAGCCCTAGCGTTTTGTGCAAAGTGATCGCACGTCAGTGGCTGAGTCAGCGCAAAAAGCTCGCCGTCAATATCAAATGAATTTCTTATTCGATGTGAGCAATTGACACTCGGGTCCGACGCGTGAAGGCGATTACGAAGGTTTCGGGTACAGATGGTAGCAGATGCATGTTAGTACGTCTTGCTTAAAGTGATGAAAAACTGTTTCCGCCCGGGATCGAACCGGGGACCTTCTGCGTGTTAGGCAGACGTGATAACCGCTACACCACGGAAACTGCTTGTGTGCACCTTACTTCACAGACGACTTATAGTGATGTTGCCATCGTAACTGAAAAATTCAATAAATGTGGTACTTGCAAACGAAGGGACATGCAGCAGATCCACACACGACGTGGCTCATTGGAGGACAATACGACATAGGCAGGAAAATACTGTTCGTGCCCGGGATCGAACCGGGGACCTTCTGCGTGTGAAGCAGACGTGATAACCGCTACACTACGGAAACGACGGACCTGAGGAGTCCATCCTTGTTCACTCGAACTTGCCTCAGACTTTCTCTCGTCCGCGAATGCACACACGACAGTTCCTTTGTCAGCCTGGAACCCATCACAGCCGAGGGCTCAAGAAGTCTTCGGGGTGCTCGAGAGGGTGTCTGCCGTAGCACCCCTAACGAGATAGCGGCGTTTCGCGCAGTCGTTATTGCAAG
The DNA here is from genome assembly GCF_021461395.2 of Schistocerca americana. Classification (NCBI taxonomy): domain Eukaryota; kingdom Metazoa; phylum Arthropoda; class Insecta; order Orthoptera; family Acrididae; genus Schistocerca; species Schistocerca americana. The sequence continues at coordinate 40,201,269 of NC_060120.1, forward strand.
TCATATCAGCAAAAGCAATCACTTTCTCAGCAGCAGGCAGTGCGAGCCCAGCGGCAGCTCTACATGAAGGTACCAATAGCCCAGGAAGGCCGCCGACCGCAGGAATTCGCGCCGCCCCCATCCCGCCAGCGTACACGAGACTTCCAGGGCACCCTGGACGACATCGAGGGACTGGAATAATTGGCATTCGCCGTGTCACAGGGCTCGTTGGTCTAGGGGTATGATTCCTGCTTAGGGTGCAGGAGGTCCCGGGTTCAAATCCCGGACGAGCCCTAGCGTTTTGTGCAAAGTGATCGCACGTCAGTGGCTGAGTCAGCGCAAAAAGCTCGCCGTCAATATCAAATGAATTTCTTATTCGATGTGAGCAATTGACACTCGGGTCCGACGCGTGAAGGCGATTACGAAGGTTTCGGGTACAGATGGTAGCAGATGCATGTTAGTACGTCTTGCTTAAAGTGATGAAAAACTGTTTCCGCCCGGGATCGAACCGGGGACCTTCTGCGTGTTAGGCAGACGTGATAACCGCTACACCACGGAAACTGCTTGTGTGCACCTTACTTCACAGACGACTTATAGTGATGTTGCCATCGTAACTGAAAAATTCAATAAATGTGGTACTTGCAAACGAAGGGACATGCAGCAGATCCACACACGACGTGGCTCATTGGAGGACAATACGACATAGGCAGGAAAATACTGTTCCCGCCCGGGATCGAACCGGGGACCTTCTGCGTGTGAAGCAGACGTGATAACCGCTACACTACGGAAACGACGGACCTGAGGAGTCCATCCTTGTTCACTCGAACTTGCCTCAGACTTTCTCTCGTCCGCGAATGCACACACGACAGTTCCTTTGTCAGCCTGGAACCCATCACAGCCGAGGGCTCAAGAAGTCTTCGGGGTGCTCGAGAGGGTGTCTGCCGTAGCACCCCTAACGAGATAGCGGCGTTTCGCGCAGTCGTTATTGCAAGTCATATCAGCAAAAGCAATCACTTTCTCAGCAGCAGGCAGTGCGAGCCCAGCGGCAGCTCTACATGAAGGTACCAATAGCCCAGGAAGGCCGCCGACCGCAGGAATTCGCGCCGCCCCCATCCCGCCAGCGTACACGAGACTTCCAGGGCACCCTGGACGACATCGAGGGACTGGAATAATTGGCATTCGCCGTGTCACAGGGCTCGTTGGTCTAGGGGTATGATTCCTGCTTAGGGTGCAGGAGGTCCCGGGTTCAAATCCCGGACGAGCCCTAGCGTTTTGTGCAAAGTGATCGCACGTCAGTGGCTGAGTCAGCGCAAAAAGCTCGCCGTCAATATCAAATGAATTTCTTATTCGATGTGAGCAATTGACACTCGGGTCCGACGCGTGAAGGCGATTACGAAGGTTTCGGGTACAGATGGTAGCAGATGCATGTTAGTACGTCTTGCTTAAAGTGATGAAAAACTGTTTCCGCCCGGGATCGAACCGGGGACCTTCTGCGTGTTAGGCAGACGTGATAACCGCTACACCACGGAAACTGCTTGTGTGCACCTTACTTCACAGACGACTTATAGTGATGTTGCCATCGTAACTGAAAAATTCAATAAATGTGGTACTTGCAAACGAAGGGACATGCAGCAGATCCACACACGACGTGGCTCATTGGAGGACAATACGACATAGGCAGGAAAATACTGTTCCCGCCCGGGATCGAACCGGGGACCTTCTGCGTGTGAAGCAGACGTGATAACCGCTACACTACGGAAACGACGGACCTGAGGAGTCCATCCTTGTTCACTCGAACTTGCCTCAGACTTTCTCTCGTCCGCGAATGCACACACGACAGTTCCTTTGTCAGCCTGGAACCCATCACAGCCGAGGGCTCAAGAAGTCTTCGGGGTGCTCGAGAGGGTGTCTGCCGTAGCACCCCTAACGAGATAGCGGCGTTTCGCGCAGTCGTTATTGCAAGTCATATCAGCAAAAGCAATCACTTTCTCAGCAGCAGGCAGTGCGAGCCCAGCGGCAGCTCTACATGAAGGTACCAATAGCCCAGGAAGGCCGCCGACCGCAGGAATTCGCGCCGCCCCCATCCCGCCAGCGTACACGAGACTTCCAGGGCACCCTGGACGACATCGAGGGACTGGAATAATTGGCATTCGCCGTGTCACAGGGCTCGTTGGTCTAGGGGTATGATTCCTGCTTAGGGTGCAGGAGGTCCCGGGTTCAAATCCCGGACGAGCCCTAGCGTTTTGTGCAAAGTGATCGCACGTCAGTGGCTGAGTCAGCGCAAAAAGCTCGCCGTCAATATCAAATGAATTTCTTATTCGATGTGAGCAATTGACACTCGGGTCCGACGCGTGAAGGCGATTACGAAGGTTTCGGGTACAGATGGTAGCAGATGCATGTTAGTACGTCTTGCTTAAAGTGATGAAAAACTGTTTCCGCCCGGGATCGAACCGGGGACCTTCTGCGTGTTAGGCAGACGTGATAACCGCTACACCACGGAAACTGCTTGTGTGCACCTTACTTCACAGACGACTTATAGTGATGTTGCCATCGTAACTGAAAAATTCAATAAATGTGGTACTTGCAAACGAAGGGACATGCAGCAGATCCACACACGACGTGGCTCATTGGAGGACAATACGACATAGGCAGGAAAATACTGTTCCCGCCCGGGATCGAACCGGGGACCTTCTGCGTGTGAAGCAGACGTGATAACCGCTACACTACGGAAACGACGGACCTGAGGAGTCCATCCTTGTTCACTCGAACTTGCCTCAGACTTTCTCTCGTCCGCGAATGCACACACGACAGTTCCTTTGTCAGCCTGGAACCCATCACAGCCGAGGGCTCAAGAAGTCTTCGGGGTGCTCGAGAGGGTGTCTGCCGTAGCACCCCTAACGAGATAGCGGCGTTTCGCGCAGTCGTTATTGCAAGTCATATCAGCAAAAGCAATCACTTTCTCAGCAGCAGGCAGTGCGAGCCCAGCGGCAGCTCTACATGAAGGTACCAATAGCCCAGGAAGGCCGCCGACCGCAGGAATTCGCGCCGCCCCCATCCCGCCAGCGTACACGAGACTTCCAGGGCACCCTGGACGACATCGAGGGACTGGAATAATTGGCATTCGCCGTGTCACAGGGCTCGTTGGTCTAGGGGTATGATTCCTGCTTAGGGTGCAGGAGGTCCCGGGTTCAAATCCCGGACGAGCCCTAGCGTTTTGTGCAAAGTGATCGCACGTCAGTGGCTGAGTCAGTGCAAAAAGCTCGCCGTCAATATCAAATGAATTTCTTATTCGATGTGAGCAATTGACACTCGGGTCCGACGCGTGAAGGCGATTACGAAGGTTTCGGGTACAGATGGTAGCAGATGCATGTTAGTACGTCTTGCTTAAAGTGATGAAAAACTGTTTCCGCCCGCGATCGAACCGGGGACCTTCTGCGTGTTAGGCAGACGTGATAACCGCTACACCACGGAAACTGCTTGTGTGCACCTTACTTCACAGACGACTTATAGTGATGTTGCCATCGTAACTGAAAAATTCAATAAATGTGGTACTTGCAAACGAAGGGACATGCAGCAGATCCTCACACGACATGGCTCATTGGAGGACAATACGACATAGGCAGGAAAATACTGTTCCCGCCCGGGATCGAACCGGGGACCTTCTGCGTGTGAAGCAGACGTGATAACCGCTACACTACGGAAACGACGGACCTGAGGAGTCCATCCTTGTTCACTCGAACTTGCCTCAGACTTTCTCTCGTCCGCGAATGCACACACGACAGTTCCTTTGTCAGCCTGGAACCCATCACAGCCGAGGGCTCAAGAAGTCTTCGGGGTGCTCGAGAGGGTGTCTGCCGTAGCACCCCTAACGAGATAGCGGCGTTTCGCGCAGTCGTTATTGCAAGTCATATCAGCAAAAGCAATCACTTTCTCAGCAGCAGGCAGTGCGAGCCCAGCGGCAGCTCTACATGAAGGTACCAATAGCCCAGGAAGGCCGCCGACCGCAGGAATTCGCGCCGCCCCCATCCCGCCAGCGTACACGAGACTTCCAGGGCACCCTGGACGACATCGAGGGACTGGAATAATTGGCATTCGCCGTGTCACAGGGCTCGTTGGTCTAGGGGTATGATTCCTGCTTAGGGTGCAGGAGGTCCCGGGTTCAAATCCCGGACGAGCCCTAGCGTTTTGTGCAAAGTGATCGCACGTCAGTGGCTGAGTCAGCGCAAAAAGCTCGCCGTCAATATCAAATGAATTTCTTATTCGATGTGAGCAATTGACACTCGGGTCCGACGCGTGAAGGCGATTACGAAGGTTTCGGGTACAGATGGTAGCAGATGCATGTTAGTACGTCTTGCTTAAAGTGATGAAAAAGTGTTTCCGCCCGCGATCGAACCGGGGACCTTCTGCGTGTTAGGCAGACGTGATAACCGCTACACCACGGAAACTGCTTGTGTGCACCTTACTTCACAGACGACTTATAGTGATGTTGCCATCGTAACTGAAAAATTCAATAAATGTGGTACTTGCAAACGAAGGGACATGCAGCAGATCCTCACACGACATGGCTCATTGGAGGACAATACGACATAGGCAGGAAAATACTGTTCCCGCCCGGGATCGAACCGGGGACCTTCTGCGTGTGAAGCAGACGTGATAACCGCTACACTACGGAAACGACGGACCTGAGGAGTCCATCCTTGTTCACTCGAACTTGCCTCAGACTTTCTCTCGTCCGCGAATGCACACACGACAGTTCCTTTGTCAGCCTGGAACCCATCACAGCCGAGGGCTCAAGAAGTCTTCGGGGTGCTCGAGAGGGTGTCTGCCGTAGCACCCCTAACGAGATAGCGGCGTTTCGCGCAGTCGTTATTGCAAGTCATATCAGCAAAAGCAATCACTTTCTCAGCAGCAGGCAGTGCGAGCCCAGCGGCAGCTCTACATGAAGGTACCAATAGCCCAGGAAGGCCGCCGACCGCAGGAATTCGCGCCGCCCCCATCCCGCCAGCGTACACGAGACTTCCAGGGCACCCTGGACGACATCGAGGGACTGGAATAATTGGCATTCGCCGTGTCACAGGGCTCGTTGGTCTAGGGGTATGATTCCTGCTTAGGGTGCAGGAGGTCCCGGGTTCAAATCCCGGACGAGCCCTAGCGTTTTGTGCAAAGTGATCGCACGTCAGTGGCTGAGTCAGCGCAAAAAGCTCGCCGTCAATATCAAATGAATTTCTTATTCGATGTGAGCAATTGACACTCGGGTCCGACGCGTGAAGGCGATTACGAAGGTTTCGGGTACAGATGGTAGCAGATGCATGTTAGTACGTCTTGCTTAAAGTGATGAAAAAGTGTTTCCGCCCGCGATCGAACCGGGGACCTTCTGCGTGTTAGGCAGACGTGATAACCGCTACACCACGGAAACTGCTTGTGTGCACCTTACTTCACAGACGACTTATAGTGATGTTGCCATCGTAACTGAAAAATTCAATAAATGTGGTACTTGCAAACGAAGGGACATGCAGCAGATCCTCACACGACATGGCTCATTGGAGGACAATACGACATAGGCAGGAAAATGCTGTTCCCGCCCGGGATCGAACCGGGGACCTTCTGCGTGTGAAGCAGACGTGATAACCGCTACACTACGGAAACGACGGACCTGAGGAGTCCATCCTTGTTCACTCGAACTTGCCTCAGACTTTCTCTCGTCCGCGAATGCACACACGACAGTTCCTTTGTCAGCCTGGAACCCATCACAGCCGAGGGCTCAAGAAGTCTTCGGGGTGCTCGAGAGGGTGTCTGCCGTAGCACCCCTAACGAGATAGCGGCGTTTCGCGCAGTCGTTATTGCAAGTCATATCAGCAAAAGCAATCACTTTCTCAGCAGCAGGCAGTGCGAGCCCAGCGGCAGCTCTACATGAAGGTACCAATAGCCCAGGAAGGCCGCCGACCGCAGGAATTCGCGCCGCCCCCATCCCGCCAGCGTACACGAGACTTCCAGGGCACCCTGGACGACATCGAGGGACTGGAATAATTGGCATTCGCCGTGTCACAGGGCTCGTTGGTCTAGGGGTATGATTCCTGCTTAGGGTGCAGGAGGTCCCGCGTTCAAATCCCGGACGAGCCCTAGCGTTTTGTGCAAAGTGATCGCACGTCAGTGGCTGAGTCAGCGCAAAAAGCTCGCCGTCAATATCAAATGAATTTCTTATTCGATGTGAGCAATTGACACTCGGGTCCGACGCGTGAAGGCGATTACGAAGGTTTCGGGTACAGATGGTAGCAGATGCATGTTAGTACGTCTTGCTTAAAGTGATGAAAAAGTGTTTCCGCCCGCGATCGAACCGGGGACCTTCTGCGTGTTAGGCAGACGTGATAACCGCTACACCACGGAAACTGCTTGTGTGCACCTTACTTCACAGACGACTTATAGTGATGTTGCCATCGTAACTGAAAAATTCAATAAATGTGGTACTTGCAAACGAAGGGACATGCAGCAGATCCTCACACGACATGGCTCATTGGAGGACAATACGACATAGGCAGGAAAATACTGTTCCCGCCCGGGATCGAACCGGGGACCTTCTGCGTGTGAAGCAGACGTGATAACCGCTACACTACGGAAACGACGGACCTGAGGAGTCCATCCTTGTTCACTCGAACTTGCCTCAGACTTTCTCTCGTCCGCGAATGCACACACGACAGTTCCTTTGTCAGCCTGGAACCCATCACAGCCGAGGGCTCAAGAAGTCTTCGGGGTGCTCGAGAGGGTGTCTGCCGTAGCACCCCTAACGAGATAGCGGCGTTTCGCGCAGTCGTTATTGCAAGTCATATCAGCAAAAGCAATCACTTTCTCAGCAGCAGGCAGTGCGAGCCCAGCGGCAGCTCTACATGAAGGTACCAATAGCCCAGGAAGGCCGCCGACCGCAGGAATTCGCGCCGCCCCCATCCCGCCAGCGTACACGAGACTTCCAGGGCACCCTGGACGACATCGAGGGACTGGAATAATTGGCATTCGCCGTGTCACAGGGCTCGTTGGTCTAGGGGTATGATTCCTGCTTAGGGTGCAGGAGGTCCCGCGTTCAAATCCCGGACGAGCCCTAGCGTTTTGTGCAAAGTGATCGCACGTCAGTGGCTGAGTCAGCGCAAAAAGCTCGCCGTCAATATCAAATGAATTTCTTATTCGATGTGAGCAATTGACACTCGGGTCCGACGCGTGAAGGCGATTACGAAGGTTTCGGGTACAGATGGTAGCAGATGCATGTTAGTACGTCTTGCTTAAAGTGATGAAAAAGTGTTTCCGCCCGCGATCGAACCGGGGACCTTCTGCGTGTTAGGCAGACGTGATAACCGCTACACCACGGAAACTGCTTGTGTGCACCTTACTTCACAGACGACTTATAGTGATGTTGCCATCGTAACTGAAAAATTCAATAAATGTGGTACTTGCAAACGAAGGGACATGCAGCAGATCCTCACACGACATGGCTCATTGGAGGACAATACGACATAGGCAGGAAAATACTGTTCCCGCCCGGGATCGAACCGGGGACCTTCTGCGTGTGAAGCAGACGTGATAACCGCTACACTACGGAAACGACGGACCTGAGGAGTCCATCCTTGTTCACTCGAACTTGCCTCAGACTTTCTCTCGTCCGCGAATGCACACACGACAGTTCCTTTGTCAGCCTGGAACCCATCACAGCCGAGGGCTCAAGAAGTCTTCGGGGTGCTCGAGAGGGTGTCTGCCGTAGCACCCCTAACGAGATAGCGGCGTTTCGCGCAGTCGTTATTGCAAGTCATATCAGCAAAAGCAATCACTTTCTCAGCAGCAGGCAGTGCGAGCCCAGCGGCAGCTCTACATGAAGGTACCAATAGCCCAGGAAGGCCGCCGACCGCAGGAATTCGCGCCGCCCCCATCCCGCCAGCGTACACGAGACTTCCAGGGCACCCTGGACGACATCGAGGGACTGGAATAATTGGCATTCGCCGTGTCACAGGGCTCGTTGGTCTAGGGGTATGATTCCTGCTTAGGGTGCAGGAGGTCCCGGGTTCAAATCCCGGACGAGCCCTAGCGTTTTGTGCAAAGTGATCGCACGTCAGTGGCTGAGTCAGCGCAAAAAGCTCGCCGTCAATATCAAATGAATTTCTTATTCGATGTGAGCAATTGACACTCGGGTCCGACGCGTGAAGGCGATTACGAAGGTTTCGGGTACAGATGGTAGCAGATGCATGTTAGTACGTCTTGCTTAAAGTGATGAAAAAGTGTTTCCGCCCGCGATCGAACCGGGGACCTTCTGCGTGTTAGGCAGACGTGATAACCGCTACACCACGGAAACTGCTTGTGTGCACCTTACTTCACAGACGACTTATAGTGATGTTGCCATCGTAACTGAAAAATTCAATAAATGTGGTACTTGCAAACGAAGGGACATGCAGCAGATCCTCACACGACATGGCTCATTGGAGGACAATACGACATAGGCAGGAAAATACTGTTCCCGCCCGGGATCGAACCGGGGACCTTCTGCGTGTGAAGCAGACGTGATAACCGCTACACTACGGAAACGACGGACCTGAGGAGTCCATCCTTGTTCACTCGAACTTGCCTCAGACTTTCTCTCGTCCGCGAATGCACACACGACAGTTCCTTTGTCAGCCTGGAACCCATCACAGCCGAGGGCTCAAGAAGTCTTCGGGGTGCTCGAGAGGGTGTCTGCCGTAGCACCCCTAACGAGATAGCGGCGTTTCGCGCAGTCGTTATTGCAAGTCATATCAGCAAAAGCAATCACTTTCTCAGCAGCAGGCAGTGCGAGCCCAGCGGCAGCTCTACATGAAGGTACCAATAGCCCAGGAAGGCCGCCGACCGCAGGAATTCGCGCCGCCCCCATCCCGCCAGCGTACACGAGACTTCCAGGGCACCCTGGACGACATCGAGGGACTGGAATAATTGGCATTCGCCGTGTCACAGGGCTCGTTGGTCTAGGGGTATGATTCCTGCTTAGGGTGCAGGAGGTCCCGCGTTCAAATCCCGGACGAGCCCTAGCGTTTTGTGCAAAGTGATCGCACGTCAGTGGCTGAGTCAGCGCAAAAAGCTCGCCGTCAATATCAAATGAATTTCTTATTCGATGTGAGCAATTGACACTCGGGTCCGACGCGTGAAGGCGATTACGAAGGTTTCGGGTACAGATGGTAGCAGATGCATGTTAGTACGTCTTGCTTAAAGTGATGAAAAAGTGTTTCCGCCCGCGATCGAACCGGGGACCTTCTGCGTGTTAGGCAGACGTGATAACCGCTACACCACGGAAACTGCTTGTGTGCACCTTACTTCACAGACGACTTATAGTGATGTTGCCATCGTAACTGAAAAATTCAATAAATGTGGTACTTGCAAACGAAGGGACATGCAGCAGATCCTCACACGACATGGCTCATTGGAGGACAATACGACATAGGCAGGAAAATACTGTTCCCGCCCGGGATCGAACCGGGGACCTTCTGCGTGTGAAGCAGACGTGATAACCGCTACACTACGGAAACGACGGACCTGAGGAGTCCATCCTTGTTCACTCGAACTTGCCTCAGACTTTCTCTCGTCCGCGAATGCACACACGACAGTTCCTTTGTCAGCCTGGAACCCATCACAGCCGAGGGCTCAAGAAGTCTTCGGGGTGCTCGAGAGGGTGTCTGCCGTAGCACCCCTAACGAGATAGCGGCGTTTCGCGCAGTCGTTATTGCAAGTCATATCAGCAAAAGCAATCACTTTCTCAGCAGCAGGCAGTGCGAGCCCAGCGGCAGCTCTACATGAAGGTACCAATAGCCCAGGAAGGCCGCCGACCGCAGGAATTCGCGCCGCCCCCATCCCGCCAGCGTACACGAGACTTCCAGGGCACCCTGGACGACATCGAGGGACTGGAATAATTGGCATTCGCCGTGTCACAGGGCTCGTTGGTCTAGGGGTATGATTCCTGCTTAGGGTGCAGGAGGTCCCGGGTTCAAATCCCGGACGAGCCCTAGCGTTTTGTGCAAAGTGATCGCACGTCAGTGGCTGAGTCAGCGCAAAAAGCTCGCCGTCAATATCAAATGAATTTCTTATTCGATGTGAGCAATTGACACTCGGGTCCGACGCGTGAAGGCGATTACGAAGGTTTCGGGTACAGATGGTAGCAGATGCATGTTAGTACGTCTTGCTTAAAGTGATGAAAAAGTGTTTCCGCCCGCGATCGAACCGGGGACCTTCTGCGTGTTAGGCAGACGTGATAACCGCTACACCACGGAAACTGCTTGTGTGCACCTTACTTCACAGACGACTTATAGTGATGTTGCCATCGTAACTGAAAAATTCAATAAATGTGGTACTTGCAAACGAAGGGACATGCAGCAGATCCTCACACGACATGGCTCATTGGAGGACAATACGACATAGGCAGGAAAATACTGTTCCCGCCCGGGATCGAACCGGGGACCTTCTGCGTGTGAAGCAGACGTGATAACCGCTACACTACGGAAACGACGGACCTGAGGAGTCCATCCTTGTTCACTCGAACTTGCCTCAGACTTTCTCTCGTCCGCGAATGCACACACGACAGTTCCTTTGTCAGCCTGGAACCCATCACAGCCGAGGGCTCAAGAAGTCTTCGGGGTGCTCGAGAGGGTGTCTGCCGTAGCACCCCTAACGAGATAGCGGCGTTTCGCGCAGTCGTTATTGCAAGTCATATCAGCAAAAGCAATCACTTTCTCAGCAGCAGGCAGTGCGAGCCCAGCGGCAGCTCTACATGAAGGTACCAATAGCCCAGGAAGGCCGCCGACCGCAGGAATTCGCGCCGCCCCCATCCCGCCAGCGTACACGAGACTTCCAGGGCACCCTGGACGACATCGAGGGACTGGAATAATTGGCATTCGCCGTGTCACAGGGCTCGTTGGTCTAGGGGTATGATTCCTGCTTAGGGTGCAGGAGGTCCCGCGTTCAAATCCCGGACGAGCCCTAGCGTTTTGTGCAAAGTGATCGCACGTCAGTGGCTGAGTCAGCGCAAAAAGCTCGCCGTCAATATCAAATGAATTTCTTATTCGATGTGAGCAATTGACACTCGGGTCCGACGCGTGAAGGCGATTACGAAGGTTTCGGGTACAGATGGTAGCAGATGCATGTTAGTACGTCTTGCTTAAAGTGATGAAAAACTGTTTCCGCCCGGGATCGAACCGGGGACCTTCTGCGTGTTAGGCAGACGTGATAACCGCTACACCACGGAAACTGCTTGTGTGCACCTTACTTCACAGACGACTTATAGTGATGTTGCCATCGTAACTGAAAAATTCAATAAATGTGGTACTTGCAAACGAAGGGACATGCAGCAGATCCACACACGACGTGGCTCATTGGAGGACAATACGACATAGGCAGGAAAATACTGTTCCCGCCCGGGATCGAACCGGGGACCTTCTGCGTGTGAAGCAGACGTGATAACCGCTACACTACGGAAACGACGGACCTGAGGAGTCCATCCTTGTTCACTCGAACTTGCCTCAGACTTTCCCTCGTCCGCGAATGCACACACGACAGTTCCTTTGTCAGCCTGGAACCCATCACAGCCGAGGGCTCAAGAAGTCTTCGGGGTGCTCGAGAGGGTGTCTGCCGTAGCACCCCTAACGAGATAGCGGCGTTTCGCGCAGTCGTTATTGCAAGTCATATCAGCAAAAGCAATCACTTTCTCAGCAGCAGGCAGTGCGAGCCCAGCGGCAGCTCTACATGAAGGTACCAATAGCCCAGGAAGGCCGCCGACCGCAGGAATTCGCGCCGCCCCCATCCCGCCAGCGTACACGAGACTTCCAGGGCACCCTGGACGACATCGAGGGACTGGAATAATTGGCATTCGCCGTGTCACAGGGCTCGTTGGTCTAGGGGTATGATTCCTGCTTAGGGTGCAGGAGGTCCCGGGTTCAAATCCCGGACGAGCCCTAGCGTTTTGTGCAAAGTGATCGCACGTCAGTGGCTGAGTCAGCGCAAAAAGCTCGCCGTCAATATCAAATGAATTTCTTATTCGATGTGAGCAATTGACACTCGGGTCCGACGCGTGAAGGCGATTACGAAGGTTTCGGGTACAGATGGTAGCAGATGCATGTTAGTACGTCTTGCTTAAAGTGATGAAAAAGTGTTTCCGCCCGCGATCGAACCGGGGACCTTCTGCGTGTTAGGCAGACGTGATAACCGCTACACCACGGAAACTGCTTGTGTGCACCTTACTTCACAGACGACTTATAGTGATGTTGCCATCGTAACTGAAAAATTCAATAAATGTGGTACTTGCAAACGAAGGGACATGCAGCAGATCCTCACACGACATGGCTCATTGGAGGACAATACGACATAGGCAGGAAAATGCTGTTCCCGCCCGGGATCGAACCGGGGACCTTCTGCGTGTGAAGCAGACGTGATAACCGCTACACTACGGAAACGACGGACCTGAGGAGTCCATCCTTGTTCACTCGAACTTGCCTCAGACTTTCTCTCGTCCGCGAATGCACACACGACAGTTCCTTTGTCAGCCTGGAACCCATCACAGCCGAGGGCTCAAGAAGTCTTCGGGGTGCTCGAGAGGGTGTCTGCCGTAGCACCCCTAACGAGATAGCGGCGTTTCGCGCAGTCGTTATTGCAAGTCATATCAGCAAAAGCAATCACTTTCTCAGCAGCAGGCAGTGCGAGCCCAGCGGCAGCTCTACATGAAGGTACCAATAGCCCAGGAAGGCCGCCGACCGCAGGAATTCGCGCCGCCCCCATCCCGCCAGCGTACACGAGACTTCCAGGGCACCCTGGACGACATCGAGGGACTGGAATAATTGGCATTCGCCGTGTCACAGGGCTCGTTGGTCTAGGGGTATGATTCCTGCTTAGGGTGCAGGAGGTCCCGCGTTCAAATCCCGGACGAGCCCTAGCGTTTTGTGCAAAGTGATCGCACGTCAGTGGCTGAGTCAGCGCAAAAAGCTCGCCGTCAATATCAAATGAATTTCTTATTCGATGTGAGCAATTGACACTCGGGTCCGACGCGTGAAGGCGATTACGAAGGTTTCGGGTACAGATGGTAGCAGATGCATGTTAGTACGTCTTGCTTAAAGTGATGAAAAACTGTTTCCGCCCGGGATCGAACCGGGGACCTTCTGCGTGTTAGGCAGACGTGATAACCGCTACACCACGGAAACTGCTTGTGTGCACCTTACTTCACAGACGACTTATAGTGATGTTGCCATCGTAACTGAAAAATTCAATAAATGTGGTACTTGCAAACGAAGGGACATGCAGCAGATCCACACACGACGTGGCTCATTGGAGGACAATACGACATAGGCAGGAAAATACTGTTCGTGCCCGGGATCGAACCGGGGACCTTCTGCGTGTGAAGCAGACGTGATAACCGCTACACTACGGAAACGACGGACCTGAGGAGTCCATCCTTGTTCACTCGAACTTGCCTCAGACTTTCTCTCGTCCGCGAATGCACACACGACAGTTCCTTTGTCAGCCTGGAACCCATCACAGCCGAGGGCTCAAGAAGTCTTCGGGGTGCTCGAGAGGGTGTCTGCCGTAGCACCCCTAACGAGATAGCGGCGTTTCGCGCAGTCGTTATTGCAAGTCATATCAGCAAAAGCAATCACTTTCTCAGCAGCAGGCAGTGCGAGCCCAGCGGCAGCTCTACATGAAGGTACCAATAGCCCAGGAAGGCCGCCGACCGCAGGAATTCGCGCCGCCCCCATCCCGCCAGCGTACACGAGACTTCCAGGGCACCCTGGACGACATCGAGGGACTGGAATAATTGGCATTCGCCGTGTCACAGGGCTCGTTGGTCTAGGGGTATGATTCCTGCTTAGGGTGCAGGAGGTCCCGCGTTCAAATCCCGGACGAGCCCTAGCGTTTTGTGCAAAGTGATCGCACGTCAGTGGCTGAGTCAGCGCAAAAAGCTCGCCGTCAATATCAAATGAATTTCTTATTCGATGTGAGCAATTGACACTCGGGTCCGACGCGTGAAGGCGATTACGAAGGTTTCGGGTACAGATGGTAGCAGATGCATGTTAGTACGTCTTGCTTAAAGTGATGAAAAACTGTTTCCGCCCGGGATCGAACCGGGGACCTTCTGCGTGTTAGGCAGACGTGATAACCGCTACACCACGGAAACTGCTTGTGTGCACCTTACTTCACAGACGACTTATAGTGATGTTGCCATCGTAACTGAAAAATTCAATAAATGTGGTACTTGCAAACGAAGGGACATGCAGCAGATCCACACACGACGTGGCTCATTGGAGGACAATACGACATAGGCAGGAAAATACTGTTCGTGCCCGGGATCGAACCGGGGACCTTCTGCGTGTGAAGCAGACGTGATAACCGCTACACTACGGAAACGACGGACCTGAGGAGTCCATCCTTGTTCACTCGAACTTGCCTCAGACTTTCTCTCGTCCGCGAATGCACACACGACAGTTCCTTTGTCAGCCTGGAACCCATCACAGCCGAGGGCTCAAGAAGTCTTCGGGGTGCTCGAGAGGGTGTCTGCCGTAGCACCCCTAACGAGATAGCGGCGTTTCGCGCAGTCGTTATTGCAAGTCATATCAGCAAAAGCAATCACTTTCTCAGCAGCAGGCAGTGCGAGCCCAGCGGCAGCTCTACATGAAGGTACCAATAGCCCAGGAAGGCCGCCGACCGCAGGAATTCGCGCCGCCCCCATCCCGCCAGCGTACACGAGACTTCCAGGGCACCCTGGACGACATCGAGGGACTGGAATAATTGGCATTCGCCGTGTCACAGGGCTCGTTGGTCTAGGGGGCAAGTCTCGCCGCGTCAGCCGTGCTGTGCGGACGTGTGCTGAGTTTCGTGCGCCGCGGTCTGCTGTGCTTCGGCGTGGTAAGTCGCAGTGCTTCTTGCATCGTTGCAGAACTTCTACGCATATTGAAATTTGAAATATGAATCCGTGATGGCCCACTTGAACAGACAAGATACTTTGAAATTCTCGTTTGATCGTAATTACGCCCGACCTAAACTACACGAAATCGAAGATTGGTTGGAATACGAAGTGAAAGTTGATTCAGAGGATGTCATTGGAATGCATCTTTCGATAGTGAGCAGCATTGTATTTGTGAAATTGAGGAATGCTAACTTATGTGACAAAATAGTTGAGTCTTGCGGAGGAATTATGAAATTTAAACATTGTGATGGAAACGTAGGCGAAGTCACCGTAACGCATGCAGGGTTTGGAATACGAACTATCAGGATATTCGAACTACCATTCGAAGTACCGGCGGAACAAATAAACGCAGTGATAGCGCCGTACGGTAAAGTTCTCAGCAATGTTGCCGAACGGTGGTCCAACGCGCGCAAATTCCAAGTTCTCAACGGAGTGAGGCAATTAAAGGTCGATTTGCACAAACATGTACCGTCATACATCAGCGTCTGTGGATACCGAGGTATCGTCATATACGACGGCCAGCCGAGGACGTGCGCGGCGTGCAACTCTCCCGGCCACGTCCGCGCGGAGTGTTTACAGCGGCGAGTGGCGCAGCTGCCGGCTGGCGAGGCGCCGCGACCGCCGGCTATGACTGCGCTGCCAGCGACTTACGCTACGGCAGCCCGCGGCCAAGTCCTGACCCCAAGCCCTGATGCGAACACGGAGAACCATCCAACCCGAGAAGAAGCCCAGATTGCCACCACTGACACGACAGAAGCTAGACCACCCGAACCTAAGGAAATCGTGACAGCTGTAACGGTTTCAACACAACAGACACCGAAAGATATTGGGAGCCACAGCAAATTACCCGATTCCTCCGCTGTTGAGAATGACATGCAAGAACCATCCCGGAATGAGCAACCTCATAGTGAACCGATTTCTCTATTGACCCCATCATCCACCAAGAGCACGGTCGACAATTTAGCTCGAAACACCACCCGCTTAGAAGATTTGAAGAATGCTGAGGAAGACAACATCAGACAGCAGCCGGTGAAACCTAAACGGCAAACACGAAAACAGAGCCCTGAAGAGATCCAAGAACTGGAGAAAAAACTCTCCCGTACCAAAAAAATTCTTAAAACAGATCGAAGCGGAAAGCAAGGCGTGGTAGACATCGGAAAACCAGACATCCCCAACCCGAATGAGGACGTACAGATGAACCTCGCCCCTCCAATTGAAGAACCAATGGACACTGTTGACCGCTGCGGAACTGATACGGGGACAGCATGGTCTGACGACACTGAATGCGCTTAGTTGGACTAGCGAATGACGCAGGCGTATAAAATCGCCACTCTCAATGTAAACCGAATAGTTTCGGACGTAAAGTTACAATCTGTGAAGGACTACTTATATGCCGCCGACATTGACATAGCGATGTTACAAGAGGTAGTTACGACCAAAATAGCGGATGTGTATGGATATGAGGCGATCTTAAACATAGGCAATGAATGTGGAACAGGAATACTGTTCAAACACGGCATACCATGTACAGCAAAAGCATTACTTGAATCTGGACGAGGCATAACTGCACAAATATATGATCTGCTTCTTGTTAATATATATGCTCCCTCTGGATCCAGCGGAAAACGAGCAAGGGGCAACCTGTTCCGGGACGAAATTGTCCCATTAATAACGGATCCTCGACTGCACATAATTTTGGGTGGAGATTTTAACTGCGTATTGCGTCCAGAAGATCAAATCCCGAACTTCAACTTTTGTGAGGAGCTGTTGCTGTTAATTAACGGGCTAGATATGATAGATGCTTGGTGCCACCTTCGCCCGCACACCCGAGGATACACGTACGTATCCAGTACTTCGGCAAGCAGACTAGACAGGCTGTATGTAACGAAAGGTTTTATCCATAATATAACTGACTGTGAAATTTGGCCTCTTAACTTCTCGGATCACTGCGCATTTCATATAACCGCGAAGCATACTAAACAAAAAACATTCCTGGGAAGGGGCGTATGGCAGCTAAACGTGTCACTTTTGGAGGACGCAGTACTGAAACAGGAGGTTCATGCTACATGGCAGCGTTGTCTTCGGATGCAATCCAGATATCCAACACGCATCATGTGGTGGCTACAGTCTGCGAAACCGCAGATAAAAAAATGCATCGCACGATATGGTCGCATGAAAGCGTACTGGCGAAAACGCACCTTGGAGTATCACTTTCTTTGCCTCCGCGAACTATATGATGACCCCATGGGATTAGCAGCAAACAGCTCTAGAATAAAACGCACTAAAGCAAGAATAACGGCGTTGGTACGACAATCACTAGAGGGGAAAAAAGTTCGATCGCGTCCTCCGATTGAACTGACGCAGGAGAATACGTCCGTATATCACGTGATACGGGAAGCCAAGAGAGGTAAACAAACGTTAATCCACACTCTCAGTGATGAACAGGGGAACGAATACGATCAACAGGTCACAGTAAAAAACTACGTGGTGCAACATTATACAGATTTTTACTCCGCATCGGCGACTGACGCGACGGCAAGTGAGCCGCTTTTATCCAACATTCAATCCACGGTCCATCCAACTGACAACGCCGACCTTGTAGCCCACATAACTGAGGAAGAAGTATGTGCCATAATCAAAGACTCGCCTACAAAGAAATCTGCTGGTTTAGATGGCCTACCCATAGAATTTTATGCTTGTTTTTGGCACATCATAGGACCGGAATTCACCAAAATATGCAATGAATTATTGGGAGACGTGCAGATGCCATCTCAGTTTACCGAAGGAATGATTGTACTGATCCCCAAAAAACCACGTAGCGCTACGCTGAAGGATTTTCGACCACTAACACTCCTCAATTCCGACTATAAAATCTTCACCCGACTCATAAACTGTAGACTGAAGATGGTACTGCCGAAAGTACTTGGCCCTTATCAAATGAGTGCTGTCCCAGGGAGATCAATGTCGAATGCATTATGTGAATATAGAGACATAATATATTTGTCGTGGCTATGCAAATGCAATGTTGGTCTCATGTTTTTAGACTTCGATAAGGCTTTTGACCGCATCAACCACCACTTTCTACTAACTGTAATGCAACGGATGGGATTCAGTGCTCATTTTATTCAGATCATACGCAAATGTATAGTCGGCACTTCCTCTCGAATCAAAATTAACGGTCAGCTAAGTTCACCAGTCCCGATCAAGCAATCAGTGAGACAAGGATGCCCCCTTTCTATGGCACTATACGCAATCGCCGTAGAACCGTTACTGTTAAACCTGCATCACAGGTTACAAGGTCTACAGGTGTCGGGTACAAAAACCGTGTGTCACGCTTATGCTGATGACGTCAGTGTAGTAGTTAACACGCACTCAGAAATGGAAGTCGTTCAACAAATAATCCACGCTTACGCCACTTCTTCCGGAGCCAAACTCAATGAACAAAAATCTAAAATTTTACCTGTCGGACCCCATACGGAGACCATTCAAAGGACATGGCTACAAAGAACAGAGAAGACGAACCACTTAGGTATGATTCTAATGGCCAACCCCAGAGAGATGACAGTAGCCAACTGGGACCATAAACTACATATATTCAGGGCTACTCTCCGTGAACACAAAACTAGAACGCTCAATCGGATACAGAGAGCTCTATTGATTAACAGCTATGCGCTAAGCAAAATATACCACATCGCAGCAGTGTTACCAGTACCCAAGGATACAGCGCAAAAGCTTTTAGCTGCAGCGTATTGGTTCATATGGAGCGGAAACATCTTTAAAGTCGCCATGCCAACCATAGTGTTAACCCGCGCCGCTGGTGGGTTGGGCGTCAAAGACATCAAGAACCAATGCACTGCCCTATATATGGACCGAATCCGCAAAATACTGCAGTCACCCCATCCGACAATTACGAAAACTTTATTCAACAGGTTAGCCCCAACGAGCAAAAAGGCCCCAGTCGATGTTGGTCGCATCAGCGCTCAACTCGATCACGTCCGGACTTATTACCTGGAAATGAGCTATATTCAAGATACTTCACAGCTGCTTAACACCAGAAGGACCTATTACCACCTCACGAGACACCATAGGCAAAACCCAATTGAAGCGAAATATCCAGCGGTCAACTGGAGTAACGTCTGGAAAAACATTAACAATCCCATCCTCCACTCCAAAGTAGTGTCCACGTGGTATGACATTGTGAACGAGAAGGTCCCCACAGGTGAAAAGTTGCACAATATCAAAATGAAGCAGAGTCCGTACTGCGGTCATTGCCATACTGTAGATACCTTGGCACACATTCTCATCTGCCGCGACCAATACTACATATGGAACTGGACTAGAAAAAAACTCGCAATAATTACTAGAACCACAGACTCTGCTATAACACTTAAAGATGTACTTCAACCAGACTGGCATTTCTTTCCTGCAACAAAGCACAATAGCTATGCTTGGATTATCGGCCAGTTTGCATATTTTGCAGTTACGAATACACATGCGAGTAT
Source organism: Schistocerca americana (assembly GCF_021461395.2). NCBI lineage: Eukaryota > Metazoa > Arthropoda > Insecta > Orthoptera > Acrididae > Schistocerca > Schistocerca americana. The sequence continues at coordinate 40,220,694 of NC_060120.1, forward strand.
AGACGAGTATATACAGTATATAATGGAAGAACACTACAACCTTAAAACGAGTCGGAAATACAAAGCTTTGTTTCAAAATTTCTTACTTCACACTTTGCCATAATGAAGCGGTAAATTTTATTTTATTTTATTTTATTTTTGGTTGGTGCACAACACTACAGCGAGTCGATACTAATTGTGCTTCATTATAATTAAGTTGGCATTTATTTATTTACTTATTTTTATAGTACAGCAAGTGAAAGTGCCTCAGGAAAACTAATTTTGCCAGAAGCCGTAACATAAAACAAATCAGAAGTGCTTGATTGATTTCGTGTTCTTCTGTTTCACGGGTATTGGACAGATTGTCACGGCAAGAAGAATTATTCAGTTCCTTTATATATTTAAAAAAAAAATAATGAAAAAAATAAATAAAAAAGTAGGTTAAGTTAGGGTGAAAGTGGCGGTGGCAACAGATTTTTTTTTTTTTTTTTTTTTTTTTTTTGGGTTAGATAGGATTTTGGGGGTGATATGGATGATAGGGGCCAACGCCTGAAGTGGAAGAGGTCCAGGAGGTCCAGGAAAAAAAAAAAAAAAAAAAAAAAAAAAAAAAAAAGGGGGTATGATTCCTGCTTAGGGTGCAGGAGGTCCCGGGTTCAAATCCCGGAAGAGCCCTAGCGTTTTGTGCAAAGTGATCGCACGTCAGTGGCTGAGTCAGCGCAAAAAGCTCGCCGTCAATATCAAATGAATTTCTTATTCGATGTGAGCAATTGACACTCGGGTCCGACGCGTGAAGGCGATTACGAAGGTTTCGGGTACAGATGGTAGCAGATGCATGTTAGTACGTCTTGCTTAAAGTGATGAAAAAGTGTTTCCGCCCGGGATCGAACCGGGGACCTTCTGCGTGTTAGGCAGACGTGATAACCGCTACACCACGGAAACTGCTTGTGTGCACCTTACTTCACAGACAACTTGTAGTGATGTTGCCATCGTAACTAAAAAATTCGATAAATGTGGTACTTGCAAAACGAAGGGACATGCAGCAGATCCACACACGACGTGGCTCATTGGAGGACAATACGACATAGGCAGGAAAATACTGTTCCCGCCCGGGATCGAACTTGGGACCTTCTGCGTGTGAAGCAGACGTGATAACCGCTACACTACGGAAACGACGGACCTGAGGAGTCCATCCTTGTTCATTCGAACTTGCCTCAGACTTTCTCTCGTCCGCGAATGCACACACGACAGTTCTTTTGTCAGCCTGGAACCCATCACAGCCGAGGGCTCAAGAAGTCTTCGGGGCGCTTGAGAGGGTGTCTGCCGTAGCACCCCTAACGAGATAGCGGCGTTTCGCGCAGTCGTTATTGCAAGTCATATCAGCAAAAGCAATCACTTTCTCAGCAGCAGGCAGTGCGAGCCCAGCGGCAGCTCTACATGAAGGTACCAATAGCCCAGGAAGGCCGCCGACCGCGGGAATTCGCGCCGCCCCCATCCCGCCAGCGTACACGAGACTTCCAGGACACCCTGGACGACATCGAGGGACTGGAATAATTGGCATTCGCCGTGTCACAGGTCTCGTTGGTCTAGGGGTATGATTCCTGCTTAGGGTGCAGGAGGTCCCGGGTTCAAATCCCGGACGAGCCCTAGCGTTTTGTGCAAACTGATCTCACGTCAGTGGCTGAGTCAGCGCAAAAAGCTCGCCGTCAATATCAAATGAATTTCTTATTCGATGTGAGCAATTGACACTCGGGTCCGACGCGTGAAGGCGATTACGAAGGTTTCGGGTACAGATGGTAGCAGATGCATGTTAGTACGTCTTGCTTAAAGTGATGAAAAAGTGTTTCCGCCCGGGATCGAACCAGGGACCTTCTGCGTGTTAGGCAGACGTGATAACCGGTACACCACGGAAACTGCTTGTGTGCACCTTACTTCACAGACAACTTGTAGTGATGTTGCCATCGTAACTAAAAAATTCGATAAATGTGGTACTTGCAAAACGAAGGGACATGCAGCAGATCCACACACGACGTGGCTCATTGGAGGACAATACGACATAGGCAGGAAAATACTGTTCCCGCCCGGGATCGAACTGGGGACCTTCTGCGTGTGAAGCAGACGTGATAACCGCTACACTACGGAAACGACGGACCTGAGGAGTCCATCCTTGTTCATTCGAACTTGCCTCAGACTTTCTCTCGTCCGCGAATGCACACACGACAGTTCTTTTGTCAGCCTGGAACCCATCACAGCCGAGGGCTCAAGAAGTCTTCGGGGCGCTTGAGAGGGTGTCTGCCGTAGCACCCCTAACGAGATAGCGGCGTTTCGCGCAGTCGTTATTGCAAGTCATATCAGCAAAAGCAATCACTTTCTCAGCAGCAGGCAGTGCGAGAACAGCGGCAGCTCTACATGAAGATACCAATAGCCCAGGAAGGCCGCCGACCGCGGGAATTCGCGCCGCCCCCATCCCGCCAGCGTACACGAGACTTCCAGGACACCCTGGACGACATCGAGGGACTGGAATAATTGGCATTCGCCGCGTCACAGGGCTCGTTGGTCTAGGGGTATGATTCTTGCTTAGGGTGCAGGAGGTCCCGGGTTCAAATCCCGGACGAGCCCTAGCGTTTTGTGCAAACTGATCTCACGTCAGTGGCTGAGTCAGCGCAAAAAGCTCGCCGTCAATATCAAATGAATTTCTTATTCGATGTGAGCAATTGACACTCGGGTCCGACGCGTGAAGGCGATTACGAAGGTTTCGGGTACAGATGGTAGCAGATGCATGTTAGTACGTCTTGCTTAAAGTGATGAAAAAGTGTTTCGGCCCGGGATCGAACCGGGGACCTTCTGCGTGTTAGGCAGACGTGATAACCGCTACACCACGGAAACTGCTTGTGTGCACCTTACTTCACAGACAACTTGTAGTGATGTTGCCATCGTAACTAAAAAATTCGATAAATGTGGTACTTGCAAAACGAAGGGACATGCAGCAGATCCACACACGACGTGGCTCATTGGAGGACAATACGACATAGGCAGGAAAATACTGTTCCCGCCCGGGATCGAACTTGGGACCTTCTGCGTGTGAAGCAGACGTGATAACCGCTACACTACGGAAACGACGGACCTGAGGAGTCCATCCTTGTTCATTCGAACTTGCCTCAGACTTTCTCTCGTCCGCGAATGCACACACGACAGTTCTTTTGTCAGCCTGGAACCCATCACAGCCGAGGGCTCAAGAAGTCTTCGGGGCGCTTGAGAGGGTGTCTGCCGTAGCACCCCTAACGAGATAGCGGCGTTTCGCGCAGTCGTTATTGCAAGTCATATCAGCAAAAGCAATCACTTTCTCAGCAGCAGGCAGTGCGAGCCCAGCGGCAGCTCTACATGAAGGTACCAATAGCCCAGGAAGGCCGCCGACCGCAGGAATTCGCGCCGCCCCCATCCCGCCAGCGTACATGAGACTTCCAGGGCACCCTGGACGACATCGAGGGACTGGAATAATTGGCATTCGCCGTGTCACAGGGCTCGTTGGTCTAGGGGGCAAGTCTCGCCGCGTCAGCCGTGCTGTGCGGACGTGTGCTGAGTTTCGTGCGCCGCGGTCTGCTGTGCTTCGGCGTGGTAAGTCGCAGTGCTTCTTGCATCGTTGCAGAACTTCTACGCATATTGAAATTTGAAATATGAATCCGTGATGGCCCACTTGAACAGACAAGATACTTTGAAATTCTCGTTTGATCGTAATTACGCCCGACCTAAACTACACGAAATCGAAGATTGGTTGGAATACGAAGTGAAAGTTGATTCAGAGGATGTCATTGGAATGCATCTTTCGATAGTGAGCAGCATTGTATTTGTGAAATTGAGGAATGCTAACTTATGTGACAAAATAGTTGAGTCTTGCGGAGGAATTATGAAATTTAAACATTGTGATGGAAACGTAGGCGAAGTCACCGTAACGCATGCAGGGTTTGGAATACGAACTATCAGGATATTCGAACTACCATTCGAAGTACCGGCGGAACAAATAAACGCAGTGATAGCGCCGTACGGTAAAGTTCTCAGCAATGTTGCCGAACGGTGGTCCAACGCGCGCAAATTCCAAGTTCTCAACGGAGTGAGGCAATTAAAGGTCGATTTGCACAAACATGTACCGTCATACATCAGCGTCTGTGGATACCGAGGTATCGTCATATACGACGGCCAGCCGAGGACGTGCGCGGCGTGCAACTCTCCCGGCCACGTCCGCGCGGAGTGTTTACAGCGGCGAGTGGCGCAGCTGCCGGCTGGCGAGGCGCCGCGACCGCCGGCTATGACTGCGCTGCCAGCGACTTACGCTACGGCAGCCCGCGGCCAAGTCCTGACCCCAAGCCCTGATGCGAACACGGAGAACCATCCAACCCGAGAAGAAGCCCAGATTGCCACCACTGACACGACAGAAGCTAGACCACCCGAACCTAAGGAAATCGTGACAGCTGTAACGGTTTCAACACAACAGACACCGAAAGATATTGGGAGCCACAGCAAATTACCCGATTCCTCCGCTGTTGAGAATGACATGCAAGAACCATCCCGGAATGAGCAACCTCATAGTGAACCGATTTCTCTATTGACCCCATCATCCACCAAGAGCACGGTCGACAATTTAGCTCGAAACACCACCCGCTTAGAAGATTTGAAGAATGCTGAGGAAGACAACATCAGACAGCAGCCGGTGAAACCTAAACGGCAAACACGAAAACAGAGCCCTGAAGAGATCCAAGAACTGGAGAAAAAACTCTCCCGTACCAAAAAAATTCTTAAAACAGATCGAAGCGGAAAGCAAGGCGTGGTAGACATCGGAAAACCAGACATCCCCAACCCGAATGAGGACGTACAGATGAACCTCGCCCCTCCAATTGAAGAACCAATGGACACTGTTGACCGCTGCGGAACTGATACGGGGACAGCATGGTCTGACGACACTGAATGCGCTTAGTTGGACTAGCGAATGACGCAGGCGTATAAAATCGCCACTCTCAATGTAAACCGAATAGTTTCGGACGTAAAGTTACAATCTGTGAAGGACTACTTATATGCCGCCGACATTGACATAGCGATGTTACAAGAGGTAGTTACGACCAAAATAGCGGATGTGTATGGATATGAGGCGATCTTAAACATAGGCAATGAATGTGGAACAGGAATACTGTTCAAACACGGCATACCATGTACAGCAAAAGCATTACTTGAATCTGGACGAGGCATAACTGCACAAATATATGATCTGCTTCTTGTTAATATATATGCTCCCTCTGGATCCAGCGGAAAACGAGCAAGGGGCAACCTGTTCCGGGACGAAATTGTCCCATTAATAACGGATCCTCGACTGCACATAATTTTGGGTGGAGATTTTAACTGCGTATTGCGTCCAGAAGATCAAATCCCGAACTTCAACTTTTGTGAGGAGCTGTTGCTGTTAATTAACGGGCTAGATATGATAGATGCTTGGTGCCACCTTCGCCCGCACACCCGAGGATACACGTACGTATCCAGTACTTCGGCAAGCAGACTAGACAGGCTGTATGTAACGAAAGGTTTTATCCATAATATAACTGACTGTGAAATTTGGCCTCTTAACTTCTCGGATCACTGCGCATTTCATATAACCGCGAAGCATACTAAACAAAAAACATTCCTGGGAAGGGGCGTATGGCAGCTAAACGTGTCACTTTTGGAGGACGCAGTACTGAAACAGGAGGTTCATGCTACATGGCAGCGTTGTCTTCGGATGCAATCCAGATATCCAACACGCATCATGTGGTGGCTACAGTCTGCGAAACCGCAGATAAAAAAATGCATCGCACGATATGGTCGCATGAAAGCGTACTGGCGAAAACGCACCTTGGAGTATCACTTTCTTTGCCTCCGCGAACTATATGATGACCCCATGGGATTAGCAGCAAACAGCTCTAGAATAAAACGCACTAAAGCAAGAATAACGGCGTTGGTACGACAATCACTAGAGGGGAAAAAAGTTCGATCGCGTCCTCCGATTGAACTGACGCAGGAGAATACGTCCGTATATCACGTGATACGGGAAGCCAAGAGAGGTAAACAAACGTTAATCCACACTCTCAGTGATGAACAGGGGAACGAATACGATCAACAGGTCACAGTAAAAAACTACGTGGTGCAACATTATACAGATTTTTACTCCGCATCGGCGACTGACGCGACGGCAAGTGAGCCGCTTTTATCCAACATTCAATCCACGGTCCATCCAACTGACAACGCCGACCTTGTAGCCCACATAACTGAGGAAGAAGTATGTGCCATAATCAAAGACTCGCCTACAAAGAAATCTGCTGGTTTAGATGGCCTACCCATAGAATTTTATGCTTGTTTTTGGCACATCATAGGACCGGAATTCACCAAAATATGCAATGAATTATTGGGAGACGTGCAGATGCCATCTCAGTTTACCGAAGGAATGATTGTACTGATCCCCAAAAAACCACGTAGCGCTACGCTGAAGGATTTTCGACCACTAACACTCCTCAATTCCGACTATAAAATCTTCACCCGACTCATAAACTGTAGACTGAAGATGGTACTGCCGAAAGTACTTGGCCCTTATCAAATGAGTGCTGTCCCAGGGAGATCAATGTCGAATGCATTATGTGAATATAGAGACATAATATATTTGTCGTGGCTATGCAAATGCAATGTTGGTCTCATGTTTTTAGACTTCGATAAGGCTTTTGACCGCATCAACCACCACTTTCTACTAACTGTAATGCAACGGATGGGATTCAGTGCTCATTTTATTCAGATCATACGCAAATGTATAGTCGGCACTTCCTCTCGAATCAAAATTAACGGTCAGCTAAGTTCACCAGTCCCGATCAAGCAATCAGTGAGACAAGGATGCCCCCTTTCTATGGCACTATACGCAATCGCCGTAGAACCGTTACTGTTAAACCTGCATCACAGGTTACAAGGTCTACAGGTGTCGGGTACAAAAACCGTGTGTCACGCTTATGCTGATGACGTCAGTGTAGTAGTTAACACGCACTCAGAAATGGAAGTCGTTCAACAAATAATCCACGCTTACGCCACTTCTTCCGGAGCCAAACTCAATGAACAAAAATCTAAAATTTTACCTGTCGGACCCCATACGGAGACCATTCAAAGGACATGGCTACAAAGAACAGAGAAGACGAACCACTTAGGTATGATTCTAATGGCCAACCCCAGAGAGATGACAGTAGCCAACTGGGACCATAAACTACATATATTCAGGGCTACTCTCCGTGAACACAAAACTAGAACGCTCAATCGGATACAGAGAGCTCTATTGATTAACAGCTATGCGCTAAGCAAAATATACCACATCGCAGCAGTGTTACCAGTACCCAAGGATACAGCGCAAAAGCTTTTAGCTGCAGCGTATTGGTTCATATGGAGCGGAAACATCTTTAAAGTCGCCATGCCAACCATAGTGTTAACCCGCGCCGCTGGTGGGTTGGGCGTCAAAGACATCAAGAACCAATGCACTGCCCTATATATGGACCGAATCCGCAAAATACTGCAGTCACCCCATCCGACAATTACGAAAACTTTATTCAACAGGTTAGCCCCAACGAGCAAAAAGGCCCCAGTCGATGTTGGTCGCATCAGCGCTCAACTCGATCACGTCCGGACTTATTACCTGGAAATGAGCTATATTCAAGATACTTCACAGCTGCTTAACACCAGAAGGACCTATTACCACCTCACGAGACACCATAGGCAAAACCCAATTGAAGCGAAATATCCAGCGGTCAACTGGAGTAACGTCTGGAAAAACATTAACAATCCCATCCTCCACTCCAAAGTAGTGTCCACGTGGTATGACATTGTGAACGAGAAGGTCCCCACAGGTGAAAAGTTGCACAATATCAAAATGAAGCAGAGTCCGTACTGCGGTCATTGCCATACTGTAGATACCTTGGCACACATTCTCATCTGCCGCGACCAATACTACATATGGAACTGGACTAGAAAAAAACTCGCAATAATTACTAGAACCACAGACTCTGCTATAACACTTAAAGATGTACTTCAACCAGACTGGCATTTCTTTCCTGCAACAAAGCACAATAGCTATGCTTGGATTATCGGCCAGTTTGCATATTTTGCAGTTACGAATACACATGCGAGTATAGACGAGTATATACAGTATATAATGGAAGAACACTACAACCTTAAAACGAGTCGGAAATACAAAGCTTTGTTTCAAAATTTCTTACTTCACACTTTGCCATAATGAAGCGGTAAATTTTATTTTATTTTATTTTATTTTTGGTTGGTGCACAACACTACAGCGAGTCGATACTAATTGTGCTTCATTATAATTAAGTTGGCATTTATTTATTTACTTATTTTTATAGTACAGCAAGTGAAAGTGCCTCAGGAAAACTAATTTTGCCAGAAGCCGTAACATAAAACAAATCAGAAGTGCTTGATTGATTTCGTGTTCTTCTGTTTCACGGGTATTGGACAGATTGTCACGGCAAGAAGAATTATTCAGTTCCTTTATATATTTAAAAAAAAAATAATGAAAAAAATAAATAAAAAAGTAGGTTAAGTTAGGGTGAAAGTGGCGGTGGCAACAGATTTTTTTTTTTTTTTTTTTTTTTTTTTTTGGGTTAGATAGGATTTTGGGGGTGATATGGATGATAGGGGCCAACGCCTGAAGTGGAAGAGGTCCAGGAGGTCCAGGAAAAAAAAAAAAAAAAAAAAAAAAAAAAAAAAAGGGGGTATGATTCCTGCTTAGGGTGCAGGAGGTCCCGGGTTCAAATCCCGGAAGAGCCCTAGCGTTTTGTGCAAAGTGATCGCACGTCAGTGGCTGAGTCAGCGCAAAAAGCTCGCCGTCAATATCAAATGAATTTCTTATTCGATGTGAGCAATTGACACTCGGGTCCGACGCGTGAAGGCGATTACGAAGGTTTCGGGTACAGATGGTAGCAGATGCATGTTAGTACGTCTTGCTTAAAGTGATGAAAAAGTGTTTCCGCCCGGGATCGAACCGGGGACCTTCTGCGTGTTAGGCAGACGTGATAACCGCTACACCACGGAAACTGCTTGTGTGCACCTTACTTCACAGACAACTTGTAGTGATGTTGCCATCGTAACTAAAAAATTCGATAAATGTGGTACTTGCAAAACGAAGGGACATGCAGCAGATCCACACACGACGTGGCTCATTGGAGGACAATACGACATAGGCAGGAAAATACTGTTCCCGCCCGGGATCGAACTTGGGACCTTCTGCGTGTGAAGCAGACGTGATAACCGCTACACTACGGAAACGACGGACCTGAGGAGTCCATCCTTGTTCATTCGAACTTGCCTCAGACTTTCTCTCGTCCGCGAATGCACACACGACAGTTCTTTTGTCAGCCTGGAACCCATCACAGCCGAGGGCTCAAGAAGTCTTCGGGGCGCTTGAGAGGGTGTCTGCCGTAGCACCCCTAACGAGATAGCGGCGTTTCGCGCAGTCGTTATTGCAAGTCATATCAGCAAAAGCAATCACTTTCTCAGCAGCAGGCAGTGCGAGCCCAGCGGCAGCTCTACATGAAGGTACCAATAGCCCAGGAAGGCCGCCGACCGCGGGAATTCGCGCCGCCCCCATCCCGCCAGCGTACACGAGACTTCCAGGACACCCTGGACGACATCGAGGGACTGGAATAATTGGCATTCGCCGTGTCACAGGTCTCGTTGGTCTAGGGGTATGATTCCTGCTTAGGGTGCAGGAGGTCCCGGGTTCAAATCCCGGACGAGCCCTAGCGTTTTGTGCAAACTGATCTCACGTCAGTGGCTGAGTCAGCGCAAAAAGCTCGCCGTCAATATCAAATGAATTTCTTATTCGATGTGAGCAATTGACACTCGGGTCCGACGCGTGAAGGCGATTACGAAGGTTTCGGGTACAGATGGTAGCAGATGCATGTTAGTACGTCTTGCTTAAAGTGATGAAAAAGTGTTTCCGCCCGGGATCGAACCAGGGACCTTCTGCGTGTTAGGCAGACGTGATAACCGGTACACCACGGAAACTGCTTGTGTGCACCTTACTTCACAGACAACTTGTAGTGATGTTGCCATCGTAACTAAAAAATTCGATAAATGTGGTACTTGCAAAACGAAGGGACATGCAGCAGATCCACACACGACGTGGCTCATTGGAGGACAATACGACATAGGCAGGAAAATACTGTTCCCGCCCGGGATCGAACTGGGGACCTTCTGCGTGTGAAGCAGACGTGATAACCGCTACACTACGGAAACGACGGACCTGAGGAGTCCATCCTTGTTCATTCGAACTTGCCTCAGACTTTCTCTCGTCCGCGAATGCACACACGACAGTTCTTTTGTCAGCCTGGAACCCATCACAGCCGAGGGCTCAAGAAGTCTTCGGGGCGCTTGAGAGGGTGTCTGCCGTAGCACCCCTAACGAGATAGCGGCGTTTCGCGCAGTCGTTATTGCAAGTCATATCAGCAAAAGCAATCACTTTCTCAGCAGCAGGCAGTGCGAGAACAGCGGCAGCTCTACATGAAGATACCAATAGCCCAGGAAGGCCGCCGACCGCGGGAATTCGCGCCGCCCCCATCCCGCCAGCGTACACGAGACTTCCAGGACACCCTGGACGACATCGAGGGACTGGAATAATTGGCATTCGCCGCGTCACAGGGCTCGTTGGTCTAGGGGTATGATTCTTGCTTAGGGTGCAGGAGGTCCCGGGTTCAAATCCCGGACGAGCCCTAGCGTTTTGTGCAAACTGATCTCACGTCAGTGGCTGAGTCAGCGCAAAAAGCTCGCCGTCAATATCAAATGAATTTCTTATTCGATGTGAGCAATTGACACTCGGGTCCGACGCGTGAAGGCGATTACGAAGGTTTCGGGTACAGATGGTAGCAGATGCATGTTAGTACGTCTTGCTTAAAGTGATGAAAAAGTGTTTCGGCCCGGGATCGAACCGGGGACCTTCTGCGTGTTAGGCAGACGTGATAACCGCTACACCACGGAAACTGCTTGTGTGCACCTTACTTCACAGACAACTTGTAGTGATGTTGCCATCGTAACTAAAAAATTCGATAAATGTGGTACTTGCAAAACGAAGGGACATGCAGCAGATCCACACACGACGTGGCTCATTGGAGGACAATACGACATAGGCAGGAAAATACTGTTCCCGCCCGGGATCGAACTTGGGACCTTCTGCGTGTGAAGCAGACGTGATAACCGCTACACTACGGAAACGACGGACCTGAGGAGTCCATCCTTGTTCATTCGAACTTGCCTCAGACTTTCTCTCGTCCGCGAATGCACACACGACAGTTCTTTTGTCAGCCTGGAACCCATCACAGCCGAGGGCTCAAGAAGTCTTCGGGGCGCTTGAGAGGGTGTCTGCCGTAGCACCCCTAACGAGATAGCGGCGTTTCGCGCAGTCGTTATTGCAAGTCATATCAGCAAAAGCAATCACTTTCTCAGCAGCAGGCAGTGCGAGCCCAGCGGCAGCTCTACATGAAGGCACCAATAGCCCAGGAAGGCCGCCGACCGCGGGAATTCGCGCCGCCCCCATCCCGCCAGCGTACACGAGACTTCCAGGACACCCTGGACGACATCGAGGGACTGGAATAATTGGCATTCGCCGTGTCACAGGGCTCGTTGGTCTAGGGGTATGATTCTTGCTTAGGGTGCAGGAGGTCCCGGGTTCAAATCCCGGACGAGCCCTAGCGTTTTGTGCAAACTGATCTCACGTCAGTGGCTGAGTCAGCGCAAAAAGCTCGCCGTCAATATCAAATGAATTTCTTATTCGATGTGAGCAATTGACACTCGGGTCCGACGCGTGAAGGCGATTACGAAGGTTTCGGGTACAGATGGTAGCAGATGCATGTTAGTACGTCTTGCTTAAAGTGATGAAAAAGTGTTTCGGCCCGGGATCGAACCGGGGACCTTCTGCGTGTTAGGCAGACGTGATAACCGCTACACCACGGAAACTGCTTGTGTGCACCTTACTTCACAGACAACTTGTAGTGATGTTGCCATCGTAACTAAAAAATTCGATAAATGTGGTACTTGCAAAACGAAGGGACATGCAGCAGATCCACACACGACGTGGCTCATTGGAGGACAATACGACGTAGGCAGGAAAATACTGTTCCCGCCCGGGATCGAACTTGGGACCTTCTGCGTGTGAAGCAGACGTGATAACCGCTACACTACGGAAACGACGGACCTGAGGAGTCCATCCTTGTTCATTCGAACTTGCCTCAGACTTTCTCTCGTCCGCGAATGCACACACGACAGTTCTTTTGTCAGCCTGGAACCCATCACAGCCGAGGGCTCAAGAAGTCTTCGGGGCGCTTGAGAGGGTGTCTGCCGTAGCACCCCTAACGAGATAGCGGCGTTTCGCGCAGTCGTTATTGCAAGTCATATCAGCAAAAGCAATCACTTTCTCAGCAGCAGGCAGTGCGAGCCCAGCGGCAGCTCTACATGAAGGTACCAATAGCCCAGGAAGGCCGCCGACCGCGGGAATTCGCGCCGCCCCCATCCCGCCAGCGTACACGAGACTTCCAGGACACCCTGGACGACATCGAGGGACTGGAATAATTGGCATTCGCCGTGTCACAGGGCTCGTTGGTCTAGGGGTATGATTCCTGCTTAGGGTGCAGGAGGTCCCGGGTTCAAATCCCGGACGAGCCCTAGCGTTTTGTGCAAACTGATCTCACGTCAGTGGCTGAGTCAGCGCAAAAAGCTCGCCGTCAATATCAAATGAATTTCTTATTCGATGTGAGCAATTGACACTCGGGTCCGACGCGTGAAGGCGATTACGAAGGTTTCGGGTACAGATGGTAGCAGATGCATGTTAGTACGTCTTGCTTAAAGTGATGAAAAAGTGTTTCCGCCCGGGATCGAACCAGGGACCTTCTGCGTGTTAGGCAGACGTGATAACCGGTACACCACGGAAACTGCTTGTGTGCACCTTACTTCACAGACAACTTGTAGTGATGTTGCCATCGTAACTAAAAAATTCGATAAATGTGGTACTTGCAAAACGAAGGGACATGCAGCAGATCCACACACGACGTGGCTCATTGGAGGACAATACGACATAGGCAGGAAAATACTGTTCCCGCCCGGGATCGAACTGGGGACCTTCTGCGTGTGAAGCAGACGTGATAACCGCTACACTACGGAAACGACGGACCTGAGGAGTCCATCCTTGTTCATTCGAACTTGCCTCAGACTTTCTCTCGTCCGCGAATGCACACACGACAGTTCTTTTGTCAGCCTGGAACCCATCACAGCCGAGGGCTCAAGAAGTCTTCGGGGCGCTTGAGAGGGTGTCTGCCGTAGCACCCCTAACGAGATAGCGGCGTTTCGCGCAGTCGTTATTGCAAGTCATATCAGCAAAAGCAATCACTTTCTCAGCAGCAGGCAGTGCGAGAACAGCGGCAGCTCTACATGAAGGTACCAATAGCCCAGGAAGGCCGCCGACCGCGGGAATTCGCGCCGCCCCCATCCCGCCAGCGTACACGAGACTTCCAGGACACCCTGGACGACATCGAGGGACTGGAATAATTGGCATTCGCCGCGTCACAGGGCTCGTTGGTCTAGGGGTATGATTCTTGCTTAGGGTGCAGGAGGTCCCGGGTTCAAATCCCGGACGAGCCCTAGCGTTTTGTGCAAACTGATCTCACGTCAGTGGCTGAGTCAGCGCAAAAAGCTCGCCGTCAATATCAAATGAATTTCTTATTCGATGTGAGCAATTGACACTCGGGTCCGACGCGTGAAGGCGATTACGAAGGTTTCGGGTACAGATGGTAGCAGATGCATGTTAGTACGTCTTGCTTAAAGTGATGAAAAAGTGTTTCCGCCCGGGATCGAACCAGGGACCTTCTGCGTGTTAGGCAGACGTGATAACCGGTACACCACGGAAACTGCTTGTGTGCACCTTACTTCACAGACAACTTGTAGTGATGTTGCCATCGTAACTAAAAAATTCGATAAATGTGGTACTTGCAAAACGAAGGGACATGCAGCAGATCCACACACGACGTGGCTCATTGGAGGACAATACGACATAGGCAGGAAAATACTGTTCCCGCCCGGGATCGAACTGGGGACCTTCTGCGTGTGAAGCAGACGTGATAACCGCTACACTACGGAAACGACGGACCTGAGGAGTCCATCCTTGTTCATTCGAACTTGCCTCAGACTTTCTCTCGTCCGCGAATGCACACACGACAGTTCTTTTGCCAGCCTGGAACCCATCACAGCCGAGGGCTCAAGAAGTCTTCGGGGCGCTTGAGAGGGTGTCTGCCGTAGCACCCCTAACGAGATAGCGGCGTTTCGCGCAGTCGTTATTGCAAGTCATATCAGCAAAAGCAATCACTTTCTCAGCAGCAGGCAGTGCGAGAACAGCGGCAGCTCTACATGAAGGTACCAATAGCCCAGGAAGGCCGCCGACCGCGGGAATTCGCGCCGCCCCCATCCCGCCAGCGTACACGAGACTTCCAGGACACCCTGGACGACATCGAGGGACTGGAATAATTGGCATTCGCCGCGTCACAGGGCTCGTTGGTCTAGGGGTATGATTCTTGCTTAGGGTGCAGGAGGTCCCGGGTTCAAATCCCGGACGAGCCCTAGCGTTTTGTGCAAACTGATCTCACGTCAGTGGCTGAGTCAGCGCAAAAAGCTCGCCGTCAATATCAAATGAATTTCTTATTCGATGTGAGCAATTGACACTCGGGTCCGACGCGTGAAGGCGATTACGAAGGTTTCGGGTACAGATGGTAGCAGATGCATGTTAGTACGTCTTGCTTAAAGTGATGAAAAAGTGTTTCCGCCCGGGATCGAACCAGGGACCTTCTGCGTGTTAGGCAGACGTGATAACCGGTACACCACGGAAACTGCTTGTGTGCACCTTACTTCACAGACAACTTGTAGTGATGTTGCCATCGTAACTAAAAAATTCGATAAATGTGGTACTTGCAAAACGAAGGGACATGCAGCAGATCCACACACGACGTGGCTCATTGGAGGACAATACGACATAGGCAGGAAAATACTGTTCCCGCCCGGGATCGAACTGGGGACCTTCTGCGTGTGAAGCAGACGTGATAACCGCTACACTACGGAAACGACGGACCTGAGGAGTCCATCCTTGTTCATTCGAACTTGCCTCAGACTTTCTCTCGTCCGCGAATGCACACACGACAGTTCTTTTGTCAGCCTGGAACCCATCACAGCCGAGGGCTCAAGAAGTCTTCGGGGCGCTTGAGAGGGTGTCTGCCGTAGCACCCCTAACGAGATAGCGGCGTTTCGCGCAGTCGTTATTGCAAGTCATATCAGCAAAAGCAATCACTTTCTCAGCAGCAGGCAGTGCGAGAACAGCGGCAGCTCTACATGAAGGTACCAATAGCCCAGGAAGGCCGCCGACCGCGGGAATTCGCGCCGCCCCCATCCCGCCAGCGTACACGAGACTTCCAGGACACCCTGGACGACATCGAGGGACTGGAATAATTGGCATTCGCCGCGTCACAGGGCTCGTTGGTCTAGGGGTATGATTCTTGCTTAGGGTGCAGGAGGTCCCGGGTTCAAATCCCGGACGAGCCCTAGCGTTTTGTGCAAACTGATCTCACGTCAGTGGCTGAGTCAGCGCAAAAAGCTCGCCGTCAATATCAAATGAATTTCTTATTCGATGTGAGCAATTGACACTCGGGTCCGACGCGTGAAGGCGATTACGAAGGTTTCGGGTACAGATGGTAGCAGATGCATGTTAGTACGTCTTGCTTAAAGTGATGAAAAAGTGTTTCCGCCCGGGATCGAACCAGGGACCTTCTGCGTGTTAGGCAGACGTGATAACCGGTACACCACGGAAACTGCTTGTGTGCACCTTACTTCACAGACAACTTGTAGTGATGTTGCCATCGTAACTAAAAAATTCGATAAATGTGGTACTTGCAAAACGAAGGGACATGCAGCAGATCCACACACGACGTGGCTCATTGGAGGACAATACGACATAGGCAGGAAAATACTGTTCCCGCCCGGGATCGAACTGGGGACCTTCTGCGTGTGAAGCAGACGTGATAACCGCTACACTACGGAAACGACGGACCTGAGGAGTCCATCCTTGTTCATTCGAACTTGCCTCAGACTTTCTCTCGTCCGCGAATGCACACACGACAGTTCTTTTGTCAGCCTGGAACCCATCACAGCCGAGGGCTCAAGAAGTCTTCGGGGCGCTTGAGAGGGTGTCTGCCGTAGCACCCCTAACGAGATAGCGGCGTTTCGCGCAGTCGTTATTGCAAGTCATATCAGCAAAAGCAATCACTTTCTCAGCAGCAGGCAGTGCGAGAACAGCGGCAGCTCTACATGAAGGTACCAATAGCCCAGGAAGGCCGCCGACCGCGGGAATTCGCGCCGCCCCCATCCCGCCAGCGTACACGAGACTTCCAGGACACCCTGGACGACATCGAGGGACTGGAATAATTGGCATTCGCCGCGTCACAGGGCTCGTTGGTCTAGGGGTATGATTCTTGCTTAGGGTGCAGGAGGTCCCGGGTTCAAATCCCGGACGAGCCCTAGCGTTTTGTGCAAACTGATCTCACGTCAGTGGCTGAGTCAGCGCAAAAAGCTCGCCGTCAATATCAAATGAATTTCTTATTCGATGTGAGCAATTGACACTCGGGTCCGACGCGTGAAGGCGATTACGAAGGTTTCGGGTACAGATGGTAGCAGATGCATGTTAGTACGTCTTGCTTAAAGTGATGAAAAAGTGTTTCCGCCCGGGATCGAACCAGGGACCTTCTGCGTGTTAGGCAGACGTGATAACCGGTACACCACGGAAACTGCTTGTGTGCACCTTACTTCACAGACAACTTGTAGTGATGTTGCCATCGTAACTAAAAAATTCGATAAATGTGGTACTTGCAAAACGAAGGGACATGCAGCAGATCCACACACGACGTGGCTCATTGGAGGACAATACGACATAGGCAGGAAAATACTGTTCCCGCCCGGGATCGAACTGGGGACCTTCTGCGTGTGAAGCAGACGTGATAACCGCTACACTACGGAAACGACGGACCTGAGGAGTCCATCCTTGTTCATTCGAACTTGCCTCAGACTTTCTCTCGTCCGCGAATGCACACACGACAGTTCTTTTGTCAGCCTGGAACCCATCACAGCCGAGGGCTCAAGAAGTCTTCGGGGCGCTTGAGAGGGTGTCTGCCGTAGCACCCCTAACGAGATAGCGGCGTTTCGCGCAGTCGTTATTGCAAGTCATATCAGCAAAAGCAATCACTTTCTCAGCAGCAGGCAGTGCGAGAACAGCGGCAGCTCTACATGAAGGTACCAATAGCCCAGGAAGGCCGCCGACCGCGGGAATTCGCGCCGCCCCCATCCCGCCAGCGTACACGAGACTTCCAGGACACCCTGGACGACATCGAGGGACTGGAATAATTGGCATTCGCCGCGTCACAGGGCTCGTTGGTCTAGGGGTATGATTCTTGCTTAGGGTGCAGGAGGTCCCGGGTTCAAATCCCGGACGAGCCCTAGCGTTTTGTGCAAACTGATCTCACGTCAGTGGCTGAGTCAGCGCAAAAAGCTCGCCGTCAATATCAAATGAATTTCTTATTCGATGTGAGCAATTGACACTCGGGTCCGACGCGTGAAGGCGATTACGAAGGTTTCGGGTACAGATGGTAGCAGATGCATGTTAGTACGTCTTGCTTAAAGTGATGAAAAAGTGTTTCCGCCCGGGATCGAACCAGGGACCTTCTGCGTGTTAGGCAGACGTGATAACCGCTACACCACGGAAACTGCTTGTGTGCACCTTACTTCACAGACAACTTGTAGTGATGTTGCCATCGTAACTAAAAAATTCGATAAATGTGGTACTTGCAAAACGAAGGGACATGCAGCAGATCCACACACGACGTGGCTCATTGGAGGACAATACGACATAGGCAGGAAAATACTGTTCCCGCCCGGGATCGAACTGGGGACCTTCTGCGTGTGAAGCAGACGTGATAACCGCTACACTACGGAAACGACGGACCTGAGGAGTCCATCCTTGTTCATTCGAACTTGCCTCAGACTTTCTCTCGTCCGCGAATGCACACACGACAGTTCTTTTGTCAGCCTGGAACCCATCACAGCCGAGGGCTCAAGAAGTCTTCGGGGCGCTTGAGAGGGTGTCTGCCGTAGCACCCCTAACGAGATAGCGGCGTTTCGCGCAGTCGTTATTGCAAGTCATATCAGCAAAAGCAATCACTTTCTCAGCAGCAGGCAGTGCGAGAACAGCGGCAGCTCTACATGAAGGTACCAATAGCCCAGGAAGGCCGCCGACCGCGGGAATTCGCGCCGCCCCCATCCCGCCAGCGTACACGAGACTTCCAGGACACCCTGGACGACATCGAGGGACTGGAATAATTGGCATTCGCCGCGTCACAGGGCTCGTTGGTCTAGGGGTATGATTCTTGCTTAGGGTGCAGGAGGTCCCGGGTTCAAATCCCGGACGAGCCCTAGCGTTTTGTGCAAACTGATCTCACGTCAGTGGCTGAGTCAGCGCAAAAAGCTCGCCGTCAATATCAAATGAATTTCTTATTCGATGTGAGCAATTGACACTCGGGTCCGACGCGTGAAGGCGATTACGAAGGTTTCGGGTACAGATGGTAGCAGATGCATGTTAGTACGTCTTGCTTAAAGTGATGAAAAAGTGTTTCCGCCCGGGATCGAACCAGGGACCTTCTGCGTGTTAGGCAGACGTGATAACCGGTACACCACGGAAACTGCTTGTGTGCACCTTACTTCACAGACAACTTGTAGTGATGTTGCCATCGTAACTAAAAAATTCGATAAATGTGGTACTTGCAAAACGAAGGGACATGCAGCAGATCCACACACGACGTGGCTCATTGGAGGACAATACGACATAGGCAGGAAAATACTGTTCCCGCCCGGGATCGAACTCGGGACCTTCTGCGTGTGAAGCAGACGTGATAACCGCTACACTACGGAAACGACGGACCTGAGGAGTCCATCCTTGTTCATTCGAACTTGCCTCAGACTTTCTCTCGTCCGCGAATGCACACACGACAGTTCTTTTGTCAGCCTGGAACCCATCACAGCCGAGGGCTCAAGAAGTCTTCGGGGCGCTTGAGAGGGTGTCTGCCGTAGCACCCCTAACGAGATAGCGGCGTTTCGCGCAGTCGTTATTGCAAGTCATATCAGCAAAAGCAATCACTTTCTCAGCAGCAGGCAGTGCGAGAACAGCGGCAGCTCTACATGAAGGTACCAATAGCCCAGGAAGGCCGCCGACCGCGGGAATTCGCGCCGCCCCCATCCCGCCAGCGTACACGAGACTTCCAGGACACCCTGGACGACATCGAGGGACTGGAATAATTGGCATTCGCCGCGTCACAGGGCTCGTTGGTCTAGGGGTATGATTCTTGCTTAGGGTGCAGGAGGTCCCGGGTTCAAATCCCGGACGAGCCCTAGCGTTTTGTGCAAACTGATCTCACGTCAGTGGCTGAGTCAGCGCAAAAAGCTCGCCGTCAATATCAAATGAATTTCTTATTCGATGTGAGCAATTGACACTCGGGTCCGACGCGTGAAGGCGATTACGAAGGTTTCGGGTACAGATGGTAGCAGATGCATGTTAGTACGTCTTGCTTAAAGTGATGAAAAAGTGTTTCCGCCCGGGATCGAACCAGGGACCTTCTGCGTGTTAGGCAGACGTGATAACCGCTACACCACGGAAACTGCTTGTGTGCACCTTACTTCACAGACAACTTGTAGTGATGTTGCCATCGTAACTAAAAAATTCGATAAATGTGGTACTTGCAAAACGAAGGGACATGCAGCAGATCCACACACGACGTGGCTCATTGGAGGACAATACGACATAGGCAGGAAAATACTGTTCCCGCCCGGGATCGAACTGGGGACCTTCTGCGTGTGAAGCAGACGTGATAACCGCTACACTACGGAAACGACGGACCTGAGGAGTCCATCCTTGTTCATTCGAACTTGCCTCAGACTTTCTCTCGTCCGCGAATGCACACACGACAGTTCTTTTGTCAGCCTGGAACCCATCACAGCCGAGGGCTCAAGAAGTCTTCGGGGCGCTTGAGAGGGTGTCTGCCGTAGCACCCCTAACGAGATAGCGGCGTTTCGCGCAGTCGTTATTGCAAGTCATATCAGCAAAAGCAATCACTTTCTCAGCAGCAGGCAGTGCGAGAACAGCGGCAGCTCTACATGAAGGTACCAATAGCCCAGGAAGGCCGCCGACCGCGGGAATTCGCGCCGCCCCCATCCCGCCAGCGTACACGAGACTTCCAGGACACCCTGGACGACATCGAGGGACTGGAATAATTGGCATTCGCCGCGTCACAGGGCTCGTTGGTCTAGGGGTATGATTCTTGCTTAGGGTGCAGGAGGTCCCGGGTTCAAATCCCGGACGAGCCCTAGCGTTTTGTGCAAACTGATCTCACGTCAGTGGCTGAGTCAGCGCAAAAAGCTCGCCGTCAATATCAAATGAATTTCTTATTCGATGTGAGCAATTGACACTCGGGTCCGACGCGTGAAGGCGATTACGAAGGTTTCGGGTACAGATGGTAGCAGATGCATGTTAGTACGTCTTGCTTAAAGTGATGAAAAAGTGTTTCCGCCCGGGATCGAACCAGGGACCTTCTGCGTGTTAGGCAGACGTGATAACCGGTACACCACGGAAACTGCTTGTGTGCACCTTACTTCACAGACAACTTGTAGTGATGTTGCCATCGTAACTAAAAAATTCGATAAATGTGGTACTTGCAAAACGAAGGGACATGCAGCAGATCCACACACGACGTGGCTCATTGGAGGACAATACGACATAGGCAGGAAAATACTGTTCCCGCCCGGGATCGAACTTGGGACCTTCTGCGTGTGAAGCAGACGTGATAACCGCTACACTACGGAAACGACGGACCTGAGGAGTCCATCCTTGTTCATTCGAACTTGCCTCAGACTTTCTCTCGTCCGCGAATGCACACACGACAGTTCTTTTGTCAGCCTGGAACCCATCACAGCCGAGGGCTCAAGAAGTCTTCGGGGCGCTTGAGAGGGTGTCTGCCGTAGCACCCCTAACGAGATAGCGGCGTTTCGCGCAGTCGTTATTGCAAGTCATATCAGCAAAAGCAATCACTTTCTCAGCAGCAGGCAGTGCGAGCCCAGCGGCAGCTCTACATGAAGGTACCAATAGCCCAGGAAGGCCGCCGACCGCGGGAATTCGCGCCGCCCCCATCCCGCCAGCGTACACGAGACTTCCAGGACACCCTGGACGACATCGAGGGACTGGAATAATTGGCATTCGCCGTGTCACAGGGCTCGTTGGTCTAGGGGTATGATTCCTGCTTAGGGTGCAGGAGGTCCCGGGTTCAAATCCCGGACGAGCCCTAGCGTTTTGTGCAAACTGATCTCACGTCAGTGGCTGAGTCAGCGCAAAAAGCTCGCCGTCAATATCAAATGAATTTCTTATTCGATGTGAGCAATTGACACTCGGGTCCGACGCGTGAAGGCGATTACGAAGGTTTCGGGTACAGATGGTAGCAGATGCATGTTAGTACGTCTTGCTTAAAGTGATGAAAAAGTGTTTCCGCCCGGGATCGAACCAGGGACCTTCTGCGTGTTAGGCAGACGTGATAACCGGTACACCACGGAAACTGCTTGTGTGCACCTTACTTCACAGACAACTTGTAGTGATGTTGCCATCGTAACTAAAAAATTCGATAAATGTGGTACTTGCAAAACGAAGGGACATGCAGCAGATCCACACACGACGTGGCTCATTGGAGGACAATACGACATAGGCAGGAAAATACTGTTCCCGCCCGGGATCGAACTGGGGACCTTCTGCGTGTGAAGCAGACGTGATAACCGCTACACTACGGAAACGACGGACCTGAGGAGTCCATCCTTGTTCATTCGAACTTGCCTCAGACTTTCTCTCGTCCGCGAATGCACACACGACAGTTCTTTTGTCAGCCTGGAACCCATCACAGCCGAGGGCTCAAGAAGTCTTCGGGGCGCTTGAGAGGGTGTCTGCCGTAGCACCCCTAACGAGATAGCGGCGTTTCGCGCAGTCGTTATTGCAAGTCATATCAGCAAAAGCAATCACTTTCTCAGCAGCAGGCAGTGCGAGAACAGCGGCAGCTCTACATGAAGGTACCAATAGCCCAGGAAGGCCGCCGACCGCGGGAATTCGCGCCGCCCCCATCCCGCCAGCGTACACGAGACTTCCAGGACACCCTGGACGACATCGAGGGACTGGAATAATTGGCATTCGCCGCGTCACAGGGCTCGTTGGTCTAGGGGTATGATTCTTGCTTAGGGTGCATGAGGTCCCGGGTTCAAATCCCGGACGAGCCCTAGCGTTTTGTGCAAACTGATCTCACGTCAGTGGCTGAGTCAGCGCAAAAAGCTCGCCGTCAATATCAAATGAATTTCTTATTCGATGTGAGCAATTGACACTCGGGTCCGACGCGTGAAGGCGATTACGAAGGTTTCGGGTACAGATGGTAGCAGATGCATGTTAGTACGTCTTGCTTAAAGTGATGAAAAAGTGTTTCGGCCCGGGATCGAACCGGGGACCTTCTGCGTGTTAGGCAGACGTGATAACCGCTACACCACGGAAACTGCTTGTGTGCACCTTACTTCACAGACAACTTGTAGTGATGTTGCCATCGTAACTAAAAAATTCGATAAATGTGGTACTTGCAAAACGAAGGGACATGCAGCAGATCCACACACGACGTGGCTCATTGGAGGACAATACGACATAGGCAGGAAAATACTGTTCCCGCCCGGGATCGAACTGGGGACCTTCTGCGTGTGAAGCAGACGTGATAACCGCTACACTACGGAAACGACGGACCTGAGGAGTCCATCCTTGTTCATTCGAACTTGCCTCAGACTTTCTCTCGTCCGCGAATGCACACACGACAGTTCTTTTGTCAGCCTGGAACCCATCACAGCCGAGGGCTCAAGAAGTCTTCGGGGCGCTTGAGAGGGTGTCTGCCGTAGCACCCCTAACGAGATAGCGGCGTTTCGCGCAGTCGTTATTGCAAGTCATATCAGCAAAAGCAATCACTTTCTCAGCAGCAGGCAGTGCGAGAACAGCGGCAGCTCTACATGAAGGTACCAATAGCCCAGGAAGGCCGCCGACCGCGGGAATTCGCGCCGCCCCCATCCCGCCAGCGTACACGAGACTTCCAGGACACCCTGGACGACATCGAGGGACTGGAATAATTGGCATTCGCCGCGTCACAGGGCTCGTTGGTCTAGGGGTATGATTCTTGCTTAGGGTGCAGGAGGTCCCGGGTTCAAATCCCGGACGAGCCCTAGCGTTTTGTGCAAACTGATCTCACGTCAGTGGCTGAGTCAGCGCAAAAAGCTCGCCGTCAATATCAAATGAATTTCTTATTCGATGTGAGCAATTGACACTCGGGTCCGACGCGTGAAGGCGATTACGAAGGTTTCGGGTACAGATGGTAGCAGATGCATGTTAGTACGTCTTGCTTAAAGTGATGAAAAAGTGTTTCGGCCCGGGATCGAACCGGGGACCTTCTGCGTGTTAGGCAGACGTGATAACCGCTACACCACGGAAACTGCTTGTGTGCACCTTACTTCACAGACAACTTGTAGTGATGTTGCCATCGTAACTAAAAAATTCGATAAATGTGGTACTTGCAAAACGAAGGGACATGCAGCAGATCCACACACGACGTGGCTCATTGGAGGACAATACGACATAGGCAGGAAAATACTGTTCCCGCCCGGGATCGAACTGGGGACCTTCTGCGTGTGAAGCAGACGTGATAACCGCTACACTACGGAAACGACGGACCTGAGGAGTCCATCCTTGTTCATTCGAACTTGCCTCAGACTTTCTCTCGTCCGCGAATGCACACACGACAGTTCTTTTGTCAGCCTGGAACCCATCACAGCCGAGGGCTCAAGAAGTCTTCGGGGCGCTTGAGAGGGTGTCTGCCGTAGCACCCCTAACGAGATAGCGGCGTTTCGCGCAGTCGTTATTGCAAGTCATATCAGCAAAAGCAATCACTTTCTCAGCAGCAGGCAGTGCGAGCCCAGCGGCAGCTCTACATGAAGGTACCAATAGCCCAGGAAGGCCGCCGACCGCGGGAATTCGCGCCGCCCCCATCCCGCCAGCGTACACGAGACTTCCAGGACACCCTGGACGACATCGAGGGACTGGAATAATTGGCATTCGCCGTGTCACAGGGCTCGTTGGTCTAGGGGTATGATTCCTGCTTAGGGTGCAGGAGGTCCCGGGTTCAAATCCCGGACGAGCCCTAGCGTTTTGTGCAAACTGATCTCACGCCAGTGGCTGAGCCAGCGCAAAACGCTCGCCGTCAATATCAAATGAATTTCTTATTCGATGTGAGCAATTGACACTCGGGTCCGACGCGTGAAGGCGATTACGAAGGTTTCGGGTACAGATGGTAGCAGATGCATGTTAGTACGTCTTGCTTAAAGTGATGAAAAAGTGTTTCGGCCCGGGATCCAACCGGGGACCTTCTGCGTGTTAGGCAGACGTGATAACCGCTACACCACGGAAACTGCTTGTGTGCACCTTACTTCACAGACAACTTGTAGTGATGTTGCCATCGTAACTAAAAAATTCGATAAATGTGGTACTTGCAAAACGAAGGGACATGCAGCAGATCCACACACGACGTGGCTCATTGGAGGACAATACGACATAGGCAGGAAAATACTGTTCCCGCCCGGGATCGAACTGGGGACCTTCTGCGTGTGAAGCAGACGTGATAACCGCTACACTACGGAAACGACGGACCTGAGGAGTCCATCCTTGTTCATTCGAACTTGCCTCAGACTTTCTCTCGTCCGCGAATGCACACACGACAGTTCTTTTGTCAGCCTGGAACCCATCACAGCCGAGGGCTCAAGAAGTCTTCGGGGCGCTTGAGAGGGTGTCTGCCGTAGCACCCCTAACGAGATAGCGGCGTTTCGCGCAGTCGTTATTGCAAGTCATATCAGCAAAAGCAATCACTTTCTCAGCAGCAGGCAGTGCGAGAACAGCGGCAGCTCTACATGAAGGTACCAATAGCCCAGGAAGGCCGCCGACCGCGGGAATTCGCGCCGCCCCCATCCCGCCAGCGTACACGAGACTTCCAGGACACCCTGGACGACATCGAGGGACTGGAATAATTGGCATTCGCCGCGTCACAGGGCTCGTTGGTCTAGGGGTATGATTCTTGCTTAGGGTGCAGGAGGTCCCGGGTTCAAATCCCGGACGAGCCCTAGCGTTTTGTGCAAACTGATCTCACGTCAGTGGCTGAGTCAGCGCAAAAAGCTCGCCGTCAATATCAAATGAATTTCTTATTCGATGTGAGCAATTGACACTCGGGTCCGACGCGTGAAGGCGATTACGAAGGTTTCGGGTACAGATGGTAGCAGATGCATGTTAGTACGTCTTGCTTAAAGTGATGAAAAAGTGTTTCGGCCCGGGATCGAACCGGGGACCTTCTGCGTGTTAGGCAGACGTGATAACCGCTACACCACGGAAACTGCTTGTGTGCACCTTACTTCACAGACAACTTGTAGTGATGTTGCCATCGTAACTAAAAAATTCGATAAATGTGGTACTTGCAAAACGAAGGGACATGCAGCAGATCCACACACGACGTGGCTCATTGGAGGACAATACGACATAGGCAGGAAAATACTGTTCCCGCCCGGGATCGAACTGGGGACCTTCTGCGTGTGAAGCAGACGTAATAACCGCTACACTACGGAAACGACGGACCTGAGGAGTCCATCCTTGTTCATTCGAACTTGCCTCAGACTTTCTCTCGTCCGCGAATGCACACACGACAGTTCTTTTGTCAGCCTGGAACCCATCACAGCCGAGGGCTCAAGAAGTCTTCGGGGCGCTTGAGAGGGTGTCTGCCGTAGCACCCCTAACGAGATAGCGGCGTTTCGCGCAGTCGTTATTGCAAGTCATATCAGCAAAAGCAATCACTTTCTCAGCAGCAGGCAGTGCGAGAACAGCGGCAGCTCTACATGAAGGTACCAATAGCCCAGGAAGGCCGCCGACCGCGGGAATTCGCGCCGCCCCCATCCCGCCAGCGTACACGAGACTTCCAGGACACCCTGGACGACATCGAGGGACTGGAATAATTGGCATTCGCCGCGTCACAGGGCTCGTTGGTCTAGGGGTATGATTCTTGCTTAGGGTGCAGGAGGTCCCGGGTTCAAATCCCGGACGAGCCCTAGCGTTTTGTGCAAACTGATCTCACGTCAGTGGCTGAGTCAGCGCAAAAAGCTCGCCGTCAATATCAAATGAATTTCTTATTCGATGTGAGCAATTGACACTCGGGTCCGACGCGTGAAGGCGATTACGAAGGTTTCGGGTACAGATGGTAGCAGATGCATGTTAGTACGTCTTGCTTAAAGTGATGAAAAAGTGTTTCGGCCCGGGATCGAACCGGGGACCTTCTGCGTGTTAGGCAGACGTGATAACCGGTACACCACGGAAACTGCTTGTGTGCACCTTACTTCACAGACAACTTGTAGTGATGTTGCCATCGTAACTAAAAAATTCGATAAATGTGGTACTTGCAAAACGAAGGGACATGCAGCAGATCCACACACGACGTGGCTCATTGGAGGACAATACGACATAGGCAGGAAAATACTGTTCCCGCCCGGGATCGAACTTGGGACCTTCTGCGTGTGAAGCAGACGTGATAACCGCTACACTACGGAAACGACGGACCTTAGGAGTCCATCCTTGTTCATTCGAACTTGCCTCAGACTTTCTCTCGTCCGCGAATGCACACACGACAGTTCTTTTGTCAGCCTGGAACCCATCACAGCCGAGGGCTCAAGAAGTCTTCGGGGCGCTTGAGAGGGTGTCTGCCGTAGCACCCCTAACGAGATAGCGGCGTTTCGCGCAGTCGTTATTGCAAGTCATATCAGCAAAAGCAATCACTTTCTCAGCAGCAGGCAGTGCGAGCCCAGCGGCAGCTCTACATGAAGGTACCAATAGCCCAGGAAGGCCGCCGACCGCGGGAATTCGCGCCGCCCCCATCCCGCCAGCGTACACGAGACTTCCAGGACACCCTGGACGACATCGAGGGACTGGAATAATTGGCATTCGCCGTGTCACAGGGCTCGTTGGTCTAGGGGTATGATTCCTGCTTAGGGTGCAGGAGGTCCCGGGTTCAAATCCCGGACGAGCCCTAGCGTTTTGTGCAAACTGATCTCACGTCAGTGGCTGAGTCAGCGCAAAAAGCTCGCCGTCAATATCAAATGAATTTCTTATTCGATGTGAGCAATTGACACTCGGGTCCGACGCGTGAAGGCGATTACGAAGGTTTCGGGTACAGATGGTAGCAGATGCATGTTAGTACGTCTTGCTTAAAGTGATGAAAAAGTGTTTCGGCCCGGGATCGAACCGGGGACCTTCTGCGTGTTAGGCAGACGTGATAACCGGTACACCACGGAAACTGCTTGTGTGCACCCTACTTCACAGACAACTTGTAGTGATGTTGCCATCGTAACTAAAAAATTCGATAAATGTGGTACTTGCAAAACGAAGGGACATGCAGCAGATCCACACACGACGTGGCTCATTGGAGGACAATACGACATAGGCAGGAAAATACTGTTCCCGCCCGGGATCGAACTTGGGACCTTCTGCGTGTGAAGCAGACGTGATAACCGCTACACTACGGAAACGACGGACCTTAGGAGTCCATCCTTGTTCATTCGAACTTGCCTCAGACTTTCTCTCGTCCGCGAATGCACACACGACAGTTCTTTTGTCAGCCTGGAACCCATCACAGCCGAGGGCTCAAGAAGTCTTCGGGGCGCTTGAGAGGGTGTCTGCCGTAGCACCCCTAACGAGATAGCGGCGTTTCGCGCAGTCGTTATTGCAAGTCATATCAGCAAAAGCAATCACTTTCTCAGCAGCAGGCAGTGCGAGCCCAGCGGCAGCTCTACATGAAGGTACCAATAGCCCAGGAAGGCCGCCGACCGCGGGAATTCGCGCCGCCCCCATCCCGCCAGCGTACACGAGACTTCCAGGACACCCTGGACGACATCGAGGGACTGGAATAATTGGCATTCGCCGTGTCACAGGGCTCGTTGGTCTAGGGGTATGATTCCTGCTTAGGGTGCAGGAGGTCCCGGGTTCAAATCCCGGACGAGCCCTAGCGTTTTGTGCAAACTGATCTCACGTCAGTGGCTGAGTCAGCGCAAAAAGCTCGCCGTCAATATCAAATGAATTTCTTATTCGATGTGAGCAATTGACACTCGGGTCCGACGCGTGAAGGCGATTACGAAGGTTTCGGGTACAGATGGTAGCAGATGCATGTTAGTACGTCTTGCTTAAAGTGATGAAAAAGTGTTTCCGCCCGGGATCGAACCAGGGACCTTCTGCGTGTTAGGCAGACGTGATAACCGCTACACCACGGAAACTGCTTGTGTGCACCTTACTTCACAGACAACTTGTAGTGATGTTGCCATCGTAACTAAAAAATTCGATAAATGTGGTACTTGCAAAACGAAGGGACATGCAGCAGATCCACACACGACGTGGCTCATTGGAGGACAATACGACATAGGCAGGAAAATACTGTTCCCGCCCGGGATCGAACTTGGGACCTTCTGCGTGTGAAGCAGACGTGATAACCGCTACACTACGGAAACGACGGACCTGAGGAGTCCATCCTTGTTCATTCGAACTTGCCTCAGACTTTCTCTCGTCCGCGAATGCACACACGACAGTTCTTTTGTCAGCCTGGAACCCATCACAGCCGAGGGCTCAAGAAGTCTTCGGGGCGCTTGAGAGGGTGTCTGCCGTAGCACCCCTAACGAGATAGCGGCGTTTCGCGCAGTCGTTATTGCAAGTCATATCAGCAAAAGCAATCACTTTCTCAGCAGCAGGCAGTGCGAGCCCAGCGGCAGCTCTACATGAAGGTACCAATAGCCCAGGAAGGCCGCCGACCGCGGGAATTCGCGCCGCCCCCATCCCGCCAGCGTACACGAGACTTCCAGGACACCCTGGACGACATCGAGGGACTGGAATAATTGGCATTCGCCGTGTCACAGGGCTCGTTGGTCTAGGGGTATGATTCCTGCTTAGGGTGCAGGAGGTCCCGGGTTCAAATCCCGGACGAGCCCTAGCGTTTTGTGCAAACTGATCTCACGTCAGTGGCTGAGTCAGCGCAAAAAGCTCGCCGTCAATATCAAATGAATTTCTTATTCGATGTGAGCAATTGACACTCGGGTCCGACGCGTGAAGGCGATTACGAAGGTTTCGGGTACAGATGGTAGCAGATGCATGTTAGTACGTCTTGCTTAAAGTGATGAAAAAGTGTTTCCGCCCGGGATCGAACCAGGGACCTTCTGCGTGTTAGGCAGACGTGATAACCGGTACACCACGGAAACTGCTTGTGTGCACCTTACTTCACAGACAACTTGTAGTGATGTTGCCATCGTAACTAAAAAATTCGATAAATGTGGTACTTGCAAAACGAAGGGACATGCAGCAGATCCACACACGACGTGGCTCATTGGA
Source organism: Schistocerca americana (assembly GCF_021461395.2). Classification (NCBI taxonomy): domain Eukaryota; kingdom Metazoa; phylum Arthropoda; class Insecta; order Orthoptera; family Acrididae; genus Schistocerca; species Schistocerca americana. The sequence goes on from NC_060120.1 coordinate 40,250,308, forward strand.
GGACAATACGACATAGGCAGGAAAATACTGTTCCCGCCCGGGATCGAACTGGGGACCTTCTGCGTGTGAAGCAGACGTGATAACCGCTACACTACGGAAACGACGGACCTGAGGAGTCCATCCTTGTTCATTCGAACTTGCCTCAGACTTTCTCTCGTCCGCGAATGCACACACGACAGTTCTTTTGTCAGCCTGGAACCCATCACAGCCGAGGGCTCAAGAAGTCTTCGGGGCGCTTGAGAGGGTGTCTGCCGTAGCACCCCTAACGAGATAGCGGCGTTTCGCGCAGTCGTTATTGCAAGTCATATCAGCAAAAGCAATCACTTTCTCAGCAGCAGGCAGTGCGAGCCCAGCGGCAGCTCTACATGAAGGTACCAATAGCCCAGGAAGGCCGCCGACCGCGGGAATTCGCGCCGCCCCCATCCCGCCAGCGTACACGAGACTTCCAGGACACCCTGGACGACATCGAGGGACTGGAATAATTGGCATTCGCCGTGTCACAGGGCTCGTTGGTCTAGGGGTATGATTCCTGCTTAGGGTGCAGGAGGTCCCGGGTTCAAATCCCGGACGAGCCCTAGCGTTTTGTGCAAACTGATCTCACGTCAGTGGCTGAGTCAGCGCAAAAAGCTCGCCGTCAATATCAAATGAATTTCTTATTCGATGTGAGCAATTGACACTCGGGTCCGACGCGTGAAGGCGATTACGAAGGTTTCGGGTACAGATGGTAGCAGATGCATGTTAGTACGTCTTGCTTAAAGTGATGAAAAAGTGTTTCCGCCCGGGATCGAACCAGGGACCTTCTGCGTGTTAGGCAGACGTGATAACCGGTACACCACGGAAACTGCTTGTGTGCACCTTACTTCACAGACAACTTGTAGTGATGTTGCCATCGTAACTAAAAAATTCGATAAATGTGGTACTTGCAAAACGAAGGGACATGCAGCAGATCCACACACGACGTGGCTCATTGGAGGACAATACGACATAGGCAGGAAAATACTGTTCCCGCCCGGGATCGAACTGGGGACCTTCTGCGTGTGAAGCAGACGTGATAACCGCTACACTACGGAAACGACGGACCTGAGGAGTCCATCCTTGTTCATTCGAACTTGCCTCAGACTTTCTCTCGTCCGCGAATGCACACACGACAGTTCTTTTGTCAGCCTGGAACCCATCACAGCCGAGGGCTCAAGAAGTCTTCGGGGCGCTTGAGAGGGTGTCTGCCGTAGCACCCCTAACGAGATAGCGGCGTTTCGCGCAGTCGTTATTGCAAGTCATATCAGCAAAAGCAATCACTTTCTCAGCAGCAGGCAGTGCGAGCCCAGCGGCAGCTCTACATGAAGGTACCAATAGCCCAGGAAGGCCGCCGACCGCGGGAATTCGCGCCGCCCCCATCCCGCCAGCGTACACGAGACTTCCAGGACACCCTGGACGACATCGAGGGACTGGAATAATTGGCATTCGCCGTGTCACAGGGCTCGTTGGTCTAGGGGTATGATTCCTGCTTAGGGTGCAGGAGGTCCCGGGTTCAAATCCCGGACGAGCCCTAGCGTTTTGTGCAAACTGATCTCACGTCAGTGGCTGAGTCAGCGCAAAAAGCTCGCCGTCAATATCAAATGAATTTCTTATTCGATGTGAGCAATTGACACTCGGGTCCGACGCGTGAAGGCGATTACGAAGGTTTCGGGTACAGATGGTAGCAGATGCATGTTAGTACGTCTTGCTTAAAGTGATGAAAAAGTGTTTCCGCCCGGGATCGAACCAGGGACCTTCTGCGTGTTAGGCAGACGTGATAACCGGTACACCACGGAAACTGCTTGTGTGCACCTTACTTCACAGACAACTTGTAGTGATGTTGCCATCGTAACTAAAAAATTCGATAAATGTGGTACTTGCAAAACGAAGGGACATGCAGCAGATCCACACACGACGTGGCTCATTGGAGGACAATACGACATAGGCAGGAAAATACTGTTCCCGCCCGGGATCGAACTGGGGACCTTCTGCGTGTGAAGCAGACGTGATAACCGCTACACTACGGAAACGACGGACCTGAGGAGTCCATCCTTGTTCATTCGAACTTGCCTCAGACTTTCTCTCGTCCGCGAATGCACACACGACAGTTCTTTTGTCAGCCTGGAACCCATCACAGCCGAGGGCTCAAGAAGTCTTCGGGGCGCTTGAGAGGGTGTCTGCCGTAGCACCCCTAACGAGATAGCGGCGTTTCGCGCAGTCGTTATTGCAAGTCATATCAGCAAAAGCAATCACTTTCTCAGCAGCAGGCAGTGCGAGCCCAGCGGCAGCTCTACATGAAGGTACCAATAGCCCAGGAAGGCCGCCGACCGCGGGAATTCGCGCCGCCCCCATCCCGCCAGCGTACACGAGACTTCCAGGACACCCTGGACGACATCGAGGGACTGGAATAATTGGCATTCGCCGTGTCACAGGGCTCGTTGGTCTAGGGGTATGATTCCTGCTTAGGGTGCAGGAGGTCCCGGGTTCAAATCCCGGACGAGCCCTAGCGTTTTGTGCAAACTGATCTCACGTCAGTGGCTGAGTCAGCGCAAAAAGCTCGCCGTCAATATCAAATGAATTTCTTATTCGATGTGAGCAATTGACACTCGGGTCCGACGCGTGAAGGCGATTACGAAGGTTTCGGGTACAGATGGTAGCAGATGCATGTTAGTACGTCTTGCTTAAAGTGATGAAAAAGTGTTTCCGCCCGGGATCGAACCAGGGACCTTCTGCGTGTTAGGCAGACGTGATAACCGGTACACCACGGAAACTGCTTGTGTGCACCTTACTTCACAGACAACTTGTAGTGATGTTGCCATCGTAACTAAAAAATTCGATAAATGTGGTACTTGCAAAACGAAGGGACATGCAGCAGATCCACACACGACGTGGCTCATTGGAGGACAATACGACATAGGCAGGAAAATACTGTTCCCGCCCGGGATCGAACTGGGGACCTTCTGCGTGTGAAGCAGACGTGATAACCGCTACACTACGGAAACGACGGACATGAGGAGTCCATCCTTGTTCATTCGAACTTGCCTCAGACTTTCTCTCGTCCGCGAATGCACACACGACAGTTCTTTTGTCAGCCTGGAACCCATCACAGCCGAGGGCTCAAGAAGTCTTCGGGGCGCTTGAGAGGGTGTCTGCCGTAGCACCCCTAACGAGATAGCGGCGTTTCGCGCAGTCGTTATTGCAAGTCATATCAGCAAAAGCAATCACTTTCTCAGCAGCAGGCAGTGCGAGCCCAGCGGCAGCTCTACATGAAGGTACCAATAGCCCAGGAAGGCCGCCGACCGCGGGAATTCGCGCCGCCCCCATCCCGCCAGCGTACACGAGACTTCCAGGACACCCTGGACGACATCGAGGGACTGGAATAATTGGCATTCGCCGTGTCACAGGGCTCGTTGGTCTAGGGGTATGATTCCTGCTTAGGGTGCAGGAGGTCCCGGGTTCAAATCCCGGACGAGCCCTAGCGTTTTGTGCAAACTGATCTCACGTCAGTGGCTGAGTCAGCGCAAAAAGCTCGCCGTCAATATCAAATGAATTTCTTATTCGATGTGAGCAATTGACACTCGGGTCCGACGCGTGAAGGCGATTACGAAGGTTTCGGGTACAGATGGTAGCAGATGCATGTTAGTACGTCTTGCTTAAAGTGATGAAAAAGTGTTTCCGCCCGGGATCGAACCAGGGACCTTCTGCGTGTTAGGCAGACGTGATAACCGGTACACCACGGAAACTGCTTGTGTGCACCTTACTTCACAGACAACTTGTAGTGATGTTGCCATCGTAACTAAAAAATTCGATAAATGTGGTACTTGCAAAACGAAGGGACATGCAGCAGATCCACACACGACGTGGCTCATTGGAGGACAATACGACATAGGCAGGAAAATACTGTTCCCGCCCGGGATCGAACTGGGGACCTTCTGCGTGTGAAGCAGACGTGATAACCGCTACACTACGGAAACGACGGACCTGAGGAGTCCATCCTTGATCATTCGAACTTGCCTCAGACTTTCTCTCGTCCGCGAATGCACACACGACAGTTCTTTTGTCAGCCTGGAACCCATCACAGCCGAGGGCTCAAGAAGTCTTCGGGGCGCTTGAGAGGGTGTCTGCCGTAGCACCCCTAACGAGATAGCGGCGTTTCGCGCAGTCGTTATTGCAAGTCATATCAGCAAAAGCAATCACTTTCTCAGCAGCAGGCAGTGCGAGCCCAGCGGCAGCTCTACATGAAGGTACCAATAGCCCAGGAAGGCCGCCGACCGCGGGAATTCGCGCCGCCCCCATCCCGCCAGCGTACACGAGACTTCCAGGACACCCTGGACGACATCGAGGGACTGGAATAATTGGCATTCGCCGTGTCACAGGGCTCGTTGGTCTAGGGGTATGATTCCTGCTTAGGGTGCAGGAGGTCCCGGGTTCAAATCCCGGACGAGCCCTAGCGTTTTGTGCAAACTGATCTCACGTCAGTGGCTGAGTCAGCGCAAAAAGCTCGCCGTCAATATCAAATGAATTTCTTATTCGATGTGAGCAATTGACACTCGGGTCCGACGCGTGAAGGCGATTACGAAGGTTTCGGGTACAGATGGTAGCAGATGCATGTTAGTACGTCTTGCTTAAAGTGATGAAAAAGTGTTTCCGCCCGGGATCGAACCAGGGACCTTCTGCGTGTTAGGCAGACGTGATAACCGGTACACCACGGAAACTGCTTGTGTGCACCTTACTTCACAGACAACTTGTAGTGATGTTGCCATCGTAACTAAAAAATTCGATAAATGTGGTACTTGCAAAACGAAGGGACATGCAGCAGATCCACACACGACGTGGCTCATTGGAGGACAATACGACATAGGCAGGAAAATACTGTTCCCGCCCGGGATCGAACTGGGGACCTTCTGCGTGTGAAGCAGACGTGATAACCGCTACACTACGGAAACGACGGACCTGAGGAGTCCATCCTTGTTCATTCGAACTTGCCTCAGACTTTCTCTCGTCCGCGAATGCACACACGACAGTTCTTTTGTCAGCCTGGAACCCATCACAGCCGAGGGCTCAAGAAGTCTTCGGGGCGCTTGAGAGGGTGTCTGCCGTAGCACCCCTAACGAGATAGCGGCGTTTCGCGCAGTCGTTATTGCAAGTCATATCAGCAAAAGCAATCACTTTCTCAGCAGCAGGCAGTGCGAGCCCAGCGGCAGCTCTACATGAAGGTACCAATAGCCCAGGAAGGCCGCCGACCGCGGGAATTCGCGCCGCCCCCATCCCGCCAGCGTACACGAGACTTCCAGGACACCCTGGACGACATCGAGGGACTGGAATAATTGGCATTCGCCGTGTCACAGGGCTCGTTGGTCTAGGGGTATGATTCCTGCTTAGGGTGCAGGAGGTCCCGGGTTCAAATCCCGGACGAGCCCTAGCGTTTTGTGCAAACTGATCTCACGTCAGTGGCTGAGTCAGCGCAAAAAGCTCGCCGTCAATATCAAATGAATTTCTTATTCGATGTGAGCAATTGACACTCGGGTCCGACGCGTGAAGGCGATTACGAAGGTTTCGGGTACAGATGGTAGCAGATGCATGTTAGTACGTCTTGCTTAAAGTGATGAAAAAGTGTTTCCGCCCGGGATCGAACCAGGGACCTTCTGCGTGTTAGGCAGACGTGATAACCGGTACACCACGGAAACTGCTTGTGTGCACCTTACTTCACAGACAACTTGTAGTGATGTTGCCATCGTAACTAAAAAATTCGATAAATGTGGTACTTGCAAAACGAAGGGACATGCAGCAGATCCACACACGACGTGGCTCATTGGAGGACAATACGACATAGGCAGGAAAATACTGTTCCCGCCCGGGATCGAACTGGGGACCTTCTGCGTGTGAAGCAGACGTGATAACCGCTACACTACGGAAACGACGGACCTGAGGAGTCCATCCTTGTTCATTCGAACTTGCCTCAGACTTTCTCTCGTCCGCGAATGCACACACGACAGTTCTTTTGTCAGCCTGGAACCCATCACAGCCGAGGGCTCAAGAAGTCTTCGGGGCGCTTGAGAGGGTGTCTGCCGTAGCACCCCTAACGAGATAGCGGCGTTTCGCGCAGTCGTTATTGCAAGTCATATCAGCAAAAGCAATCACTTTCTCAGCAGCAGGCAGTGCGAGAACAGCGGCAGCTCTACATGAAGGTACCAATAGCCCAGGAAGGCCGCCGACCGCGGGATTTCGCGCCGCCCCCATCCCGCCAGCGTACACGAGACTTCCAGGACACCCTGGACGACATCGAGGGACTGGAATAATTGGCATTCGCCGCGTCACAGGGCTCGTTGGTCTAGGGGTATGATTCTTGCTTAGGGTGCAGGAGGTCCCGGGTTCAAATCCCGGACGAGCCCTAGCGTTTTGTGCAAACTGATCTCACGTCAGTGGCTGAGTCAGCGCAAAAAGCTCGCCGTCAATATCAAATGAATTTCTTATTCGATGTGAGCAATTGACACTCGGGTCCGACGCGTGAAGGCGATTACGAAGGTTTCGGGTACAGATGGTAGCAGATGCATGTTAGTACGTCTTGCTTAAAGTGATGAAAAAGTGTTTCGGCCCGGGATCGAACCGGGGACCTTCTGCGTGTTAGGCAGACGTGATAACCGCTACACCACGGAAACTGCTTGTGTGCACCTTACTTCACAGACAACTTGTAGTGATGTTGCCATCGTAACTAAAAAATTCGATAAATGTGGTACTTGCAAAACGAAGGGACATGCAGCAGATCCACACACGACGTGGCTCATTGGAGGACAATACGACATAGGCAGGAAAATACTGTTCCCGCCCGGGATCGAACTTGGGACCTTCTGCGTGTGAAGCAGACGTGATAACCGCTACACTACGGAAACGACGGACCTGAGGAGTCCATCCTTGTTCATTCGAACTTGCCTCAGACTTTCTCTCGTCCGCGAATGCACACACGACAGTTCTTTTGTCAGCCTGGAACCCATCACAGCCGAGGGCTCAAGAAGTCTTCGGGGCGCTTGAGAGGGTGTCTGCCGTAGCACCCCTAACGAGATAGCGGCGTTTCGCGCAGTCGTTATTGCAAGTCATATCAGCAAAAGCAATCACTTTCTCAGCAGCAGGCAGTGCGAGCCCAGCGGCAGCTCTACATGAAGGTACCAATAGCCCAGGAAGGCCGCCGACCGCGGGAATTCGCGCCGCCCCCATCCCGCCAGCGTACACGAGACTTCCAGGACACCCTGGACGACATCGAGGGACTGGAATAATTGGCATTCGCCGTGTCACAGGGCTCGTTGGTCTAGGGGTATGATTCCTGCTTAGGGTGCAGGAGGTCCCGGGTTCAAATCCCGGACGAGCCCTAGCGTTTTGTGCAAACTGATCTCACGTCAGTGGCTGAGTCAGCGCAAAAAGCTCGCCGTCAATATCAAATGAATTTCTTATTCGATGTGAGCAATTGACACTCGGGTCCGACGCGTGAAGGCGATTACGAAGGTTTCGGGTACAGATGGTAGCAGATGCATGTTAGTACGTCTTGCTTAAAGTGATGAAAAAGTGTTTCCGCCCGGGATCGAACCAGGGACCTTCTGCGTGTTAGGCAGACGTGATAACCGGTACACCACGGAAACTGCTTGTGTGCACCTTACTTCACAGACAACTTGTAGTGATGTTGCCATCGTAACTAAAAAATTCGATAAATGTGGTACTTGCAAAACGAAGGGACATGCAGCAGATCCACACACGACGTGGCTCATTGGAGGACAATACGACATAGGCAGGAAAATACTGTTCCCGCCCGGGATCGAACTGGGGACCTTCTGCGTGTGAAGCAGACGTGATAACCGCTACACTACGGAAACGACGGACCTGAGGAGTCCATCCTTGTTCATTCGAACTTGCCTCAGACTTTCTCTCGTCCGCGAATGCACACACGACAGTTCTTTTGTCAGCCTGGAACCCATCACAGCCGAGGGCTCAAGAAGTCTTCGGGGCGCTTGAGAGGGTGTCTGCCGTAGCACCCCTAACGAGATAGCGGCGTTTCGCGCAGTCGTTATTGCAAGTCATATCAGCAAAAGCAATCACTTTCTCAGCAGCAGGCAGTGCGAGAACAGCGGCAGCTCTACATGAAGGTACCAATAGCCCAGGAAGGCCGCCGACCGCGGGAATTCGCGCCGCCCCCATCCCGCCAGCGTACACGAGACTTCCAGGACACCCTGGACGACATCGAGGGACTGGAATAATTGGCATTCGCCGCGTCACAGGGCTCGTTGGTCTAGGGGTATGATTCTTGCTTAGGGTGCAGGAGGTCCCGGGTTCAAATCCCGGACGAGCCCTAGCGTTTTGTGCAAACTGATCTCACGTCAGTGGCTGAGTCAGCGCAAAAAGCTCGCCGTCAATATCAAATGAATTTCTTATTCGATGTGAGCAATTGACACTCGGGTCCGACGCGTGAAGGCGATTACGAAGGTTTCGGGTACAGATGGTAGCAGATGCATGTTAGTACGTCTTGCTTAAAGTGATGAAAAAGTGTTTCGGCCCGGGATCGAACCGGGGACCTTCTGCGTGTTAGGCAGACGTGATAACCGCTACACCACGGAAACTGCTTGTGTGCACCTTACTTCACAGACAACTTGTAGTGGTGTTGCCATCGTAACTAAAAAATTCGATAAATGTGGTACTTGCAAAACGAAGGGACATGCAGCAGATCCACACACGACGTGGCTCATTGGAGGACAATACGACATAGGCAGGAAAATACTGTTCCCGCCCGGGATCGAACTTGGGACCTTCTGCGTGTGAAGCAGACGTGATAACCGCTACACTACGGAAACGACGGACCTGAGGAGTCCATCCTTGTTCATTCGAACTTGCCTCAGACTTTCTCTCGTCCGCGAATGCACACACGACAGTTCTTTTGTCAGCCTGGAACCCATCACAGCCGAGGGCTCAAGAAGTCTTCGGGGCGCTTGAGAGGGTGTCTGCCGTAGCACCCCTAACGAGATAGCGGCGTTTCGCGCAGTCGTTATTGCAAGTCATATCAGCAAAAGCAATCACTTTCTCAGCAGCAGGCAGTGCGAGCCCAGCGGCAGCTCTACATGAAGGTACCAATAGCCCAGGAAGGCCGCCGACCGCGGGAATTCGCGCCGCCCCCATCCCGCCAGCGTACACGAGACTTCCAGGACACCCTGGACGACATCGAGGGACTGGAATAATTGGCATTCGCCGTGTCACAGGGCTCGTTGGTCTAGGGGTATGATTCCTGCTTAGGGTGCAGGAGGTCCCGGGTTCAAATCCCGGACGAGCCCTAGCGTTTTGTGCAAACTGATCTCACGTCAGTGGCTGAGTCAGCGCAAAAAGCTCGCCGTCAATATCAAATGAATTTCTTATTCGATGTGAGCAATTGACACTCGGGTCCGACGCGTGAAGGCGATTACGAAGGTTTCGGGTACAGATGGTAGCAGATGCATGTTAGTACGTCTTGCTTAAAGTGATGAAAAAGTGTTTCCGCCCGGGATCGAACCAGGGACCTTCTGCGTGTTAGGCAGACGTGATAACCGGTACACCACGGAAACTGCTTGTGTGCACCTTACTTCACAGACAACTTGTAGTGATGTTGCCATCGTAACTAAAAAATTCGATAAATGTGGTACTTGCAAAACGAAGGGACATGCAGCAGATCCACACACGACGTGGCTCATTGGAGGACAATACGACATAGGCAGGAAAATACTGTTCCCGCCCGGGATCGAACTGGGGACCTTCTGCGTGTGAAGCAGACGTGATAACCGCTACACTACGGAAACGACGGACCTGAGGAGTCCATCCTTGTTCATTCGAACTTGCCTCAGACTTTCTCTCGTCCGCGAATGCACACACGACAGTTCTTTTGTCAGCCTGGAACCCATCACAGCCGAGGGCTCAAGAAGTCTTCGGGGCGCTTGAGAGGGTGTCTGCCGTAGCACCCCTAACGAGATAGCGGCGTTTCGCGCAGTCGTTATTGCAAGTCATATCAGCAAAAGCAATCACTTTCTCAGCAGCAGGCAGTGCGAGAACAGCGGCAGCTCTACATGAAGGTACCAATAGCCCAGGAAGGCCGCCGACCGCGGGAATTCGCGCCGCCCCCATTCCGCCAGCGTACACGAGACTTCCAGGACACCCTGGACGACATCGAGGGACTGGAATAATTGGCATTCGCCGCGTCACAGGGCTCGTTGGTCTAGGGGTATGATTCTTGCTTAGGGTGCAGGAGGTCCCGGGTTCAAATCCCGGACGAGCCCTAGCGTTTTGTGCAAACTGATCTCACGTCAGTGGCTGAGTCAGCGCAAAAAGCTCGCCGTCAATATCAAATGAATTTCTTATTCGATGTGAGCAATTGACACTCGGCTCCGACGCGTGAAGGCGATTACGACGGTTTCGGGTACAGATGGTAGCAGATGCATGTTAGTACGTCTTGCTTAAAGTGATGAAAAAGTGTTTCGGCCCGGGATCGAACCGGGGACCTTCTGCGTGTTAGGCAGACGTGATAACCGCTACACCACGGAAACTGCTTGTGTGCACCTTACTTCACAGACAACTTGTAGTGATGTTGCCATCGTAACTAAAAAATTCGATAAATGTGGTACTTGCAAAACGAAGGGACATGCAGCAGATCCACACACGACGTGGCTCATTGGAGGACAATACGACATAGGCAGGAAAATACTGTTCCCGCCCGGGATCGAACTGGGGACCTTCTGCGTGTGAAGCAGACGTGATAACCGCTACACTACGGAAACGACGGACCTGAGGAGTCCATCCTTGTTCATTCGAACTTGCCTCAGACTTTCTCTCGTCCGCGAATGCACACACGACAGTTCTTTTGTCAGCCTGGAACCCATCACAGCCGAGGGCTCAAGAAGTCTTCGGGGCGCTTGAGAGGGTGTCTGCCGTAGCACCCCTAACGAGATAGCGGCGTTTCGCGCAGTCGTTATTGCAAGTCATATCAGCAAAAGCAATCACTTTCTCAGCAGCAGGCAGTGCGAGCCCAGCGGCAGCTCTACATGAAGGTACCAATAGCCCAGGAAGGCCGCCGACCGCGGGAATTCGCGCCGCCCCCATCCCGCCAGCGTACACGAGACTTCCAGGACACCCTGGACGACATCGAGGGACTGGAATAATTGGCATTCGCCGTGTCACAGGGCTCGTTGGTCTAGGGGTATGATTCCTGCTTAGGGTGCAGGAGGTCCCGGGTTCAAATCCCGGACGAGCCCTAGCGTTTTGAGCAAACTGATCGCACGTCAGTGGCTGAGTCAGCGCAAAAACTCGCCGTCAATATCAAATGAATTTCTTATTCGATGTGAGCAATTGACACTCGGGTCCGACGCGTGAAGGCGATTACGAAGGTTTCGGGTACAGATGGTAGCAGATGCATGTTAGTACGTCTTGCTTAAAGTGATGAAAAAGTGTTTCCGCCCGGGATCGAACCGGGGACCTTCTGCGTGTTACGCAGACGTGATAACCGCTACACCACGGAAACTGCTTGTGTGCACCTTACTTCACAGACAACTTGTAGTGATGTTGCCATCGTAACTAAAAAATTCGATAAATGTGGTACTTGCAAAACGAAGGGACATGCAGCAGATCCACACACGACGTGGCTCATTGGAGGACAATACGACATAGGCAGGAAAATACTGTTCCCGCCCGGGATCGAACTGGGGACCTTCTGCGTGTGAAGCAGACGTGATAACCGCTACACTACGGAAACGACGGACCTGAGGAGTCCATCCTTGTTCATTCGAACTTGCCTCAGACTTTCTCTCGTCCGCGAATGCACACACGACAGTTCTTTTGTCAGCCTGGAACCCATCACAGCCGAGGGCTCAAGAAGTCTTCGGGGCGCTTGAGAGGGTGTCTGCCGTAGCACCCCTAACGAGATAGCGGCGTTTCGCGCAGTCGTTATTGCAAGTCATATCAGCAAAAGCAATCACTTTCTCAGCAGCAGGCAGTGCGAGAACAGCGGCAGCTCTACATGAAGGTACCAATAGCCCAGGAAGGCCGCCGACCGCGGGAATTCGCGCCGCCCCCATCCCGCCAGCGTACACGAGACTTCCAGGACACCCTGGACGACATCGAGGGACTGGAATAATTGGCATTCGCCGCGTCACAGGGCTCGTTGGTCTAGGGGTATGATTCTTGCTTAGGGTGCAGGAGGTCCCGGGTTCAAATCCCGGACGAGCCCTAGCGTTTTGTGCAAACTGATCTCACGTCAGTGGCTGAGTCAGCGCAAAAAGCTCGCCGTCAATATCAAATGAATTTCTTATTCGATGTGAGCAATTGACACTCGGGTCCGACGCGTGAAGGCGATTACGAAGGTTTCGGGTACAGATGGTAGCAGATGCATGTTAGTACGTCTTGCTTAAAGTGATGAAAAAGTGTTTCGGCCCGGGATCGAACCGGGGACCTTCTGCGTGTTAGGCAGACGTGATAACCGCTACACCACGGAAACTGCTTGTGTGCACCTTACTTCACAGACAACTTGTAGTGATGTTGCCATCGTAACTAAAAAATTCGATAAATGTGGTACTTGCAAAACGAAGGGACATGCAGCAGATCCACACACGACGTGGCTCATTGGAGGACAATACGACATAGGCAGGAAAATACTGTTCCCGCCCGGGATCGAACTGGGGACCTTCTGCGTGTGAAGCAGACGTGATAACCGCTACACTACGGAAACGACGGACCTGAGGAGTCCATCCTTGTTCATTCGAACTTGCCTCAGACTTTCTCTCGTCCGCGAATGCACACACGACAGTTCTTTTGTCAGCCTGGAACCCATCACAGCCGAGGGCTCAAGAAGTCTTCGGGGCGCTTGAGAGGGTGTCTGCCGTAGCACCCCTAACGAGATAGCGGCGTTTCGCGCAGTCGTTATTGCAAGTCATATCAGCAAAAGCAATCACTTTCTCAGCAGCAGGCAGTGCGAGCCCAGCGGCAGCTCTACATGAAGGTACCAATAGCCCAGGAAGGCCGCCGACCGCGGGAATTCGCGCCGCCCCCATCCCGCCAGCGTACACGAGACTTCCAGGACACCCTGGACGACATCGAGGGACTGGAATAATTGGCATTCGCCGTGTCACAGGGCTCGTTGGTCTAGGGGTATGATTCCTGCTTAGGGTGCAGGAGGTCCCGGGTTCAAATCCCGGACGAGCCCTAGCGTTTTGAGCAAACTGATCGCACGTCAGTGGCTGAGTCAGCGCAAAAAGCTCGCCGTCAATATCAAATGAATTTCTTATTCGATGTGAGCAATTGACACTCGGGTCCGACGCGTGAAGGCGATTACGAAGGTTTCGGGTACAGATGGTAGCAGATGCATGTTAGTACGTCTTGCTTAAAGTGATGAAAAAGTGTTTCGGCCCGGGATCGAACCGGGGACCTTCTGCGTGTTACGCAGACGTGATAACCGGTACACCACGGAAACTGCTTGTGTGCACCTTACTTCACAGACAACTTGTAGTGATGTTGCCATCGTAACTAAAAAATTCGATAAATGTGGTACTTGCAAAACGAAGGGACATGCAGCAGATCCACACACGACGTGGCTCATTGGAGGACAATACGACATAGGCAGGAAAATACTGTTCCCGCCCGGGATCGAACTGGGGACCTTCTGCGTGTGAAGCAGACGTGATAACCGCTACACTACGGAAACGACGGACCTGAGGAGTCCATCCTTGTTCATTCGAACTTGCCTCAGACTTTCTCTCGTCCGCGAATGCACACACGACAGTTCTTTTGTCAGCCTGGAACCCATCACAGCCGAGGGCTCAAGAAGTCTTCGGGGCGCTTGAGAGGGTGTCTGCCGTAGCACCCCTAACGAGATAGCGGCGTTTCGCGCAGTCGTTATTGCAAGTCATATCAGCAAAAGCAATCACTTTCTCAGCAGCAGGCAGTGCGAGAACAGCGGCAGCTCTACATGAAGGTACCAATAGCCCAGGAAGGCCGCCGACCGCGGGAATTCGCGCCGCCCCCATCCCGCCAGCGTACACGAGACTTCCAGGACACCCTGGACGACATCGAGGGACTGGAATAATTGGCATTCGCCGCGTCACAGGGCTCGTTGGTCTAGGGGTATGATTCTTGCTTAGGGTGCAGGAGGTCCCGGGTTCAAATCCCGGACGAGCCCTAGCGTTTTGAGCAAACTGATCGCACGTCAGTGGCTGAGTCAGCGCAAAAAGCTCGCCGTCAATATCAAATGAATTTCTTATTCGATGTGAGCAATTGACACTCGGGTCCGACGCGTGAAGGCGATTACGAAGGTTTCGGGTACAGATGGTAGCAGATGCATGTTAGTACGTCTTGCTTAAAGTGATGAAAAAGTGTTTCCGCCCGGGATCGAACCGGGGACCTTCTGCGTGTTACGCAGACGTGATAACCGGTACACCACGGAAACTGCTTGTGTGCACCTTACTTCACAGACAACTTGTAGTGATGTTGCCATCGTAACTAAAAAATTCGATAAATGTGGTACTTGCAAAACGAAGGGACATGCAGCAGATCCACACACGACGTGGCTCATTGGAGGACAATACGACATAGGCAGGAAAATACTGTTCCCGCCCGGGATCGAACTGGGGACCTTCTGCGTGTGAAGCAGACGTGATAACCGCTACACTACGGAAACGACGGACCTGAGGAGTCCATCCTTGTTCATTCGAACTTGCCTCAGACTTTCTCTCGTCCGCGAATGCACACACGACAGTTCTTTTGTCAGCCTGGAACCCATCACAGCCGAGGGCTCAAGAAGTCTTCGGGGCGCTTGAGAGGGTGTCTGCCGTAGCACCCCTAACGAGATAGCGGCGTTTCGCGCAGTCGTTATTGCAAGTCATATCAGCAAAAGCAATCACTTTCTCAGCAGCAGGCAGTGCGAGAACAGCGGCAGCTCTACATGAAGGTACCAATAGCCCAGGAAGGCCGCCGACCGCGGGAATTCGCGCCGCCCCCATCCCGCCAGCGTACACGAGACTTCCAGGACACCCTGGACGACATCGAGGGACTGGAATAATTGGCATTCGCCGCGTCACAGGGCTCGTTGGTCTAGGGGTATGATTCTTGCTTAGGGTGCAGGAGGTCCCGGGTTCAAATCCCGGACGAGCCCTAGCGTTTTGTGCAAACTGATCTCACGTCAGTGGCTGAGTCAGCGCAAAAAGCTCGCCGTCAATATCAAATGAATTTCTTATTCGATGTGAGCAATTGACACTCGGGTCCGACGCGTGAAGGCGATTACGAAGGTTTCGGGTACAGATGGTAGCAGATGCATGTTAGTACGTCTTGCTTAAAGTGATGAAAAAGTGTTTCGGCCCGGGATCGAACCGGGGACCTTCTGCGTGTTAGGCAGACGTGATAACCGCTACACCACGGAAACTGCTTGTGTGCACCTTACTTCACAGACAACTTGCAGTGATGTTGCCATCGTAACTAAAAAATTCGATAAATGTGGTACTTGCAAAACGAAGGGACATGCAGCAGATCCACACACGACGTGGCTCATTGGAGGACAATACGACATAGGCAGGAAAATACTGTTCCCGCCCGGGATCGAACTGGGGACCTTCTGCGTGTGATGCAGACGTGATAACCGCTACACTACGGAAACGACGGACCTGAGGAGTCCATCCTTGTTCATTCGAACTTGCCTCAGACTTTCTCTCGTCCGCGAATGCACACACGACAGTTCTTTTGTCAGCCTGGAACCCATCACAGCCGAGGGCTCAAGAAGTCTTCGGGGCGCTTGAGAGGGTGTCTGCCGTAGCACCCCTAACGAGATAGCGGCGTTTCGCGCAGTCGTTATTGCAAGTCATATCAGCAAAAGCAATCACTTTCTCAGCAGCAGGCAGTGCGAGAACAGCGGCAGCTCTACATGAAGGTACCAATAGCCCAGGAAGGCCGCCGACCGCGGGAATTCGCGCCGCCCCCATCCCGCCAGCGTACACGAGACTTCCAGGACACCCTGGACGACATCGAGGGACTGGAATAATTGGCATTCGCCGCGTCACAGGGCTCGTTGGTCTAGGGGTATGATTCTTGCTTAGGGTGCAGGAGGTCCCGGGTTCAAATCCCGGACGAGCCCTAGCGTTTTGTGCAAACTGATCTCACGTCAGTGGCTGAGTCAGCGCAAAAAGCTCGCCGTCAATATCAAATGAATTTCTTATTCGATGTGAGCAATTGACACTCGGGTCCGACGCGTGAAGGCGATTACGAAGGTTTCGGGTACAGATGGTAGCAGATGCATGTTAGTACGTCTTGCTTAAAGTGATGAAAAAGTGTTTCGGCCCGGGATCGAACCGGGGACCTTCTGCGTGTTAGGCAGACGTGATAACCGCTACACCACGGAAACTGCTTGTGTGCACCTTACTTCACAGACAACTTGTAGTGATGTTGCCATCGTAACTAAAAAATTCGATAAATGTGGTACTTGCAAAACGAAGGGACATGCAGCAGATCCACACACGACGTGGCTCATTGGAGGACAATACGACATAGGCAGGAAAATACTGTTCCCGCCCGGGATCGAACTGGGGACCTTCTGCGTGTGAAGCAGACGTGATAACCGCTACACTACGGAAACGACGGACCTGAGGAGTCCATCCTTGTTCATTCGAACTTGCCTCAGACTTTCTCTCGTCCGCGAATGCACACACGACAGTTCTTTTGTCAGCCTGGAACCCATCACAGCCGAGGGCTCAAGAAGTCTTCGGGGCGCTTGAGAGGGTGTCTGCCGTAGCACCCCTAACGAGATAGCGGCGTTTCGCGCAGTCGTTATTGCAAGTCATATCAGCAAAAGCAATCACTTTCTCAGCAGCAGGCAGTGCGAGCCCAGCGGCAGCTCTACATGAAGGTACCAATAGCCCAGGAAGGCCGCCGACCGCGGGAATTCGCGCCGCCCCCATCCCGCCAGCGTACACGAGACTTCCAGGACACCCTGGACGACATCGAGGGACTGGAATAATTGGCATTCGCCGTGTCACAGGGCTCGTTGGTCTAGGGGTATGATTCCTGCTTAGGGTGCAGGAGGTCCCGGGTTCAAATCCCGGACGAGCCCTAGCGTTTTGAGCAAACTGATCGCACGTCAGTGGCTGAGTCAGCGCAAAAAGCTCGCCGTCAATATCAAATGAATTTCTTATTCGATGTGAGCAATTGACACTCGGGTCCGACGCGTGAAGGCGATTACGAAGGTTTCGGGTACAGATGGTAGCAGATGCATGTTAGTACGTCTTGCTTAAAGTGATGAAAAAGTGTTTCCGCCCGGGATCGAACCGGGGACCTTCTGCGTGTTACGCAGACGTGATAACCGCTACACCACGGAAACTGCTTGTGTGCACCTTACTTCACAGACAACTTGTAGTGATGTTGCCATCGTAACTAAAAAATTCGATAAATGTGGTACTTGCAAAACGAAGGGACATGCAGCAGATCCACACACGACGTGGCTCATTGGAGGACAATACGACATAGGCAGGAAAATACTGTTCCCGCCCGGGATCGAACTGGGGACCTTCTGCGTGTGAAGCAGACGTGATAACCGCTACACTACGGAAACGACGGACCTGAGGAGTCCATCCTTGTTCATTCGAACTTGCCTCAGACTTTCTCTCGTCCGCGAATGCACACACGACAGTTCTTTTGTCAGCCTGGAACCCATCACAGCCGAGGGCTCAAGAAGTCTTCGGGGCGCTTGAGAGGGTGTCTGCCGTAGCACCCCTAACGAGATAGCGGCGTTTCGCGCAGTCGTTATTGCAAGTCATATCAGCAAAAGCAATCACTTTCTCAGCAGCAGGCAGTGCGAGAACAGCGGCAGCTCTACATGAAGGTACCAATAGCCCAGGAAGGCCGCCGACCGCGGGAATTCGCGCCGCCCCCATCCCGCCAGCGTACACGAGACTTCCAGGACACCCTGGACGACATCGAGGGACTGGAATAATTGGCATTCGCCGCGTCACAGGGCTCGTTGGTCTAGGGGTATGATTCTTGCTTAGGGTGCAGGAGGTCCCGGGTTCAAATCCCGGACGAGCCCTAGCGTTTTGTGCAAACTGATCTCACGTCAGTGGCTGAGTCAGCGCAAAAAGCTCGCCGTCAATATCAAATGAATTTCTTATTCGATGTGAGCAATTGACACTCGGGTCCGACGCGTGAAGGCGATTACGAAGGTTTCGGGTACAGATGGTAGCAGATGCATGTTAGTACGTCTTGCTTAAAGTGATGAAAAAGTGTTTCGGCCCGGGATCGAACCGGGGACCTTCTGCGTGTTAGGCAGACGTGATAACCGCTACACCACGGAAACTGCTTGTGTGCACCTTACTTCACAGACAACTTGTAGTGATGTTGCCATCGTAACTAAAAAATTCGATAAATGTGGTACTTGCAAAACGAAGGGACATGCAGCAGATCCACACACGACGTGGCTCATTGGAGGACAATACGACATAGGCAGGAAAATACTGTTCCCGCCCGGGATCGAACTGGGGACCTTCTGCGTGTGAAGCAGACGTGATAACCGCTACACTACGGAAACGACGGACCTGAGGAGTCCATCCTTGTTCATTCGAACTTGCCTCAGACTTTCTCTCGTCCGCGAATGCACACACGACAGTTCTTTTGTCAGCCTGGAACCCATCACAGCCGAGGGCTCAAGAAGTCTTCGGGGCGCTTGAGAGGGTGTCTGCCGTAGCACCCCTAACGAGATAGCGGCGTTTCGCGCAGTCGTTATTGCAAGTCATATCAGCAAAAGCAATCACTTTCTCAGCAGCAGGCAGTGCGAGAACAGCGGCAGCTCTACATGAAGGTACCAATAGCCCAGGAAGGCCGCCGACCGCGGGAATTCGCGCCGCCCCCATCCCGCCAGCGTACACGAGACTTCCAGGGCACCCTGGACGACATCGAGGGACTGGAATAATTGGCATTCGCCGCGTCACAGGGCTCGTTGGTCTAGGGGTATGATTCTTGCTTAGGGTGCAGGAGGTCCCGGGTTCAAATCCCGGACGAGCCCTAGCGTTTTGTGCAAACTGATCTCACGTCAGTGGCTGAGTCAGCGCAAAAAGCTCGCCGTCAATATCAAATGAATTTCTTATTCGATGTGAGCAATTGACACTCGGGTCCGACGCGTGAAGGCGATTACGAAGGTTTCGGGTACAGATGGTAGCAGATGCATGTTAGTACGTCTTGCTTAAAGTGATGAAAAAGTGTTTCGGCCCGGGATCGAACCGGGGACCTTCTGCGTGTTAGGCAGACGTGATAACCGCTACACCACGGAAACTGCTTGTGTGCACCTTACTTCACAGACAACTTGTAGTGATGTTGCCATCGTAACTAAAAAATTCGATAAATGTGGTACTTGCAAAACGAAGGGACATGCAGCAGATCCACACACGACGTGGCTCATTGGAGGACAATACGACATAGGCAGGAAAATACTGTTCCCGCCCGGGATCGAACTTGGGACCTTCTGCGTGTGAAGCAGACGTGATAACCGCTACACTACGGAAACGACGGACCTGAGGAGTCCATCCTTGTTCATTCGAACTTGCCTCAGACTTTCTCTCGTCCGCGAATGCACACACGACAGTTCTTTTGTCAGCCTGGAACCCATCACAGCCGAGGGCTCAAGAAGTCTTCGGGGCGCTTGAGAGGGTGTCTGCCGTAGCACCCCTAACGAGATAGCGGCGTTTCGCGCAGTCGTTATTGCAAGTCATATCAGCAAAAGCAATCACTTTCTCAGCAGCAGGCAGTGCGAGCCCAGCGGCAGCTCTACATGAAGGTACCAATAGCCCAGGAAGGCCGCCGACCGCGGGAATTCGCGCCGCCCCCATCCCGCCAGCGTACACGAGACTTCCAGGACACCCTGGACGACATCGAGGGACTGGAATAATTGGCATTCGCAGTGTCACAGGGCTCGTTGGTCTAGGGGTATGATTCCTGCTTAGGGTGCAGGAGGTCCCGGGTTCAAATCCCGGACGAGCCCTAGCGTTTTGTGCAAACTGATCGCACGTCAGTGGCTGAGTCAGCGCAAAAAGCTCGCCGTCAATATCAAATGAATTTCTTATTCGATGTGAGCAATTGGCACTCGGGTCCGACGCGTGAAGGCGATTACGAAGGTTTCGGGTACAGATGGTAGCAGATGCATGTTAGTACGTCTTGCTTAAAGTGATGAAAAAGTGTTTCCGCCCGGGATCGAACCGGGGACCTTCTGCGTGTTACGCAGACGTGATAACCGCTACACCACGGAAACTGCTTGTGTGCACCTTACTTCACAGACAACTTGTAGTGATGTTGTCATCGTAACTAAAAAATTCGATAAATGTGGTACTTGCAAAACGAAGGGACATGCAGCAGATCCACACACGACGTGGCTCATTGGAGGACAATACGACATAGGCAGGAAAATACTGTTCCCGCCCGGGATCGAACTGGGGACCTTCTGCGTGTGAAGCAGACGTGATTACCGCTACACTACGGAAACGACGGACCTGAGGAGTCCATCCTTGTTCATTCGAACTTGCCTCAGACTTTCTCTCGTCCGCGAATGCACACACGACAGTTCTTTTGTCAGCCTGGAACCCATCACAGCCGAGGGCTCAAGAAGTCTTCGGGGCGCTTGAGAGGGTGTCTGCCGTAGCACCCCTAACGAGATAGCGGCGTTTCGCGCAGTCGTTATTGCAAGTCATATCAGCAAAAGCAATCACTTTCTCAGCAGCAGGCAGTGCGAGAACAGCGGCAGCTCTACATGAAGGTACCAATAGCCCAGGAAGGCCGCCGACCGCGGGAATTCGCGCCGCCCCCATCCCGCCAGCGTACACGAGACTTCCAGGGCACCCTGGACGACATCGAGGGACTGGAATAATTGGCATTCGCCGCGTCACAGGGCTCGTTGGTCTAGGGGTATGATTCTTGCTTAGGGTGCAGGAGGTCCCGGGTTCAAATCCCGGACGAGCCCTAGCGTTTTGTGCAAACTGATCTCACGTCAGTGGCTGAGTCAGCGCAAAAAGCTCGCCGTCAATATCAAATGAATTTCTTATTCGATGTGAGCAATTGACACTCGGGTCCGACGCGTGAAGGCGATTACGAAGGTTTCGGGTACAGATGGTAGCAGATGCATGTTAGTACGTCTTGCTTAAAGTGATGAAAAAGTGTTTCGGCCCGGGATCGAACCGGGGACCTTCTGCGTGTTAGGCAGACGTGATAACCGCTACACCACGGAAACTGCTTGTGTGCACCTTACTTCACAGACAACTTGTAGTGATGTTGCCATCGTAACTAAAAA
Organism: Schistocerca americana; assembly: GCF_021461395.2. Lineage (NCBI taxonomy): Eukaryota > Metazoa > Arthropoda > Insecta > Orthoptera > Acrididae > Schistocerca > Schistocerca americana. The sequence goes on from NC_060120.1 coordinate 40,271,621, forward strand.
ATTCGATAAATGTGGTACTTGCAAAACGAAGGGACATGCAGCAGATCCACACACGACGTGGCTCATTGGAGGACAATACGACATAGGCAGGAAAATACTGTTCCCGCCCGGGATCGAACTTGGGACCTTCTGCGTGTGAAGCAGACGTGATAACCGCTACACTACGGAAACGACGGACCTGAGGAGTCCATCCTTGTTCATTCGAACTTGCCTCAGACTTTCTCTCGTCCGCGAATGCACACACGACAGTTCTTTTGTCAGCCTGGAACCCATCACAGCCGAGGGCTCAAGAAGTTTTCGGGGCGCTTGAGAGGGTGTCTGCCGTAGCACCCCTAACGAGATAGCGGCGTTTCGCGCAGTCGTTATTGCAAGTCATATCAGCAAAAGCAATCACTTTCTCAGCAGCAGGCAGTGCGAGCCCAGCGGCAGCTCTACATGAAGGTACCAATAGCCCAGGAAGGCCGCCGACCGCGGGAATTCGCGCCGCCCCCATCCCGCCAGCGTACACGAGACTTCCAGGACACCCTGGACGACATCGAGGGACTGGAATAATTGGCATTCGCCGTGTCACAGGGCTCGTTGGTCTAGGGGTATGATTCCTGCTTAGGGTGCAGGAGGTCCCGGGTTCAAATCCCGGACGAGCCCTAGCGTTTTGTGCAAACTGATCGCACGTCAGTGGCTGAGTCAGCGCAAAAAGCTCGCCGTCAATATCAAATGAATTTCTTATTCGATGTGAGCAATTGACACTCGGGTCCGACGCGTGAAGGCGATTACGAAGGTTTCGGGTACAGATGGTAGCAGATGCATGTTAGTACGTCTTGCTTAAAGTGATGAAAAAGTGTTTCCGCCCGGGATCGAACCGGGGACCTTCTGCGTGTTAGGCAGACGTGATAACCGCTACACCACGGAAACTGCTTGTGTGCACCTTACTTCACAGACAACTTGTAGTGATGTTGCCATCGTAACTAAAAAATTCGATAAATGTGGTACTTGCAAAACGAAGGGACATGCAGCAGATCCACACACGACGTGGCTCATTGGAGGACAATACGACATAGGCAGGAAAATACTGTTCCCGCCCGGGATCGAACTGGGGACCTTCTGCGTGTGAAGCAGACGTGATAACCGCTACACTACGGAAACGACGGACCTGAGGAGTCCATCCTTGTTCATTCGAACTTGCCTCAGACTTTCTCTCGTCCGCGAATGCACACACGACAGTTCTTTTGTCAGCCTGGAACCCATCACAGCCGAGGGCTCAAGAAGTCTTCGGGGCGCTTGAGAGGGTGTCTGCCGTAGCACCCCTAACGAGATAGCGGCGTTTCGCGCAGTCGTTATTGCAAGTCATATCAGCAAAAGCAATCACTTTCTCAGCAGCAGGCAGTGCGAGAACAGCGGCAGCTCTACATGAAGGTACCAATAGCCCAGGAAGGCCGCCGACCGCGGGAATTCGCGCCGCCCCCATCCCGCCAGCGTACACGAGACTTCCAGGGCACCCTGGACGACATCGAGGGACTGGAATAATTGGCATTCGCCGCGTCACAGGGCTCGTTGGTCTAGGGGTATGATTCTTGCTTAGGGTGCAGGAGGTCCCGGGTTCAAATCCCGGACGAGCCCTAGCGTTTTGTGCAAACTGATCTCACGTCAGTGGCTGAGTCAGCGCAAAAAGCTCGCCGTCAATATCAAATGAATTTCTTATTCGATGTGAGCAATTGACACTCGGGTCCGACGCGTGAAGGCGATTACGAAGGTTTCGGGTACAGATGGTAGCAGATGCATGTTAGTACGTCTTGCTTAAAGTGATGAAAAAGTGTTTCGGCCCGGGATCGAACCGGGGACCTTCTGCGTGTTAGGCAGACGTGATAACCGCTACACCACGGAAACTGCTTGTGTGCACCTTACTTCACAGACAACTTGTAGTGATGTTGCCATCGTAACTAAAAAATTCGATAAATGTGGTACTTGCAAAACGAAGGGACATGCAGCAGATCCACACACGACGTAGCTCATTGGAGGACAATACGACATAGGCAGGAAAATACTGTTCCCGCCCGGGATCGAACTTGGGACCTTCTGCGTGTGAAGCAGACGTGATAACCGCTACACTACGGAAACGACGGACCTGAGGAGTCCATCCTTGTTCATTCGAACTTGCCTCAGACTTTCTCTCGTCCGCGAATGCACACACGACAGTTCTTTTGTCAGCCTGGAACCCATCACAGCCGAGGGCTCAAGAAGTTTTCGGGGCGCTTGAGAGGGTGTCTGCCGTAGCACCCCTAACGAGATAGCGGCGTTTCGCGCAGTCGTTATTGCAAGTCATATCAGCAAAAGCAATCACTTTCTCAGCAGCAGGCAGTGCGAGCCCAGCGGCAGCTCTACATGAAGGTACCAATAGCCCAGGAAGGCCGCCGACCGCGGGAATTCGCGCCGCCCCCATCCCGCCAGCGTACACGAGACTTCCAGGACACCCTGGACGACATCGAGGGACTGGAATAATTGGCATTCGCCGTGTCACAGGGCTCGTTGGTCTAGGGGTATGATTCCTGCTTAGGGTGCAGGAGGTCCCGGGTTCAAATCCCGGACGAGCCCTAGCGTTTTGTGCAAACTGATCGCACGTCAGTGGCTGAGTCAGCGCAAAAAGCTCGCCGTCAATATCAAATGAATTTCTTATTCGATGTGAGCAATTGACACTCGGGTCCGACGCGTGAAGGCGATTACGAAGGTTTCGGGTACAGATGGTAGCAGATGCATGTTAGTACGTCTTGCTTAAAGTGATGAAAAAGTGTTTCCGCCCGGGATCGAACCGGGGACCTTCTGCGTGTTAGGCAGACGTGATAACCGCTACACCACGGAAACTGCTTGTGTGCACCTTACTTCACAGACAACTTGTAGTGATGTTGCCATCGTAACTAAAAAATTCGATAAATGTGGTACTTGCAAAACGAAGGGACATGCAGCAGATCCACACACGACGTGGCTCATTGGAGGACAATACGACATAGGCAGGAAAATACTGTTCCCGCCCGGGATCGAACTGGGGACCTTCTGCGTGTGAAGCAGACGTGATAACCGCTACACTACGGAAACGACGGACCTGAGGAGTCCATCCTTGTTCATTCGAACTTGCCTCAGACTTTCTCTCGTCCGCGAATGCACACACGACAGTTCTTTTGTCAGCCTGGAACCCATCACAGCCGAGGGCTCAAGAAGTCTTCGGGGCGCTTGAGAGGGTGTCTGCCGTAGCACCCCTAACGAGATAGCGGCGTTTCGCGCAGTCGTTATTGCAAGTCATATCAGCAAAAGCAATCACTTTCTCAGCAGCAGGCAGTGCGAGAACAGCGGCAGCTCTACATGAAGGTACCAATAGCCCAGGAAGGCCGCCGACCGCGGGAATTCGCGCCGCCCCCATCCCGCCAGCGTACACGAGACTTCCAGGACACCCTGGACGACATCGAGGGACTGGAATAATTGGCATTCGCCGTGTCACAGGGCTCGTTGGTCTAGGGGTATGATTCCTGCTTAGGGTGCAGGAGGTCCCGGGTTCAAATCCCGGACGAGCCCTAGCGTTTTGTGCAAACTGATCGCACGTCAGTGGCTGAGTCAGCGCAAAAAGCTCGCCGTCAATATCAAATGAATTTCTTATTCGATGTGAGCAATTGACACTCGGGTCCGACGCGTGAAGGCGATTACGAAGGTTTCGGGTACAGATGGTAGCAGATGCATGTTAGTACGTCTTGCTTAAAGTGATGAAAAAGTGTTTCCGCCCGGGATCGAACCGGGGACCTTCTGCGTGTTAGGCAGACGTGATAACCGCTACACCACGGAATCTGCTTGTGTGCACCTTACTTCACAGACAACTTGTAGTGATGTTGCCATCGTAACTAAAAAATTCGATAAATGTGGTACTTGCAAAACGAAGGGACATGCAGCAGATCCACACACGACGTGGCTCATTGGAGGACAATACGACATAGGCAGGAAAATACTGTTCCCGCCCGGGATCGAACTGGGGACCTTCTGCGTGTGAAGCAGACGTGATAACCGCTACACTACGGAAACGACGGACCTGAGGAGTCCATCCTTGTTCATTCGAACTTGCCTCAGACTTTCTCTCGTCCGCGAATGCACACACGACAGTTCTTTTGTCAGCCTGGAACCCATCACAGCCGAGGGCTCAAGAAGTCTTCGGGGCGCTTGAGAGGGTGTCTGCCGTAGCACCCCTAACGAGATAGCGGCGTTTCGCGCAGTCGTTATTGCAAGTCATATCAGCAAAAGCAATCACTTTCTCAGCAGCAGGCAGTGCGAGAACAGCGGCAGCTCTACATGAAGGTACCAATAGCCCAGGAAGGCCGCCGACCGCGGGAATTCGCGCGGCCCCCATCCCGCCAGCGTACACGAGACTTCCAGGGCACCCTGGACGACATCGAGGGACTGGAATAATTGGCATTCGCCGCGTCACAGGGCTCGTTGGTCTAGGGGTATGATTCCTGCTTAGGGTGCAGGAGGTCCCGGGTTCAAATCCCGGACGAGCCCTAGCGTTTTGTGCAAACTGATCGCACGTCAGTGGCTGAGTCAGCGCAAAAAGCTCGCCGTCAATATCAAATGAATTTCTTATTCGATGTGAGCAATTGACACTCGGGTCCGACGCGTGAAGGCGATTACGAAGGTTTCGGGTACAGATGGTAGCAGATGCATGTTAGTACGTCTTGCTTAAAGTGATGAAAAAGTGTTTCCGCCCGGGATCGAACCGGGGACCTTCTGCGTGTTACGCAGACGTGATAACCGCTACACCACGGAAACTGCTTGTGTGCACCTTACTTCACAGACAACTTGTAGTGATGTTGCCATCGTAACTAAAAAATTCGATAAATGTGGTACTTGCAAAACGAAGGGACATGCAGCAGATCCACACACGACGTGGCTCATTGGAGGACAATACGACATAGGCAGGAAAATACTGTTCCCGCCCGGGATCGAACTGGGGACCTTCTGCGTGTGAAGCAGACGTGATAACCGCTACACTACGGAAACGACGGACCTGAGGAGTCCATCCTTGTTCATTCGAACTTGCCTCAGACTTTCTCTCGTCCGCGAATGCACACACGACAGTTCTTTTGTCAGCCTGGAACCCATCACAGCCGAGGGCTCAAGAAGTCTTCGGGGCGCTTGAGAGGGTGTCTGCCGTAGCACCCCTAACGAGATAGCGGCGTTTCGCGCAGTCGTTATTGCAAGTCATATCAGCAAAAGCAATCACTTTCTCAGCAGCAGGCAGTGCGAGAACAGCGGCAGCTCTACATGAAGGTACCAATAGCCCAGGAAGGCCGCCGACCGCGGGAATTCGCGCGGCCCCCATCCCGCCAGCGTACACGAGACTTCCAGGGCACCCTGGACGACATCGAGGGACTGGAATAATTGGCATTCGCCGCGTCACAGGGCTCGTTGGTCTAGGGGTATGATTCTTGCTTAGGGTGCAGGAGGTCCCGGGTTCAAATCCCGGACGAGCCCTAGCGTTTTGTGCAAACTGATCTCACGTCAGTGGCTGAGTCAGCGCAAAAAGCTCGCCGTCAATATCAAATGAATTTCTTATTCGATGTGAGCAATTGACACTCGGGTCCGACGCGTGAAGGCGATTACGAAGGTTTCGGGTACAGATGGTAGCAGATGCATGTTAGTACGTCTTGCTTAAAGTGATGAAAAAGTGTTTCGGCCCGGGATCGAACCGGGGACCTTCTGCGTGTTAGGCAGACGTGATAACCGCTACACCACGGAAACTGCTTGTGTGCACCTTACTTCACAGACAACTTGTAGTGATGTTGCCATCGTAACTAAAAAATTCGATAAATGTGGTACTTGCAAAACGAAGGGACATGCAGCAGATCCACACACGACGTGGCTCATTGGAGGACAATACGACATAGGCAGGAAAATACTGTTCCCGCCCGGGATCGAACTTGGGACCTTCTGCGTGTGAAGCAGACGTGATAACCGCTACACTACGGAAACGACGGACCTGAGGAGTCCATCCTTGTTCATTCGAACTTGCCTCAGACTTTCTCTCGTCCGCGAATGCACACACGACAGTTCTTTTGTCAGCCTGGAACCCATCACAGCCGAGGGCTCAAGAAGTTTTCGGGGCGCTTGAGAGGGTGTCTGCCGTAGCACCCCTAACGAGATAGCGGCGTTTCGCGCAGTCGTTATTGCAAGTCATATCAGCAAAAGCAATCACTTTCTCAGCAGCAGGCAGTGCGAGCCCAGCGGCAGCTCTACATGAAGGTACCAATAGCCCAGGAAGGCCGCCGACCGCGGGAATTCGCGCCGCCCCCATCCCGCCAGCGTACACGAGACTTCCAGGACACCCTGGACGACATCGAGGGACTGGAATAATTGGCATTCGCCGTGTCACAGGGCTCGTTGGTCTAGGGGTATGATTCCTGCTTAGGGTGCAGGAGGTCCCTGGTTCAAATCCCGGACGAGCCCTAGCGTTTTGTGCAAACTGATCGCACGTCAGTGGCTGAGTCAGCGCAAAAAGCTCGCCGTCAATATCAAATGAATTTCTTATTCGATGTGAGCAATTGACACTCGGGTCCGACGCGTGAAGGCGATTACGAAGGTTTCGGGTACAGATGGTAGCAGATGCATGTTAGTACGTCTTGCTTAAAGTGATGAAAAAGTGTTTCCGCCCGGGATCGAACCGGGGACCTTCTGCGTGTTAGGCAGACGTGATAACCGCTACACCACGGAAACTGCTTGTGTGCACCTTACTTCACAGACAACTTGTAGTGATGTTGCCATCGTAACTAAAAAATTCGATAAATGTGGTACTTGCAAAACGAAGGGACATGCAGCAGATCCACACACGACGTGGCTCATTGGAGGACAATACGACATAGGCAGGAAAATACTGTTCCCGCCCGGGATCGAACTGGGGACCTTCTGCGTGTGAAGCAGACGTGATAACCGCTACACTACGGAAACGACGGACCTGAGGAGTCCATCCTTGTTCATTCGAACTTGCCTCAGACTTTCTCTCGTCCGCGAATGCACACACGACAGTTCTTTTGTCAGCCTGGAACCCATCACAGCCGAGGGCTCAAGAAGTCTTCGGGGCGCTTGAGAGGGTGTCTGCCGTAGCACCCCTAACGAGATAGCGGCGTTTCGCGCAGTCGTTATTGCAAGTCATATCAGCAAAAGCAATCACTTTCTCAGCAGCAGGCAGTGCGAGAACAGCGGCAGCTCTACATGAAGGTACCAATAGCCCAGGAAGGCCGCCGACCGCGGGAATTCGCGCCGCCCCCATCCCGCCAGCGTACACGAGACTTCCAGGGCACCCTGGACGACATCGAGGGACTGGAATAATTGGCATTCGCCGCGTCACAGGGCTCGTTGGTCTAGGGGTATGATTCTTGCTTAGGGTGCAGGAGGTCCCGGGTTCAAATCCCGGACGAGCCCTAGCGTTTTGTGCAAACTGATCTCACGTCAGTGGCTGAGTCAGCGCAAAAAGCTCGCCGTCAATATCAAATGAATTTCTTATTCGATGTGAGCAATTGACACTCGGGTCCGACGCGTGAAGGCGATTACGAAGGTTTCGGGTACAGATGGTAGCAGATGCATGTTAGTACGTCTTGCTTAAAGTGATGAAAAAGTGTTTCGGCCCGGGATCGAACCGGGGACGTTCTGCGTGTTAGGCAGACGTGATAACCGCTACACCACGGAAACTGCTTGTGTGCACCTTACTTCACAGACAACTTGTAGTGATGTTGCCATCGTAACTAAAAAATTCGATAAATGTGGTACTTGCAAAACGAAGGGACATGCAGCAGATCCACACACGACGTGGCTCATTGGAGGACAATACGACATAGGCAGGAAAATACTGTTCCCGCCCGGGATCGAACTTGGGACCTTCTGCGTGTGAAGCAGACGTGATAACCGCTACACTACGGAAACGACGGACCTGAGGAGTCCATCCTTGTTCATTCGAACTTGCCTCAGACTTTCTCTCGTCCGCGAATGCACACACGACAGTTCTTTTGTCAGCCTGGAACCCATCACAGCCGAGGGCTCAAGAAGTTTTCGGGGCGCTTGAGAGGGTGTCTGCCGTAGCACCCCTAACGAGATAGCGGCGTTTCGCGCAGTCGTTATTGCAAGTCATATCAGCAAAAGCAATCACTTTCTCAGCAGCAGGCAGTGCGAGCCCAGCGGCAGCTCTACATGAAGGTACCAATAGCCCAGGAAGGCCGCCGACCGCGGGAATTCGCGCCGCCCCCATCCCGCCAGCGTACACGAGACTTCCAGGACACCCTGGACGACATCGAGGGACTGGAATAATTGGCATTCGCCGTGTCACAGGGCTCGTTGGTCTAGGGGTATGATTCCTGCTTAGGGTGCAGGAGGTCCCGGGTTCAAATCCCGGACGAGCCCTAGCGTTTTGTGCAAACTGATCGCACGTCAGTGGCTGAGTCAGCGCAAAAAGCTCGCCGTCAATATCAAATGAATTTCTTATTCGATGTGAGCAATTGACACTCGGGTCCGACGCGTGAAGGCGATTACGAAGGTTTCGGGTACAGATGGTAGCAGATGCATGTTAGTACGTCTTGCTTAAAGTGATGAAAAAGTGTTTCCGCCCGGGATCGAACCGGGGACCTTCTGCGTGTTAGGCAGACGTGATAACCGCTACACCACGGAAACTGCTTGTGTGCACCTTACTTCACAGACAACTTGTAGTGATGTTGCCATCGTAACTAAAAAATTCGATAAATGTGGTACTTGCAAAACGAAGGGACATGCAGCAGATCCACACACGACGTGGCTCATTGGAGGACAATACGACATAGGCAGGAAAATACTGTTCCCGCCCGGGATCGAACTGGGGACCTTCTGCGTGTGAAGCAGACGTGATAACCGCTACACTACGGAAACGACGGACCTGAGGAGTCCATCCTTGTTCATTCGAACTTGCCTCAGACTTTCTCTCGTCCGCGAATGCACACACGACAGTTCTTTTGTCAGCCTGGAACCCATCACAGCCGAGGGCTCAAGAAGTCTTCGGGGCGCTTGAGAGGGTGTCTGCCGTAGCACCCCTAACGAGATAGCGGCGTTTCGCGCAGTCGTTATTGCAAGTCATATCAGCAAAAGCAATCACTTTCTCAGCAGCAGGCAGTGCGAGAACAGCGGCAGCTCTACATGAAGGTACCAATAGCCCAGGAAGGCCGCCGACCGCGGGAATTCGCGCCGCCCCCATCCCGCCAGCGTACACGAGACTTCCAGGGCACCCTGGACGACATCGAGGGACTGGAATAATTGGCATTCGCCGCGTCACAGGGCTCGTTGGTCTAGGGGTATGATTCTTGCTTGGGGTGCAGGAGGTCCCGGGTTCAAATCCCGGACGAGCCCTAGCGTTTTGTGCAAACTGATCTCACGTCAGTGGCTGAGTCAGCGCAAAAAGCTCGCCGTCAATATCAAATGAATTTCTTATTCGATGTGAGCAATTGACACTCGGGTCCGACGCGTGAAGGCGATTACGAAGGTTTCGGGTACAGATGGTAGCAGATGCATGTTAGTACGTCTTGCTTAAAGTGATGAAAAAGTGTTTCGGCCCGGGATCGAACCGGGGACCTTCTGCGTGTTAGGCAGACGTGATAACCGCTACACCACGGAAACTGCTTGTGTGCACCTTACTTCACAGACAACTTGTAGTGATGTTGCCATCGTAACTAAAAAATTCGATAAATGTGGTACTTGCAAAACGAAGGGACATGCAGCAGATCCACACACGACGTGGCTCATTGGAGGACAATACGACATAGGCAGGAAAATACTGTTCCCGCCCGGGATCGAACTGGGGACCTTCTGCGTGTGAAGCAGACGTGATAACCGCTACACTACGGAAACGACGGACCTGAGGAGTCCATCCTTGTTCATTCGAACTTGCCTCAGACTTTCTCTCGTCCGCGAATGCACACACGACAGTTCTTTTGTCAGCCTGGAACCCATCACAGCCGAGGGCTCAAGAAGTCTTCGGGGCGCTTGAGAGGGTGTCTGCCGTAGCACCCCTAACGAGATAGCGGCGTTTCGCGCAGTCGTTATTGCAAGTCATATCAGCAAAAGCAATCACTTTCTCAGCAGCAGGCAGTGCGAGCCCAGCGGCAGCTCTACATGAAGGTACCAATAGCCCAGGAAGGCCGCCGACCGCGGGAATTCGCGCCGCCCCCATCCCGCCAGCGTACACGAGACTTCCAGGACACCCTGGACGACATCGAGGGACTGGAATAATTGGCATTCGCCGTGTCACAGGGCTCGTTGGTCTAGGGGTATGATTCCTGCTTAGGGTGCAGGAGGTCCCGGGTTCAAATCCCGGACGAGCCCTAGCGTTTTGTGCAAACTGATCGCACGTCAGTGGCTGAGTCAGCGCAAAAAGCTCGCCGTCAATATCAAATGAATTTCTTATTCGATGTGAGCAATTGACACTCGGGTCCGACGCGTGAAGGCGATTACGAAGGTTTCGGGTACAGATGGTAGCAGATGCATGTTAGTACGTCTTGCTTAAAGTGATGAAAAAGTGTTTCCGCCCGGGATCGAACCGGGGACCTTCTGCGTGTTAGGCAGACGTGATAACCGCTACACCACGGAAACTGCTTGTGTGCACCTTACTTCACAGACAACTTGTAGTGATGTTGCCATCGTAACTAAAAAATTCGATAAATGTGGTACTTGCAAAACGAAGGGACATGCAGCAGATCCACACACGACGTGGCTCATTGGAGGACAATACGACATAGGCAGGAAAATACTGTTCCCGCCCGGGATCGAACTGGGGACCTTCTGCGTGTGAAGCAGACGTGATAACCGCTACACTACGGAAACGACGGACCTGAGGAGTCCATCCTTGTTCATTCGAACTTGCCTCAGACTTTCTCTCGTCCGCGAATGCACACACGACAGTTCTTTTGTCAGCCTGGAACCCATCACAGCCGAGGGCTCAAGAAGTCTTCGGGACGCTTGAGAGGGTGTCTGCCGTAGCACCCCTAACGAGATAGCGGCGTTTCGCGCAGTCGTTATTGCAAGTCATATCAGCAAAAGCAATCACTTTCTCAGCAGCAGGCAGTGCGAGCCCAGCGGCAGCTCTACATGAAGGTACCAATAGCCCAGGAAGGCCGCCGACCGCGGGAATTCGCGCCGCCCCCATCCCGCCAGCGTACACGAGACTTCCAGGACACCCTGGACGACATCGAGGGACTGGAATAATTGGCATTCGCCGTGTCACAGGGCTCGTTGGTCTAGGGGTATGATTCCTGCTTAGGGTGCAGGAGGTCCCGGGTTCAAATCCCGGACGAGCCCTAGCGTTTTGTGCAAACTGATCGCACGTCAGTGGCTGAGTCAGCTCAAAAAGCTCGCCGTCAATATCAAATGAATTTCTTATTCGATGTGAGCAATTGACACTCGGGTCCGACGCGTGAAGGCGATTACGAAGGTTTCGGGTACAGATGGTAGCAGATGCATGTTAGTACGTCTTGCTTAAAGTGATGTAAAAGTGTTTCGGCCCGGGATCGAACCGGGGACCTTCTGCGTGTTAGGCAGATTTTTTTTTTTTTTTTTATTTTCTTTTTTTTCTTTTTTTTCTTTTTTTTTTTTTTTTTTTTTTTTTTTTTTTTTTTTTTTTTTAATGGGCCTCCCAACTCCCCTTATAGCCCGGCCTTGCGCTCTCCATAAGTGCCGTCATTGGCGAGCTTCTGTGGCTGTACAATTAGTTGATGTAGCTCCCCCGATGACAATGAACGTGAGTGTTCCCCCGTTGATCCAGATATTCCCGCGTAAGAGCAAAGAGTTCCTCCGGATGGTCCAATACGTGGAAACATACATGCGAAATGAAAAATGAATAAATCCCTCCAAGATAATGCAACAGAATGTATTGGTATGCAGCGAACAGCACACATACGGGGGTAAAAAAAAAAAAAAAAAAAAAAAAAAAAAAAAAAAAAAAAAAAAGGGAAAAGAGAAAAAGAAGAAACTTCCCTAGAAAAACTAGTAAAAACAAGAACCTTAACCTCAAATTTAAAGGAATTCGACCCGTGCGTCATTGAAAGCCGTACCTGGAAAGCACCACATCAACCAACTTGAAACTGAAAACGCCGATTGACCACCTCGGTCATTGCCACACAGCAGTAAAAATAAAAGCGGATGTAAAGACACAACATGAGCACAAAAAAAAAGGAACAATTGGTTAGGCAAGGCACAGACCGACAGGAAACTGCAGAAGAGTACACAAAGGACAATGCTGCAAGAGAGGTCCGTGCCACTAAAGACAATAATGGAAAGCAAAAAGCGTTCACCGCTGTAAGAAAAAAATAAAGAAGCAACAGAACATCGGCCACTCGATGAGTAATCAAAAAGGAAAGGAAGACGGAGAACGACGAAAGCATCAAGGTGCGCACGACAGTAAATTTCGTCGAGCAACATATACAGAACATGACAGAGACATACAATTTAATATTTTCGTTACGTTACGTTCCTGTCTAGATCTGTTCACGTCATGGACGGGACAGGGAAACTATATATAAGGAATTAATCAGAATCAAGAATAATTCAAACTCGTGTTGAATACATGAGACAGAGCAGCATTCAAAAAATTGGAAAAAGTCTCGTGATAAGTTGCACGGACGCGTTCGGTATTATGTTCAGTCCAAAGGTAAGTAAGGAAGTCCAGTTTATCAGTCAATCCGAGAGAAAACATAGAATGAATGGTGTGTCCAATAATCCAAATCGTGGCATTACGTTTGGCTACAGGGTAAGCCTTACACTGCGGCACTATGGCGTCCATCGCGGTCACATTATGCGTAGCCACTCTGTTAATCAAGCGTATCATATCACGTGCAGTGTCCCAAACAACTCTGAATTTGCGACACACAAAGCGATGTTCAAGAGTGTCCTCTTCAGCGCACATTTCACAAGCACTAGACTGGATAAGATGGATGGACTGTAATTTTGAGTTCGTCGAAATTGTACGGTTCACTAATTTGTACCACGTCGCACGTACTTCCGCCGGGACGACCTTAGATGCAATGTTTTTCCACACGGTATTCCAGTCGTACTGCGGCAGCCGTCGTTCCCATTTATTCTTCGATGGATTCCCGCGAAGTGCTCGTATGATATCACTGACCGTGCGTCCACGGACATCGCTGCTAACAACGTAACTACCATAAAGGTAGAAGTGGCGCACATAATTTACCGTATAAGGAACATGAGAAACAAAAACTGGAGCAGCCACCGAATGTGGTCGATATTTGGCAAACAGAACCGCCGTCACACTACGAGGCCCTTTTTCAACCACCGCAGTAGTCCTTCGAAAGAACAACGCCGCACATTTGGCGTGGAGATCAACCAGACCCAGCCCCCCCTCCGTCACGCTCAAAGTGCACGTGTCCATGGACACCTTAAAAATATTGCCTTTCCACAACAGCCAGTAGACTGCGTGTTTGATGGCACGTTCAAGTTTTTTCGGCAGTGGCAGAATCTGGGCCAAGTACCACGCTTTGGCAAGTACACAGGTATTTATGAGGAATACTTTTTCGCCAAGCGCCAGATTCCTGACAGCGTGGATTTTCGCCAGTGCACGAATCTGATGAAGCGTCGTGCGCCAGTTTAGCGCCGCCATCCGTTGGGTGTCGTCCGTCAGGACAATGCCCAGAACTTTGTACTGCTGTTTAATACAGTACCAGTGACGGTGGACAGCACGCATGCGCGGTGTGAGGGGGAGTAGAGCCGTCTTATTAGTACTTACGACCGCCCCAGTCGCTGCCTCAAACTGTTTCAGAGCACTGTACAGCCTATCGATGTCACCCGGCTGTTCAATAAACACCCCCAAATCATCAGCATAGGCTTTGCAGATTAGGTGCTCGTCACCCACTCTGATGCCCCGACATTCATGGCAAATGGAACGAAGGAGAGGGTCTAAAGCTAAGGCATACAGACCCATCGATAGAGGGCAGCCTTGACGCACAGAACGCCTTATTTGTATTGTATCACTGAGATGGCCATTAATGCTAACGCGTGACGTGGCATTGCGCAAAAAATTTTGAATCAGCCGTGTAAACTTCAGCCCGAAACCCATTCTGGTCATGACTTTCCGTAAATAAAAATGACTTATTCGATCAAATGCATTTTTAAAATCTACCAATAAAATCCCAGCAGTCCGCACCCTGGCACTTTTGACATATCCTATACAGTCTCTATATGCCAAAATAGCATCGAAGATATTTCGATCTCTTACCGCGCACGTCTGATTGTCACTGAGGACTTTCGGCAGAACTTGCTTCATCCTAATTGCGACACACCGTGCCACAATTTTGTAATCCGAGTTTAACAAAGTTATAGGTCGGACATTGTCAATGCTCGGCACAGCTGTGGTTTTCGGAACGAGGGCAATACAGCCCTCTTCAAATTCTGCCGGTATAGCAATGCCGTTTTGAATGTCATTGGCAACTGCAAGTAGAGTATCGCTCAGAACATTAAAAAACTTGAGATAAAATTCTACCGGTATCCCATCTACACCGGGAGATTTCCCCCGCGGACTGCCGTGAACAGCCTCCCTTAGTTCCTCAAGAGTAAAGGGTGCGTTAAGATGAGCCCTATCGGTGCGGCTCAAAACATTTGGCGTCTGTTGCAATAGCCACCGCATCGCTCCAGGAATCACAGCGACATCGTTGAAAAGAGACGCAAAGTGCTCAGAAATTTCCCGTTCAATTCGGCCCACGTCAGAGGTTTTCGTACCGTCACGTGTGATCCAAGTATCAATGCGTAACTTCGCGCGCCTCCTTCTCTCTCTATTTAGATGGTACACAGATAAGGCCTCCCCATCCACGACACCTACCGGCTGACTGCGAATAACCGGGCCGTCACATTTCTGCCTCAGTTCGTGGAACAGTTTGGCCTTAAACTGCTTGAGAGTAGGATGAAGTTCAGGCTGGGCTGTAACTCGCTGGGCGAGATCACGCAGACAACTCTGATAAAAACGCGCTGTCTCACGACGCCAATGTGCAGCTTCGCGGCTAAAATTAATTAAAAATGCCCTTATAGCCGGCTTAGCAACCTTCACCCACCACTCAAGAGTGCTGCGTGCTGCAGGCTTGGTCTGCAAGACGCTTTGCCACATGACGGTAAACTTTCGATTAAAATGTACATCACTTAAAAGGCTGCAGTTAAACTTCCACAACGGCTTCCGACGAGGAATACGGGGAAGAGATAAAATGAGTCGACATACATAACCACAGTGATCAGAAAAAAGTACTGGATGAACTTCTGCCTCCAAAACATTAGTCACAAGCGGGGACGACACATAAATCCTGTCAAGACGACTATGGCCCGTGGGATAAAAATAGGTAAACTCCGTTGTGTGAGGGTGGAGCACACGCCACGTATCTCGGAGCCGGAGGCCATCAACTAGAGCAGAAAGTCCCGGACACCTATTGGGTCTAGGCTCCTGGTCCCTGTCGTCTATAACAGCATTAAAATCTCCCCCAACAACTAAGTTGTCCCGATTTCGGTGAAGAAAATAACAGAAGTCCTGAGAATAAAATCGATTCCTTGCAGGCGTGCTACCAGAAGGGGCATAAACATTAACAAAAACAAAACCATGAACAGTACACGCAATAGCACGGCCATCCGGCAAACAGTCAATACCTTGCACGTCATGACCAGAACGGACTAAAATCACCGTGCCTGTACCTTCCAATGACACGACGTTATCAATAACAATAAAATCTGTAAAAGTAGCAAAAAACGACAAGGCGTCACGCGTAACTTCTTGTAGAAATGCTATATGACAATTATTGGCACGTAAAAAGGCGTGCAGGGCGGACACCTTGTACTGACTACGCATTTTGTTTACATTGACAGTAACAACATTCCACTGACGTGGATCAGACGCCATACGGAGATAAAAAAACACAAAAGAAACGAACAGACAACAGGAAAACCTGCATCACCAGTTAAAATGTGTGCCGCAGAATAGACAGGTTATGCACGGGTTGAAGTCCCGTCATCCGTTTCCTCCACATCTGCCGACCAATCCAGCTGGTCACGGGGAGGAGGGGGCTTGGGCACGCTCGCAAACTCCATAGGCGCGTCTGCTGGAGATCCGGACACCACCGTGGGGGAGGAAGCTAAGGAAGGTGTCGACCCAGGGTCACGCACAGACGTATGAGTGCGCCGAGGGTGTGGGTCGCCAGATTTGCGTTTGACAGGCATTTGAGCAGACGGCACAGCGTCCATGGCCAAGTCAACGTCCGTTTCGGAACCCTGCGTGCGCAAAATATCTTTAAGCCGGCGAACAGCCACGTCACGCTTACTGTCGGCAGGGGTGGTTTTCTTTGCCGGCTGACTGCGAGAAATGTGTCGTTGCTGGCCACGGCCCGACGTCAACGCCGGCCGGGACGCAACTTCAACACTCTGCGGGGTCCGCTGCGAACCTTGCTGTGTCGGTTGGGACTGGGACGGCACGACGGCCCGACGGACCGGCGACGGGCTGCGAACCCGTCCGGAAAAGAAACCTGATTCCAATCGACCAGAAGTACTGGCACAGCGCAAACGTTGAGGGTTGCTAGTGCCGGCAGTATTCCGCTCGCGTCGCGATTTGGGGGCCTCTGGAAACGAAAAACTCTCGTGGCGGTGGCCAGTAACATGGTCGGAAGTAGCCACACTCGCGGACGCAGCACGCGTGGGGAACACAGGGGCGGGTTCTGATCCTGACAGCGTCACATCTCCCGCGACCGATTCCGAGACTGCCACAGAGTTTACTGAGGTAGCGGATTCTAATACTGATGGCGTCTCAACAGCCAGAGCAGACAATGAAGCCGTACGGAACGCAGCGTCAGTGACGAGGCTAGATTCTGTGAATGGCACGCGTTCGGGAACGAGTGCTGACACTGTGTGTTGCGCACTAACGGAAACGTCCTGCGACGCAGTCACATTTTCCGAAAGAGAACTAACAGTCACTTCCGACACAACGCTATGTATTGGCAAAGAGGGTGAGGTGTCCATTTCAGTAGCGTCCGCCGGTACGGCGGTTTCCTCAGCGCGTCGCGCGTCGCGGGGGGTGGAACCAATGGCGACTGCTGCCCACGTCATCTCGTCCTGACTACTGCCACGTGGCAGCTGTACCGGCCGCCTACGCGCAGGACAGTCCTGCCGGAAATGACCAGTACTATTACAAAAAGAACACGTCTGGGGCTGACCGCTGTACGTTATGAAAGCACGTTGTCCTTTAATATAAACAAAAGAAGGAATATGTTTCTTCACTATCATTTTTACACTACGGATACCGTTATCCACTTGAAAAAGATAAGCAGCAGACCATTTTTCCTTTGACACCGACAAAACAGTCCCATAAGGCGTCAAAGCACTCGAAATCGTTTCGTTCCTCATTTCAAACGGGAGATTGAAAACACGCACTGTCCGTATACCGAAACCAGCATTAGACAACACAACATTACTAATTCTGCCATCAAAGTGCTTAAATTGTCGCACACCGTCATTGGCCGATACAAGAGTGTCACACATTTCGGGAGTTGGCAACTTCAAAAACAAAGAGTTCAAAAAGGAATCCAATTGTAAACCAAGAACGTCACTGTCCGTTAAATTCAAATCCTCGCGAAGCCATTTATGAATTTCGAAAGCGGACGGCCGAATTACCGATCGATCAAAGGCGCACTGAATGTTATTCTGACGATCCTCGGAATCACCGTGATCCATAGTACTCACTTCACTAAAAAGTACAGCACAGATGAAAAACCGCGCCGCGAAGCAACCGCCGCCGCCGCCACGAAGCACCCGTAAACACCGCCCGACACGCCGGAGCGAGCGCGCGATGTGTTCGGGCCCACGACTCCGAAGAGACTAAATACTGTTCCCGCCCGGGATCGAACCGGGGACCTTCTGCGTGTGAAGCAGACGTGATAACCGCTACACTACGGAAACGACGGACCTGAGGAGTCCATCCTTGTTCATTCGAACTTGCCTCAGACTTTCTCTCGTCCGCGAATGCACACACGACAGTTCTTTTGTCAGCCTGGAACCCATCACAGCCGAGGGCTCAAGAAGTCTTCGGGGCGCTTGAGAGGGTGTCTGCCGTAGCACCCCTAACGAGATAGCGGCGTTTCGCGCAGTCGTTATTGCAAGTCATATCAGCAAAAGCAATCACTTTCTCAGCAGCAGGCAGTGCGAGCCCAGCGGCAGCTCTACATGAAGGTACCAATAGCCCAGGAAGGCCGCCGACCGCGGGAATTCGCGCCGCCCCCATCCCGCCAGCGTACACGAGACTTCCAGGACACCCTGGACGACATCGAGGGACTGGAATAATTGGCATTCGCCGTGTCACAGGGCTCGTTGGTCTAGGGGTATGATTCCTGCTTAGGGTGCAGGAGGTCCCGGGTTCAAATCCCGGACGAGCCCTAGCGTTTTGTGCAAACTGATCGCACGTCAGTGGCTGAGTCAGCGCAAAAAGCTCGCCGTCAATATCAAATGAATTTCTTATTCGATGTGAGCAATTGACACTCGGGTCCGACGCGTGAAGGCGATTACGAAGGTTTCGGGTACAGATGGTAGCAGATGCATGTTAGTACGTCTTGCTTAAAGTGATGAAAAAGTGTTTCCGCCCGGGATCGAACCGGGGACCTTCTGCGTGTTAGGCAGACGTGATAACCGCTACACCACGGAAACTGCTTGTGTGCACCTTACTTCACAGACAACTTGTAGTGATGTTGCCATCGTAACTAAAAAATTCGATAAATGTGGTACTTGCAAAACGAAGGGACATGCAGCAGATCCACACACGACGTGGCTCATTGGAGGACAATACGACATAGGCAGGAAAATACTGTTCCCGCCCGGGATCGAACTGGGGACCTTCTGCGTGTGAAGCAGACGTGATAACCGCTACACTACGGAAACGACGGACCTGAGGAGTCCATCCTTGTTCATTCGAAGTTGCCTCAGACTTTCTCTCGTCCGCGAATGCACACACGACAGTTCTTTTGTCAGCCTGGAACCCATCACAGCCGAGGGCTCAAGAAGTCTTCGGGGCGCTTGAGAGGGTGTCTGCCGTAGCACCCCTAACGAGATAGCGGCGTTTCGCGCAGTCGTTATTGCAAGTCATATCAGCAAAAGCAATCACTTTCTCAGCAGCAGGCAGTGCGAGCCCAGCGGCAGCTCTACATGAAGGTACCAATAGCCCAGGAAGGCCGCCGACCGCGGGAATTCGCGCCGCCCCCATCCCGCCAGCGTACACGAGACTTCCAGGACACCCTGGACGACATCGAGGGACTGGAATAATTGGCATTCGCCGTGTCACAGGGCTCGTTGGTCTAGGGGTATGATTCCTGCTTAGGGTGCGGGAGGTCCCGGGTTCAAATCCCGGACGAGCCCTAGCGTTTTGTGCAAACTGATCGCACGTCAGTGGCTGAGTCAGCGCAAAAAGCTCGCCGTCAATATCAAATGAATTTCTTATTCGATGTGAGCAATTGACACTCGGGTCCGACGCGTGAAGGCGATTACGAAGGTTTCGGGTACAGATGGTAGCAGATGCATGTTAGTACGTCTTGCTTAAAGTGATGAAAAAGTGTTTCGGCCCGGGATCGAACCGGGGACCTTCTGCGTGTTAGGCAGACGTGATAACCGCTACACCACGGAAACTGCTTGTGTGCACCTTACTTCACAGACAACTTGTAGTGATGTTGCCATCGTAACTAAAAAATTCGATAAATGTGGTACTTGCAAAACGAAGGGACATGCAGCAGATCCACACACGACGTGGCTCATTGGAGGACAATACGACATAGGCAGGAAAATACTGTTCCCGCCCGGGATCGAACTGGGGACCTTCTGCGTGTGAAGCAGACGTGATAACCGCTACACTACGGAAACGACGGACCTGAGGAGTCCATCCTTGTTCATTCGAACTTGCCTCAGACTTTCTCTCGTCCGCGAATGCACACACGACAGTTCTTTTGTCAGCCTGGAACCCATCACAGCCGAGGGCTCAAGAAGTCTTCGGGGCGCTTGAGAGGGTGTCTGCCGTAGCACCCCTAACGAGATAGCGGCGTTTCGCGCAGTCGTTATTGCAAGTCATATCAGCAAAAGCAATCACTTTCTCAGCAGCAGGCAGTGCGAGCCCAGCGGCAGCTCTACATGAAGGTACCAATAGCCCAGGAAGGCCGCCGACCGCGGGAATTCGCGCCGCCCCCATCCCGCCAGCGTACACGAGACTTCCAGGACACCCTGGACGACATCGAGGGACTGGAATAATTGGCATTCGCCGTGTCACAGGGCTCGTTGGTCTAGGGGTATGATTCCTGCTTAGGGTGCGGGAGGTCCCGGGTTCAAATCCCGGACGAGCCCTAGCGTTTTGTGCAAACTGATCGCACGTCAGTGGCTGAGTCAGCGCAAAAAGCTCGCCGTCAATATCAAATGAATTTCTTATTCGATGTGAGCAATTGACACTCGGGTCCGACGCGTGAAGGCGATTACGAAGGTTTCGGGTACAGATGGTAGCAGATGCATGTTAGTACGTCTTGCTTAAAGTGATGAAAAAGTGTTTCGGCCCGGGATCGAACCGGGGACCTTCTGCGTGTTAGGCAGACGTGATAACCGGTACACCACGGAAACTGCTTGTGTGCACCTTACTTCACAGACAACTTGTAGTGATGTTGCCATCGTAACTAAAAAATTCGATAAATGTGGTACTTGCAAAACGAAGGGACATGCAGCAGATCCACACACGACGTGGCTCATTGGAGGACAATACGACATAGGCAGGAAAATACTGTTCCCGCCCGGGATCGAACTGGGGACCTTCTGCGTGTGAAGCAGACGTGATAACCGCTACACTACGGAAACGACGGACCTGAGGAGTCCATCCTTGTTCATTCGAACTTGCCTCAGACTTTCTCTCGTCCGCGAATGCACACACGACAGTTCTTTTGTCAGCCTGGAACCCATCACAGCCGAGGGCTCAAGAAGTCTTCGGGGCGCTTGAGAGGGTGTCTGCCGTAGCACCCCTAACGAGATAGCGGCGTTTCGCGCAGTCGTTATTGCAAGTCATATCAGCAAAAGCAATCACTTTCTCAGCAGCAGGCAGTGCGAGCCCAGCGGCAGCTCTACATGAAGGTACCAATAGCCCAGGAAGGCCGCCGACCGCGGGAATTCGCGCCGCCCCCATCCCGCCAGCGTACACGAGACTTCCAGGACACCCTGGACGACATCGAGGGACTGGAATAATTGGCATTCGCCGTGTCACAGGGCTCGTTGGTCTAGGGGTATGATTCCTGCTTAGGGTGCAGGAGGTCCCGGGTTCAAATCCCGGACGAGCCCTAGCGTTTTGTGCAAACTGATCGCACGTCAGTGGCTGAGTCAGCGCAAAAAGCTCGCCGTCAATATCAAATGAATTTCTTATTCGATGTGAGCAATTGACACTCGGGTCCGACGCGTGAAGGCTATTACGAAGGTTTCGGGTACAGATGGTAGCAGATGCATGTTAGTACGTCTTGCTTAAAGTGATGAAAAAGTGTTTCCGCCCGGGATCGAACCGGGGACCTTCTGCGTGTTAGGCAGACGTGATAACCGCTACACCACGGAAACTGCTTGTGTGCACCTTACTTCACAGACAACTTGTAGTGATGTTGCCATCGTAACTAAAAAATTCGATAAATGTGGTACTTGCAAAACGAAGGGACATGCAGCAGATCCACACACGACGTGGCTCATTGGAGGACAATACGACATAGGCAGGAAAATACTGTTCCCGCCCGGGATCGAACTGGGGACCTTCTGCGTGTGAAGCAGACGTGATAACCGCTACACTACGGAAACGACGGACCTGAGGAGTCCATCCTTGTTCATTCGAACTTGCCTCAGACTTTCTCTCGTCCGCGAATGCACACACGACAGTTCTTTTGTCAGCCTGGAACCCATCACAGCCGAGGGCTCAAGAAGTCTTCGGGACGCTTGAGAGGGTGTCTGCCGTAGCACCCCTAACGAGATAGCGGCGTTTCGCGCAGTCGTTATTGCAAGTCATATCAGCAAAAGCAATCACTTTCTCAGCAGCAGGCAGTGCGAGCCCAGCGGCAGCTCTACATGAAGGTACCAATAGCCCAGGAAGGCCGCCGACCGCGGGAATTCGCGCCGCCCCCATCCCGCCAGCGTACACGAGACTTCCAGGACACCCTGGACGACATCGAGGGACTGGAATAATTGGCATTCGCCGTGTCACAGGGCTCGTTGGTCTAGGGGTATGATTCCTGCTTAGGGTGCAGGAGGTCCCGGGTTCAAATCCCGGACGAGCCCTAGCGTTTTGTGCAAACTGATCGCACGTCAGTGGCTGAGTCAGCTCAAAAAGCTCGCCGTCAATATCAAATGAATTTCTTATTCGATGTGAGCAATTGACACTCGGGTGCGACGCGTGAAGGCGATTACGAAGGTTTCGGGTACAGATGGTAGCAGATGCATGTTAGTACGTCTTGCTTAAAGTGATGAAAAAGTGTTTCGGCCCGGGATCGAACCGGGGACCTTCTGCGTGTTAGGCAGACGTGATAACCGCTACACCACGGAAACTGCTTGTGTGCACCTTACTTCACAGACAACTTGTAGTGATGTTGCCATCGTAACTAAAAAATTCGATAAATGTGGTACTTGCAAAACGAAGGGACATGCAGCAGATCCACACACGACGTGGCTCATTGGAGGACAATACGACATAGGCAGGAAAATACTGTTCCCGCCCGGGATCGAACTGGGGACCTTCTGCGTGTGAAGCAGACGTGATAACCGCTACACTACGGAAACGACGGACCTGAGGAGTCCATCCTTGTTCATTCGAACTTGCCTCAGACTTTCTCTCGTCCGCGAATGCACACACGACAGTTCTTTTGTCAGCCTGGAACCCATCACAGCCGAGGGCTCAAGAAGTCTTCGGGGCGGTTGAGAGGGTGTCTGCCGTAGCACCCCTAACGAGATAGCGGCGTTTCGCGCAGTCGTTATTGCAAGTCATATCAGCAAAAGCAATCACTTTCTCAGCAGCAGGCAGTGCGAGCCCAGCGGCAGCTCTACATGAAGGTACCAATAGCCCAGGAAGGCCGCCGACCGCGGGAATTCGCGCCGCCCCCATCCCGCCAGCGTACACGAGACTTCCAGGACACCCTGGACGACATCGAGGGACTGGAATAATTGGCATTCGCCGTGTCACAGGGCTCGTTGGTCTAGGGGTATGATTCCTGCTTAGGGTGCAGGAGGTCCCGGGTTCAAATCCCGGACGAGCCCTAGCGTTTTGTGCAAACTGATCGCACGTCAGTGGCTGAGTCAGCGCAAAAAGCTCGCCGTCAATATCAAATGAATTTCTTATTCGATGTGAGCAATTGACACTCGGGTCCGACGCGTGAAGGCGATTACGAAGGTTTCGGGTACAGATGGTAGCAGATGCATGTTAGTACGTCTTGCTTAAAGTGATGAAAAAGTGTTTCCGCCCGGGATCGAACCGGGGACCTTCTGCGTGTTAGGCAGACGTGATAACCGCTACACCACGGAAACTGCTTGTGTGCACCTTACTTCACAGACAACTTGTAGTGATGTTGCCATCGTAACTAAAAAATTCGATAAATGTGGTACTTGCAAAACGAAGGGACATGCAGCAGATCCACACACGACGTGGCTCATTGGAGGACAATACGACATAGGCAGGAAAATACTGTTCCCGCCCGGGATCGAACTGGGGACCTTCTGCGTGTGAAGCAGACGTGATAACCGCTACACTACGGAAACGACGGACCTGAGGAGTCCATCCTTGTTCATTCGAACTTGCCTCAGACTTTCTCTCGTCCGCGAATGCACACACGACAGTTCTTTTGTCAGCCTGGAACCCATCACAGCCGAGGGCTCAAGAAGTCTTCGGGACGCTTGAGAGGGTGTCTGCCGTAGCACCCCTAACGAGATAGCGGCGTTTCGCGCAGTCGTTATTGCAAGTCATATCAGCAAAAGCAATCACTTTCTCAGCAGCAGGCAGTGCGAGCCCAGCGGCAGCTCTACATGAAGGTACCAATAGCCCAGGAAGGCCGCCGACCGCGGGAATTCGCGCCGCCCCCATCCCGCCAGCGTACACGAGACTTCCAGGACACCCTGGACGACATCGAGGGACTGGAATAATTGGCATTCGCCGTGTCGCAGGGCTCGTTGGTCTAGGGGTATGATTCCTGCTTAGGGTGCAGGAGGTCCCGGGTTCAAATCCCGGACGAGCCCTAGCGTTTTGTGCAAACTGATCGCACGTCAGTGGCTGAGTCAGCTCAAAAAGCTCGCCGTCAATATCAAATGAATTTCTTATTCGATGTGAGCAATTGACACTCGGGTGCGACGCGTGAAGGCGATTACGAAGGTTTCGGGTACAGATGGTAGCAGATGCATGTTAGTACGTCTTGCTTAAAGTGATGAAAAAGTGTTTCGGCCCGGGATCGAACCGGGGACCTTCTGCGTGTTATGCAGACGTGATAACCGCTACACCACGGAAACTGCTTGTGTGCACCTTACTTCACAGACAACTTGTAGTGATGTTGCCATCGTAACTAAAAAATTCAATAAATGTGGTACTTGCAAAACGAAGGGACATGCAGCAGATCCACACACGACGTGGCTCATTGGAGGACAATACGACATAGGCAGGAAAATACTGTTCCCGCCCGGGATCGAACTGGGGACCTTCTGCGTGTGAAGCAGACGTGATAACCGCTACACTACGGAAACGACGGACCTGAGGAGTCCATCCTTGTTCATTCGAACTTGCCTCAGACTTTCTCTCGTCCGCGAATGCACACACGACAGTTCTTTTGTCAGCCTGGAACCCATCACAGCCGAGGGCTCAAGAAGTCTTCGGGGCGCTTGAGAGGGTGTCTGCCGTAGCACCCCTAACGAGATAGCGGCGTTTCGCGCAGTCGTTATTGCGAGTCATATCAGCAAAAGCAATCACTTTCTCAGCAGCAGGCAGTGCGAGCCCAGCGGCAGCTCTACATGAAGGTACCAATAGCCCAGGAAGGCCGCCGACCGCGGGAATTCGCGCAGCCCCCATCCCGCCAGCGTACACGAGACTTCCAGGACACCCTGGACGACATCGAGGGACTGGAATAATTGGCATTCGCCGTGTCACAGGGCTCGTTGGTCTAGGGGTATGATTCCTGCTTAGGGTGCAGCAGGTCCCGGGTTCAAATCCCGGACGAGCCCTAGCGTTTTGTGCAAACTGATCGCACGTCAGTGGCTGAGTCAGCTCAAAAAGCTCGCCGTCAATATCAAATGAATTTCTTATTCGATGTGAGCAATTGACACTCGGGTGCGACGCGTGAAGGCGATTACGAAGGTTTCGGGTACAGATGGTAGCAGATGCATGTTAGTACGTCTTGCTTAAAGTGATGAAAAAGTGTTTCGGCCCGGGATCGAACCGGGGACCTTCTGCGTGTTAGGCAGACGTGATAACCGCTACACCACGGAAACTGCTTGTGTGCACCTTACTTCACAGACAACTTGTAGTGATGTTGCCATCGTAACTAAAAAATTCAATAAATGTGGTACTTGCAAAACGAAGGGACATGCAGCAGATCCACACACGACGTGGCTCATTGGAGGACAATACGACATAGGCAGGAAAATACTGTTCCCGCCCGGGATCGAACTGGGGACCTTCTGCGTGTGAAGCAGACGTGATAACCGCTACACTACGGAAACGACGGACCTGAGGAGTCCATCCTTGTTCATTCGAACTTGCCTCAGACTTTCTCTCGTCCGCGAATGCACACACGACAGTTCTTTTGTCAGCCTGGAACCCATCACAGCCGAGGGCTCAAGAAGTCTTCGGGACGCTTGAGAGGGTGTCTGCCGTAGCACCCCTAACGAGATAGCGGCGTTTCGCGCAGTCGTTATTGCAAGTCATATCAGCAAAAGCAATCACTTTCTCAGCAGCAGGCAGTGCGAGCCCAGCGGCAGCTCTACATGAAGGTACCAATAGCGCAGGAAGGCCGCCGACCGCGGGAATTCGCGCCGCCCCCATCCCGCCAGCGTACACGAGACTTCCAGGACACCCTGGACGACATCGAGGGACTGGAATAATTGGCATTCGCCGTGTCACAGGGCTCGTTGGTCTAGGGGTATGATTCCTGCTTAGGGTGCAGGAGGTCCCGGGTTCAAATCCCGGACGAGCCCTAGCGTTTTGTGCAAACTGATCGCACGTCAGTGGCTGAGTCAGCTCAAAAAGCTCGCCGTCAATATCAAATGAATTTCTTATTCGATGTGAGCAATTGACACTCGGGTGCGACGCGTGAAGGCGATTACGAAGGTTTCGGGTACAGATGGTAGCAGATGCATGTTAGTACGTCTTGCTTAAAGTGATGAAAAAGTGTTTCGGCCCGGGATCGAACCGGGGACCTTCTGCGTGTTAGGCAGACGTGATAACCGCTACACCACGGAAACTGCTTGTGTGCACCTTACTTCACAGACAACTTGTAGTGATGTTGCCATCGTAACTAAAAAATTCAATAAATGTGGTACTTGCAAAACGAAGGGACATGCAGCAGATCCACACACGACGTGGCTCATTGGAGGACAATACGACATAGGCAGGAAAATACTGTTCCCGCCCGGGATCGAACTGGGGACCTTCTGCGTGTGAAGCAGACGTGATAACCGCTACACTACGGAAACGACGGACCTGAGGAGTCCATCCTTGTTCATTCCAACTTGCCTCAGACTTTCTCTCGTCCGCGAATGCACACACGACAGTTCTTTTGTCAGCCTGGAACCCATCACAGCCGAGGGCTCAAGAAGTCTTCGGGGCGCTTGAGAGGGTGTCTGCCGTAGCACCCCTAACGAGATAGCGGCGTTTCGCGCAGTCGTTATTGCGAGTCATATCAGCAAAAGCAATCACTTTCTCAGCAGCAGGCAGTGCGAGCCCAGCGGCAGCTCTACATGAAGGTACCAATAGCCCAGGAAGGCCGCCGACCGCGGGAATTCGCGCCGCCCCCATCCCGCCAGCGTACACGAGACTTCCAGGACACCCTGGACGACATCGAGGGACTGGAATAATTGGCATTCGCCGTGTCACAGGGCTCGTTGGTCTAGGGGTATGATTCCTGCTTAGGGTGCAGCAGGTCCCGGGTTCAAATCCCGGACGAGCCCTAGCGTTTTGTGCAAACTGATCGCACGTCAGTGGCTGAGTCAGTTCAAAAAGCTCGCCGTCAATATCAAATGAATTTCTTATTCGATGTGAGCAATTGACACTCGGGTGCGACGCGTGAAGGCGATTACGAAGGTTTCGGGTACAGATGGTAGCAGATGCATGTTAGTACGTCTTGCTTAAAGTGATGAAAAAGTGTTTCGGCCCGGGATCGAACCGGGGACCTTCTGCGTGTTAGGCAGACGTGATAACCGCTACACCACGGAAACTGCTTGTGTGCACCTTACTTCACAGACAACTTGTAGTGATGTTGCCATCGTAACTAAAAAATTCAATAAATGTGGTACTTGCAAAACGAAGGGACATGCAGCAGATCCACACACGACGTGGCTCATTGGAGGACAATACGACATAGGCAGGAAAATACTGTTCCCGCCCGGGATCGAACTGGGGACCTTCTGCGTGTGAAGCAGACGTGATAACCGCTACACTACGGAAACGACGGACCTGAGGAGTCCATCCTTGTTCATTCGAAGTTGCCTCAGACTTTCTCTCGTCCGCGAATGCACACACGACAGTTCTTTTGTCAGCCTGGAACCCATCACAGCCGAGGGCTCAAGAAGTCTTCGGGGCGCTTGAGAGGGTGTCTGCCGTAGCACCCCTAACGAGATAGCGGCGTTTCGCGCAGTCGTTATTGCAAGTCATATCAGCAAAAGCAATCACTTTCTCAGCAGCAGGCAGTGCGAGCCCAGCGGCAGCTCTACATGAAGGTACCAATAGCCCAGGAAGGCCGCCGACCGCGGGAATTCGCGCCGCCCCCATCCCGCCAGCGTACACGAGACTTCCAGGACACCCTGGACGACATCGAGGGACTGGAATAATTGGCATTCGCCGTGTCACAGGGCTCGTTGGTCTAGGGGTATGATTCCTGCTTAGGGTGCAGGAGGTCCCGGGTTCAAATCCCGGACGAGCCCTAGCGTTTTGTGCAAACTGATCGCACGTCAGTGGCTGAGTCAGCGCAAAAAGCTCGCCGTCAATATCAAATGAATTTCTTATTCGATGTGAGCAATTGACACTCGGGTCCGACGCGTGAAGGCGATTACGAAGGTTTCGGGTACAGATGGTAGCAGATGCATGATAGTACGTCTTGCTTAAAGTGATGAAAAAGTGTTTCCGCCCGGGATCGAACCGGGGACCTTCTGCGTGTTAGGCAGACGTGATAACCGCTACACCACGGAAACTGCTTGTGTGCACCTTACTTCACAGACAACTTGTAGTGATGTTGCCATCGTAACTAAAAAATTCAATAAATGTGGTACTTGCAAAACGAAGGGACATGCAGCAGATCCACACACGACGTGGCTCATTGGAGGACAATACGACATAGGCAGGAAAATACTGTTCCCGCCCGGGATCGAACTGGGGACCTTCTGCGTGTGAAGCAGACGTGATAACCGCTACACTACGGAAACGACGGACCTGAGGAGTCCATCCTTGTTCATTCGAAGTTGCCTCAGACTTTCTCTCGTCCGCGAATGCACACACGACAGTTCTTTTGTCAGCCTGGAACCCATCACAGCCGAGGGCTCAAGAAGTCTTCGGGGCGCTTGAGAGGGTGTCTGCCGTAGCACCCCTAACGAGATAGCGGCGTTTCGCGCAGTCGTTATTGCAAGTCATATCAGCAAAAGCAATCACTTTCTCAGCAGCAGGCAGTGCGAGCCCAGCGGCAGCTCTACATGAAGGTACCAATAGCCCAGGAAGGCCGCCGACCGCGGGAATTCGCGCCGCCCCCATCCCGCCAGCGTACACGAGACTTCCAGGACACCCTGGACGACATCGAGGGACTGGAATAATTGGCATCGCCGTGTCACAGGGCTCGTTGGTGTAGGGGTATGATTCCTGCTTAGGGTGCAGGAGGTCCCGGGTTCAAATCCCGGACGAGCCCTAGCGTTTTGTGCAAACTGATCGCACGTCAGTGGCTGAGTCAGCGCAAAAAGCTCGCCGTCAATATTAAATGAATTTCTTATTCGATGTGAGCAATTGACACTCGGGTCCGACGCGTGAAGGCGATTACGAAGGTTTCGGGTACAGATGGTAGCAGATGCATGTTAGTACGTCTTGCTTAAAGTGATGAAAAAGTGCTTCCGCCCGGGATCGAACCGGTGACCTTCTGCGTGTTAGGCAGACGTGATAACCGCTACACCACGGAAACTGCTTGTGTGCACCTTACTTCACAGACAACTTGTAGTGATGTTGCCATCGTAACTAAAAAAATTCAATAAATGTGGTACTTGCAAAACGAAGGGACATGCAGCAGATCCACACACGACGTGGCTCATTGGACGACAATACGACATAGGCAGGAAAATACTGTTCCCGCCCGGGATCGAACTGGGGACCTTCTGCGTGTGAAGCAGACGTGATAACCGCTACACTACGGAAACGACGGACCTGAGGAGTCCATCCTTGTTCATTCGAACTTGCCTCAGACTTTCTCTCGTCCGCGAATGCACACACGACAGTTCTTTTGTCAGCCTGGAACCCATCACAGCCGAGGGCTCAAGAAGTCTTCGGGGCGCTTGAGAGGGTGTCTGCCGTAGCACCCCTAACGAGATAGCGGCGTTTCGCGCAGTCGTTATTGCAAGTCATATCAGCAAAAGCAATCACTTTCTCAGCAGCAGGCAGTGCGAGCCCAGCGGCAGCTCTACATGAAGGTACCAATAGCCCAGGAAGGCCGCCGACCGCGGGAATTCGCGCCGCCCCCATCCCGCCAGCGTACACGAGACTTCCAGGACACCCTGGACGACATCGAGGGACTGGAATAATTGGCATTCGCCGTGTCACAGGGCTCGTTGGTCTAGGGGTATGATTCCTGCTTAGGGTGCAGGAGGTCCCGGGTTCAAATCCCGGACGAGCCCTAGCGTTTTGTGCAAACTGATCGCACGTCAGTGGCTGAGTCAGCTCAAAAAGCTCGCCGTCAATATCAAATGAATTTCTTATTCGATGTGAGCAATTGACACTCGGGTCCGACGCGTGAAGGCGATTACAAAGGTTTCGGGTACAGATGGTAGCAGATGCATGTTAGTACGTCTTGCTTAAAGTGATGAAAAAGTGTTTCCGCCCGGGATCGAACCGGGGACCTTCTGCGTGTTAGGCAGACGTGATAACCGCTACACCACGGAAACTGCTTGTGTGCACCTTACTTCACAGACAACTTGTAGTGATGTTGCCATCGTAACTAAAAAATTCAATAAATGTGGTACTTGCAAAACGAAGGGACATGCAGCAGATCCACACACGACGTGGCTCATTGGAGGACAATACGACATAGACAGGAAAATACTGTTCCCGCCCGGGATCGAAATTGGGACCTTCTGCGTGTGAAGCAGACGTGATAACCGCTACACTACGGAAACGACGGACCTGAGGAGTCCATCCTTGTTTATTCGAACTTGCCTCAGACTTTCTCTCGTCCGCGAATGCACACACGACAGTTCTTTTGTCAGCCTGGAACCCATCATAGCCGAGGGCTCAAGAAGTCTTCGGGGCGCTTGAGAGGGTGTCTGCCGTAGCACCCCTAACGAGATAGCGGCGTTTCGCGCAGTCGTTATTGCAAGTCATATCAGCAAAAGCAATCACTTTCTCAGCAGCAGGCAGTGCGAGCGCAGCGGCAGCTCTACATGAAGGTACCAATAGCCCAGGAAGGCCGCCGACCGCGGGAATTCGCGCCGCCCCCATCCCGCCAGCGTACACGAGACTTCCAGGACACCCTGGACGACATCGAGGGACTGGAATAATTGGCATTCGCCGTGTCACAGGGCTCGTTGGTCTAGGGGTATGATTCCTGCTTAGGGTGCAGGAGGTCCCGGGTTCAAATCCCGGACGAGCCCTAGCGTTTTGTGCAAACTGATCGCACGTCAGTGGCTGAGTCAGCTCAAAAAGCTCGCCGTCAATATCAAATGAATTTCTTATTCGGTGTGAGCAATTGACACTCGGGTCCGACGCGTGAAGGCGATTACAAAGGTTTCGGGTACAGATGGTAGCAGATGCATGTTAGTACGTCTTGCTTAAAGTGATGAAAAAGTGTTTCCGCCCGGGATCGAACCGGGGACCTTCTGCGTGTTAGGCAGACGTGATAACCGCTACACCACGGAAACTGCTTGTGTGCACCTTACTTCACAGACAACTTGTAGTGATGTTGCCATCGTAACTAAAAAATTCAATAAATGTGGTACTTGCAAAACGAAGGGACATGCAGCAGATCCACACACGACGTGGCTCATTGGAGGACAATACGACATAGGCAGGAAAATACTGTTCCCGCCCGGGATCGAAATTGGGACCTTCTGCGTGTGAAGCAGACGTGATAACCGCTACACTACGGAAACGACGGACCTGAGGAGTCCATCCTTGTTTATTCGAACTTGCCTCAGACTTTCTCTCGTCCGCGAATGCACACACGACAGTTCTTTTGTCAGCCTGGAACCCATCACAGCCGAGGGCTCAAGAAGTCTTCGGGGCGCTTGAGAGGGTGTCTGCCGTAGCACCCCTAACGAGATAGCGGCGTTTCGCGCAGTCGTTATTGCAAGTCATATCAGCAAAAGCAATCACTTTCTCAGCAGCAGGCAGTGCGAGCCCAGCGGCAGCTCTACATGAAGGTACCAATAGCCCAGGAAGGCCGCCGACCGCGGGAATTCGCGCCGCCCCCATCCCGCCAGCGTACACGAGACTTCCAGGACACCCTGGACGACATCGAGGGACTGGAATAATTGGCATTCGCCGTGTCACAGGGCTCGTTGGTCTAGGGGTATGATTCCTGCTTAGGGTGCAGGAGCTCCCGGGTTCAAATCCCGGACGAGCCCTAGCGTTTTGTGCAAACTGATCGCACGTCAGTGGCTGAGTCAGCTCAAAAAGCTCGCCGTCAATATCAAATGAATTTCTTATTCGATGTGAGCAATTGACACTCGGGTCCGACGCGTGAAGGCGATTACGAAGGTTTCGGGTACAGATGGTAGCAGATGCATGTTAGTACGTCTTGCTTAAAGTGATGAAAAAGTGTTTCCGCCCGGGATCGAACCGGGGACCTTCTGCGTGTTAGGCAGACGTGATAACCGCTACACCACGGAAACTGCTTGTGTGCACCTTACTTCACAGACAACTTGTAGTGATGTTGCCATCGTAACTAAAAAATTCAATAAATGTGGTACTTGCAAAACGAAGGGACATGCAGCAGATCCACACACGACGTGGCTCATTGGAGGACAATACGACATAGGCAGGAAAATACTGTTCCCGCCCGGGATCGAACTTCGGACCTTCTGCGTGTGAAGCAGACGTGATAACCGCTACACTACGGAAACGACGGACCTGAGGAGTCCATCCTTGTTCATTCGAACTTGCCTCAGACTTTCTCTCGTCCGCGAATGCACACACGACAGTTCTTTTGTCAGCCTGGAACCCATCACAGCCGAGGGCTCAAGAAGTCTTCGGGGCGCTTGAGAGGATGTCTGCCGTAGCACCCCTAACGAGATAGCGGCGTTTCGCGCAGTCGTTATTGCAAGTCATATCAGCAAAAGCAATCACTTTCTCAGCAGCAGGCAGTGCGAGCCCAGCGGCAGCTCTACATGAAGGTACCAATAGCCCAGGAAGGCCGCCGACCGCGGGAATTCGCGCCGCCCCCATCCCGCCAGCGTACACGAGACTTCCAGGACACCCTGGACGACATCGAGGGACTGGAATAATTGGCATTCGCCGTGTCACAGGGCTCGTTGGTCTAGGGGTATGATTCCTGCTTAGGGTGCAGGAGCTCCCGGGTTCAAATCCCGGACGAGCCCTAGCGTTTTGTGCAAACTGATCGCACGTCAGTGGCTGAGTCAGCTCAAAAAGCTCGCCGTCAATATCAAATGAATTTCTTATTCGATGTGAGCAATTGACACTCGGGTCCGACGCGTGAAGGCGATTACGAAGGTTTCGGGTACAGATGGTAGCAGATGCATGTTAGTACGTCTTGCTTAAAGTGATGAAAAAGTGTTTCCGCCCGGGATCGAACCGGGGACCTTCTGCGTGTTAGGCAGACGTGATAACCGCTACACCACGGAAACTGCTTGTGTGCACCTTACTTCACAGACAACTTGTAGTGATGTTGCCATCGTAACTAAAAAATTCAATAAATGTGGTACTTGCAAAACGAAGGGACATGCAGCAGATCCACACACGACGTGGCTCATTGGAGGACAATACGACATAGGCAGGAAAATACTGTTCCCGCCCGGGATCGAACTTGGG
Organism: Schistocerca americana; assembly: GCF_021461395.2. Taxonomy (NCBI): domain Eukaryota; kingdom Metazoa; phylum Arthropoda; class Insecta; order Orthoptera; family Acrididae; genus Schistocerca; species Schistocerca americana. The sequence goes on from NC_060120.1 coordinate 40,305,096, forward strand.
ACCTTCTGCGTGTGAAGCAGACGTGATAACCGCTACACTACGGAAACGACGTACCTGAGGAGTCCATCCTTGTTCATTCGAACTTGCCTCAGACTTTCACTCGTCCGCGAATGCACACACGACAGTTCTTTTGTCAGCCTGGAACCCATCACAGCCGAGGGCTCAAGAAGTCTTCGGGGCGCTTGAGAGGGTGTCTGCCGTAGCACCCCTAACGAGATAGCGGCGTTTCGCGCAGTCGTTATTGCAAGTCATATCAGCAAAAGCAATCACTTTCTCAGCAGCAGGCAGTGCGAGCCCAGCGGCAGCTCTACATGAAGGTACCAATAGCCCAGGAAGGCCGCCGACCGCGGGAATTCGCGCCGCCCCCATCCCGCCAGCGTACACGAGACTTCCAGGACACCCTGGACGACATCGAGGGACTGGAATAATTGGCATTCGCCGTGTCAAAGGGCTCGTTGGTCTAGGGGTATGATTCCTGCTTAGGGTGCAGGAGGTCCCGGGTTCAAATCCCGGACGAGCCCTAGCGTTTTGTGCAAACTGATCTCACGTCAGTGGCTGAGTCAGCGCAAAAAGCTCGCCGTCAATATTAAATGAATTTCTTATTCGATGTGAGCAATTGACACTCGGGTCCGACGCGTGAAGGCGATTACGAAGGTTTCGGGTACAGATGGTAGCAGATGCATGTTAGTACGTCTTGCTTAAAGTGATGAAAAAGTGCTTCCGCCCGGGATCGAACCGGGGACCTTCTGCGTGTTAGGCAGACGTGATAACCGCTACACCACGGAAACTGCTTGTGTGCACCTTACTTCACAGACAACTTGTAGTGATGTTGCCATCGTAACTAAAAAATTCAATAAATGTGGTACTTGCAAAACGAAGGGACATGTAGCAGATCCACACACGACGTGGCTCATTGGAGGACAATACGACATAGGCAGGAAAATACTGTTCCCGCCCGGGATCGAACTGGGGACCTTCTGCGTGTGAAGCAGACGTGATAACCGCTACACTACGGAAACGACGGACCTGAGGAGTCCATCATTGTTCATTCGAACTTGCCTCAGACTTTCTCTCGTCCGCGAATGCACACACGACAGTTATTTTGTCAGCCTGGAACCCATCACAGCCGAGGGCTCAAGAAGTCTTCGGGGCGCTTGAGAGGGTGTCTGCCGTAGCACCCCTAACGAGATAGCGGCGTTTCGCGCAGTCGTTATTGCAAGTCATATCAGCAAAAGCAATCACTTTCTCAGCAGCAGGCAGTGCGAGCCCAGCGGCAGCTCTACATGAAGGTACCAATAGCCCAGGAAGGCCGCCGACCGCGGGAATTCGCGCCGCCCCCATCCCGCCAGCGTACACGAGACTTCCAGGACACCCTGGACGACATCGAGGGACTGGAATAATTGGCATTCGCCGTGTCACAGGGCTCGTTGGTCTAGGGGTATGATTCCTGCTTAGGGTGCAGGAGGTCCCGGGTTCAAATCCCGGACGAGCCCTAGCGTTTTGTGCAAACTGATCGCACGTCAGTGGCTGAGTCAGCTCAAAAAGCTCGCCGTCAATATCAAATGAATTTCTTATTCGATGTGAGCAATTGACACTCGGGTCCGACGCGTGAAGGCGATTACGAAGGTTTCGGGTACAGATGGTAGCAGATGCATGTTAGTACGTCTTGCTTAAAGTGATGAAAAAGTGTTTCCGCCTGGGATCGAACCGGGGACCTTCTGCGTGTTAGGCAGACGTGATAACCGCTACACCACGGAAACTGCTTGTGTGCACCTTACTTCACAGACAACTTGTAGTGATGTTGCCATCGTAACTAAAAAAATTCAATAAATGTGGTACTGGCAAAACGAAGGGACATGCAGCAGATCCACACACGACGTGGCTCATTGGAGGACAATACGACATAGGCAGGAAAATACTGTTCCCGCCCGGGATCGAACTTGGGACCTTCTGCGTGCGAAGCAGACGTGATAACCGCTACACTACGGAAACGACGTACCTGAGGAGTCCATCCTTGTTCATTCGAACTTGCCTCAGACTTTCACTCGTCCGCGAATGCACACACGACAGTTCTTTTGTCAGCCTGGAACCCATCACAGCCGAGGGCTCAAGAAGTCTTCGGGGCGCTTGAGAGGGTGTCTGCCGTAGCACCCCTAACGAGATAGCGGCGTTTCGCGCAGTCGTTATTGCAAGTCATATCAGCAAAAGCAATCACTTTCTCAGCAGCAGGCAGTGCGAGCCCAGCGGCAGCTCTACATGAAGGTACCAATAGCCCAGGAAGGCCGCCGACCGCGGGAATTCGCGCCGCCCCCATCCCGCCAGCGTACACGAGACTTCCAGGACACCCTGGACGACATCGAGGGACTGGAATAATTGGCATTCGCCGTGTCACAGGGCTCGTTGGTCTAGGGGTATGATTCCTGCTTAGGGTGCAGGAGGTCCCGGGTTCAAATCCCGGACGAGCCCTAGCGTTTTGTGCAAACTGATCTCACGTCAGTGGCTGAGTCAGCGCAAAAAGCTCGCCGTCAATATTAAATGAATTTCTTATTCGATGTGAGCAATTGACACTCGGGTCCGACGCGTGAAGGCGATTACGAAGGTTTCGGGTACAGATGGTAGCAGATGCATGTTAGTACGTCTTGCTTAAAGTGATGAAAAAGTGCTTCCGCCCGGGATCGAACCGCGGACCTTCTGCGTGTTAGGCAGACGTGATAACCGCTACACCACGGAAACTGCTTGTGTGCACCTTACTTCACAGACAACTTGTAGTGATGTTGCCATCGTAACTAAAAAATTCAATAAATGTGGTACTTGCAAAACGAAGGGACATGTAGCAGATCCACACACGACGTGGCTCATTGGAGGACAATACGACATAGGCAGGAAAATACTGTTCCCGCCCGGGATCGAACTGGGGACCTTCTGCGTGTGAAGCAGACGTGATAACCGCTACACTACGGAAACGACGGACCTGAGGAGTCCATCCTTGTTCATTCGAACTTGCCTCAGACTTTCTCTCGTCCGCGAATGCACACACGACAGTTCTTTTGTCAGCCTGGAACCCATCACAGCCGAGGGCTCAAGAAGTCTTCGGGGCGCTTGAGAGGGTGTCTGCCGTAGCACCCCTAACGAGATAGCGGCGTTTCGCGCAGTCGTTATTGCAAGTCATATCAGCAAAAGCAATCACTTTCTCAGCAGCAGGCAGTGCGAGCCCAGCGGCAGCTCTACATGAAGGTACCAATAGCCCAGGAAGGCCGCCGACCGCGGGAATTCGCGCCGCCCCCATCCCGCCAGCGTACACGAGACTTCCAGGACACCCTGGACGACATCGAGGGACTGGAATAATTGGCATTCGCCGTGTCACAGGGCTCGTTGGTCTAGGGGTATGATTCCTGCTTAGGGTGCAGGAGGTCCCGGGTTGAAATCCCGGACGAGCCCTAGCGTTTTGTGCAAACTGATCGCACGTCAGTGGCTGAGTCAGCTCAAAAAGCTCGCCGTCAATATCAAATGAATTTCTTATTCGATGTGAGCAATTGACACTCGGGTCCGACGCGTGAAGGCGATTACAAAGGTTTCGGGTACAGATGGTAGCAGATGCATGTTAGTACGTCTTGCTTAAAGTGATGAAAAAGTGTTTCCGCCCGGGATCGAACCGGGGACCTTCTGCGTGTTAGGCAGACGTGATAACCGCTACACCACGGAAACTGCTTGTGTGCACCTTACTTCACAGACAACTTGTAGTGATGTTGCCATCGTAACTAAAAAATTCAATAAATGTGGTACTTGCAAAACGAAGGGACATGCAGCAGATCCACACACGACGTGGCTCATTGGAGGACAATACGACATAGACAGGAAAATACTGTTCCCGCCCGGGATCGAACTTGGGACCTTCTGCGTGTGAAGCAGACGTGATAACCGCTACACTACGGAAACGACGGACCTGAGGAGTCCATCCTTGTTCATTCGAACTTGCCTCAGACTTTCTCTCGTCCGCGAATGCACACACGACAGTTCTTTTGTCAGCCTGGAACCCATCACAGCCGAGGGCTCAAGAAGTCTTCGGGGAGCTTGAGAGGGTGTCTGCCGTAGCACCCCTAACGAGATAGCGGCGTTTCGCGCAGTCGTTATTGCAAGTCATATCAGCAAAAGCAATCACTTTCTCAGCAGCAGGCAGTGCGAGCCCAGCGGCAGCTCTACATGAAGGTACCAATAGCCCAGGAAGGCCGCCGACCGCGGGAATTCGCGCCGCCCCCATCCCGCCAGCGTACACGAGACTTCCAGGACACCCTGGACGACATCGAGGGACTGGAATAATTGGCATTCGCCGTGTCACAGGGCTCGTTGGTCTAGGGGTATGATTCCTGCTTAGGGTGCAGGAGGTCCCGGGTTCAAATCCCGGACGAGCCCTAGCGTTTTGTGCAAACTGATCTCACGTCAGTGGCTGAGTCAGCGCAAAAAGCTCGCCGTCAATATTAAATGAATTTCTTATTCGATGTGAGCAATTGACACTCGGGTCCGACGCGTGAAGGCGATTACGAAGGTTTCGGGTACAGATGGTAGCAGATGCATGTTAGTACGTCTTGCTTAAAGTGATGAAAAAGTGCTTCCGCCCGGGATCGAACCGGGGACCTTCTGCGTGTTAGGCAGACGTGATAACCGCTACACCACGGAAACTGCTTGTGTGCACCTTACTTCACAGACAACTTGTAGTGATGTTGCCATCGTAACTAAAAAATTCAATAAATGTGGTACTTGCAAAACGAAGGGACATGCAGCAGATCCACACACGACGTGGCTCATTGGAGGACAATACGACATAGGCAGGAAAATACTGTTCCCGCCCGGGATCGAACTTGGGACCTTCTGCGTGTGAAGCAGACGTGATAACCGCTACACTACGGAAACGACGTACCTGAGGAGTCCATCCTTGTTCATTCGAACTTGCCTCAGACTTTCACTCGTCCGCGAATGCACACACGACAGTTCTTTTGTCAGCCTGGAACCCATCACAGCCGAGGGCTCAAGAAGTCTTCGGGGCGCTTGAGAGGGTGTCTGCCGTAGCACCCCTAACGAGATAGCGGCGTTTCGCGCAGTCGTTATTGCAAGTCATATCAGCAAAAGCAATCACTTTCTCAGCAGCAGGCAGTGCGAGCCCAGCGGCAGCTCTACATGAAGGTACCAATAGCCCAGGAAGGCCGCCGACCGCGGGAATTCGCGCCGCCCCCATCCCGCCAGCGTACACGAGACTTCCAGGACACCCTGGACGACATCGAGGGACTGGAATAATTGGCATTCGCCGTGTCACAGGGCTCGTTGGTCTAGGGGTATGATTCCTGCTTAGGGTGCAGGAGGTCCCGGGTTCAAATCCCGGACGAGCCCTAGCGTTTTGTGCAAACTGATCTCACGTCAGTGGCTGAGTCAGCGCAAAAAGCTCGCCGTCAATATTAAATGAATTTCTTATTCGATGTGAGCAATTGACACTCGGGTCCGACGCGTGAAGGCGATTACGAAGGTTTCGGGTACAGATGGTAGCAGATGCATGTTAGTACGTCTTGCTTAAAGTGATGAAAAAGTGCTTCCGCCCGGGATCGAACCGGGGACCTTCTGCGTGTTAGGCAGACGTGATAACCGCTACACCACGGAAACTGCTTGTGTGCACCTTACTTCACAGACAACTTGTAGTGATGTTGCCATCGTAACTAAAAAATTCAATAAATGTGGTACTTGCAAAACGAAGGGACATGCAGCAGATCCACACACGACGTGGCTCATTGGAGGACAATACGACATAGGCAGGAAAATACTGTTCCCGCCCGGGATCGAACTTGGGACCTTCTGCGTGTGAAGCAGACGTGATAACCGCTACACTACGGAAACGACGTACCTGAGGAGTCCATCCTTGTTCATTCGAACTTGCCTCAGACTTTCACTCGTCCGCGAATGCACACACGACAGTTCTTTTGTCAGCCTGGAACCCATCACAGCCGAGGGCTCAAGAAGTCTTCGGGGCGCTTGAGAGGGTGTCTGCCGTAGCACCCCTAACGAGATAGCGGCGTTTCGCGCAGTCGTTATTGCAAGTCATATCAGCAAAAGCAATCACTTTCTCAGCAGCAGGCAGTGCGAGCCCAGCGGCAGCTCTACATGAAGGTACCAATAGCCCAGGAAGGCCGCCGACCGCGGGAATTCGCGCCGCCCCCATCCCGCCAGCGTACACGAGACTTCCAGGACACCCTGGACGACATCGAGGGACTGGAATAATTGGCATTCGCCGTGTCACAGGGCTCGTTGGTCTAGGGGTATGATTCCTGCTTAGGGTGCGGGAGGTCCCGGGTTCAAATCCCGGACGAGCCCTAGCGTTTTGTGCAAACTGATCGCACGTCAGTGGCTGAGTCAGCGCAAAAAGCTCGCCGTCAATATCAAATGAATTTCTTATTCGATGTGAGCAATTGACACTCGGGTCCGACGCGTGAAGGCGATTACGAAGGTTTCGGGTACAGATGGTAGCAGATGCATGTTAGTACGTCTTGCTTAAAGTGATGAAAAAGTGTTTCGGCCCGGGATCGAACCGGGGACCTTCTGCGTGTTAGGCAGACGTGATAACCGGTACACCACGGAAACTGCTTGTGTGCACCTTACTTCACAGACAACTTGTAGTGATGTTGCCATCGTAACTAAAAAATTCGATAAATGTGGTACTTGCAAAACGAAGGGACATGCAGCAGATCCACACACGACGTGGCTCATTGGAGGACAATACGACATAGGCAGGAAAATACTGTTCCCGCCCGGGATCGAACTGGGGACCTTCTGCGTGTGAAGCAGACGTGATAACCGCTACACTACGGAAACGACGGACCTGAGGAGTCCATCCTTGTTCATTCGAACTTGCCTCAGACTTTCTCTCGTCCGCGAATGCACACACGACAGTTCTTTTGTCAGCCTGGAACCCATCACAGCCGAGGGCTCAAGAAGTCTTCGGGGCGCTTGAGAGGGTGTCTGCCGTAGCACCCCTAACGAGATAGCGGCGTTTCGCGCAGTCGTTATTGCAAGTCATATCAGCAAAAGCAATCACTTTCTCAGCAGCAGGCAGTGCGAGCCCAGCGGCAGCTCTACATGAAGGTACCAATAGCCCAGGAAGGCCGCCGACCGCGGGAATTCGCGCCGCCCCCATCCCGCCAGCGTACACGAGACTTCCAGGACACCCTGGACGACATCGAGGGACTGGAATAATTGGCATTCGCCGTGTCACAGGGCTCGTTGGTCTAGGGGTATGATTCCTGCTTAGGGTGCAGGAGGTCCCGGGTTCAAATCCCGGACGAGCCCTAGCGTTTTGTGCAAACTGATCGCACGTCAGTGGCTGAGTCAGCGCAAAAAGCTCGCCGTCAATATCAAATGAATTTCTTATTCGATGTGAGCAATTGACACTCGGGTCCGACGCGTGAAGGCTATTACGAAGGTTTCGGGTACAGATGGTAGCAGATGCATGTTAGTACGTCTTGCTTAAAGTGATGAAAAAGTGTTTCCGCCCGGGATCGAACCGGGGACCTTCTGCGTGTTAGGCAGACGTGATAACCGCTACACCACGGAAACTGCTTGTGTGCACCTTACTTCACAGACAACTTGTAGTGATGTTGCCATCGTAACTAAAAAATTCGATAAATGTGGTACTTGCAAAACGAAGGGACATGCAGCAGATCCACACACGACGTGGCTCATTGGAGGACAATACGACATAGGCAGGAAAATACTGTTCCCGCCCGGGATCGAACTGGGGACCTTCTGCGTGTGAAGCAGACGTGATAACCGCTACACTACGGAAACGACGGACCTGAGGAGTCCATCCTTGTTCATTCGAACTTGCCTCAGACTTTCTCTCGTCCGCGAATGCACACACGACAGTTCTTTTGTCAGCCTGGAACCCATCACAGCCGAGGGCTCAAGAAGTCTTCGGGACGCTTGAGAGGGTGTCTGCCGTAGCACCCCTAACGAGATAGCGGCGTTTCGCGCAGTCGTTATTGCAAGTCATATCAGCAAAAGCAATCACTTTCTCAGCAGCAGGCAGTGCGAGCCCAGCGGCAGCTCTACATGAAGGTACCAATAGCCCAGGAAGGCCGCCGACCGCGGGAATTCGCGCCGCCCCCATCCCGCCAGCGTACACGAGACTTCCAGGACACCCTGGACGACATCGAGGGACTGGAATAATTGGCATTCGCCGTGTCACAGGGCTCGTTGGTCTAGGGGTATGATTCCTGCTTAGGGTGCAGGAGGTCCCGGGTTCAAATCCCGGACGAGCCCTAGCGTTTTGTGCAAACTGATCGCACGTCAGTGGCTGAGTCAGCTCAAAAAGCTCGCCGTCAATATCAAATGAATTTCTTATTCGATGTGAGCAATTGACACTCGGGTGCGACGCGTGAAGGCGATTACGAAGGTTTCGGGTACAGATGGTAGCAGATGCATGTTAGTACGTCTTGCTTAAAGTGATGAAAAAGTGTTTCGGCCCGGGATCGAACCGGGGACCTTCTGCGTGTTAGGCAGACGTGATAACCGGTACACCACGGAAACTGCTTGTGTGCACCTTACTTCACAGACAACTTGTAGTGATGTTGCCATCGTAACTAAAAAATTCGATAAATGTGGTACTTGCAAAACGAAGGGACATGCAGCAGATCCACACACGACGTGGCTCATTGGAGGACAATACGACATAGGCAGGAAAATACTGTTCCCGCCCGGGATCGAACTGGGGACCTTCTGCGTGTGAAGCAGACGTGATAACCGCTACACTACGGAAACGACGGACCTGAGGAGTCCATCCTTGTTCATTCGAACTTGCCTCAGACTTTCTCTCGTCCGCGAATGCACACACGACAGTTCTTTTGTCAGCCTGGAACCCATCACAGCCGAGGGCTCAAGAAGTCTTCGGGGCGCTTGAGAGGGTGTCTGCCGTAGCACCCCTAACGAGATAGCGGCGTTTCGCGCAGTCGTTATTGCAAGTCATATCAGCAAAAGCAATCACTTTCTCAGCAGCAGGCAGTGCGAGCCCAGCGGCAGCTCTACATGAAGGTACCAATAGCCCAGGAAGGCCGCCGACCGCGGGAATTCGCGCCGCCCCCATCCCGCCAGCGTACACGAGACTTCCAGGACACCCTGGACGACATCGAGGGACTGGAATAATTGGCATTCGCCGTGTCACAGGGCTCGTTGGTCTAGGGGTATGATTCCTGCTTAGGGTGCAGGAGGTCCCGGGTTCAAATCCCGGACGAGCCCTAGCGTTTTGTGCAAACTGATCGCACGTCAGTGGCTGAGTCAGCGCAAAAAGCTCGCCGTCAATATCAAATGAATTTCTTATTCGATGTGAGCAATTGACACTCGGGTCCGACGCGTGAAGGCTATTACGAAGGTTTCGGGTACAGATGGTAGCAGATGCATGTTAGTACGTCTTGCTTAAAGTGATGAAAAAGTGTTTCCGCCCGGGATCGAACCGGGGACCTTCTGCGTGTTAGGCAGACGTGATAACCGCTACACCACGGAAACTGCTTGTGTGCACCTTACTTCACAGACAACTTGTAGTGATGTTGCCATCGTAACTAAAAAATTCGATAAATGTGGTACTTGCAAAACGAAGGGACATGCAGCAGATCCACACACGACGTGGCTCATTGGAGGACAATACGACATAGGCAGGAAAATACTGTTCCCGCCCGGGATCGAACTGGGGACCTTCTGCGTGTGAAGCAGACGTGATAACCGCTACACTACGGAAACGACGGACCTGAGGAGTCCATCCTTGTTCATTCGAACTTGCCTCAGACTTTCTCTCGTCCGCGAATGCACACACGACAGTTCTTTTGTCAGCCTGGAACCCATCACAGCCGAGGGCTCAAGAAGTCTTCGGGACGCTTGAGAGGGTGTCTGCCGTAGCACCCCTAACGAGATAGCGGCGTTTCGCGCAGTCGTTATTGCAAGTCATATCAGCAAAAGCAATCACTTTCTCAGCAGCAGGCAGTGCGAGCCCAGCGGCAGCTCTACATGAAGGTACCAATAGCCCAGGAAGGCCGCCGACCGCGGGAATTCGCGCCGCCCCCATCCCGCCAGCGTACACGAGACTTCCAGGACACCCTGGACGACATCGAGGGACTGGAATAATTGGCATTCGCCGTGTCACAGGGCTCGTTGGTCTAGGGGTATGATTCCTGCTTAGGGTGCAGGAGGTCCCGGGTTCAAATCCCGGACGAGCCCTAGCGTTTTGTGCAAACTGATCGCACGTCAGTGGCTGAGTCAGCTCAAAAAGCTCGCCGTCAATATCAAATGAATTTCTTATTCGATGTGAGCAATTGACACTCGGGTGCGACGCGTGAAGGCGATTACGAAGGTTTCGGGTACAGATGGTAGCAGATGCATGTTAGTACGTCTTGCTTAAAGTGATGAAAAAGTGTTTCGGCCCGGGATCGAACCGGGGACCTTCTGCGTGTTAGGCAGACGTGATAACCGCTACACCACGGAAACTGCTTGTGTGCACCTTACTTCACAGACAACTTGTAGTGATGTTGCCATCGTAACTAAAAAATTCGATAAATGTGGTACTTGCAAAACGAAGGGACATGCAGCAGATCCACACACGACGTGGCTCATTGGAGGACAATACGACATAGGCAGGAAAATACTGTTCCCGCCCGGGATCGAACTGGGGACCTTCTGCGTGTGAAGCAGACGTGATAACCGCTACACTACGGAAACGACGGACCTGAGGAGTCCATCCTTGTTCATTCGAACTTGCCTCAGACTTTCTCTCGTCCGCGAATGCACACACGACAGTTCTTTTGTCAGCCTGGAACCCATCACAGCCGAGGGCTCAAGAAGTCTTCGGGGCGGTTGAGAGGGTGTCTGCCGTAGCACCCCTAACGAGATAGCGGCGTTTCGCGCAGTCGTTATTGCAAGTCATATCAGCAAAAGCAATCACTTTCTCAGCAGCAGGCAGTGCGAGCCCAGCGGCAGCTCTACATGAAGGTACCAATAGCCCAGGAAGGCCGCCGACCGCGGGAATTCGCGCCGCCCCCATCCCGCCAGCGTACACGAGACTTCCAGGACACCCTGGACGACATCGAGGGACTGGAATAATTGGCATTCGCCGTGTCACAGGGCTCGTTGGTCTAGGGGTATGATTCCTGCTTAGGGTGCAGGAGGTCCCGGGTTCAAATCCCGGACGAGCCCTAGCGTTTTGTGCAAACTGATCGCACGTCAGTGGCTGAGTCAGCGCAAAAAGCTCGCCGTCAATATCAAATGAATTTCTTATTCGATGTGAGCAATTGACACTCGGGTCCGACGCGTGAAGGCGATTACGAAGGTTTCGGGTACAGATGGTAGCAGATGCATGTTAGTACGTCTTGCTTAAAGTGATGAAAAAGTGTTTCCGCCCGGGATCGAACCGGGGACCTTCTGCGTGTTAGGCAGACGTGATAACCGCTACACCACGGAAACTGCTTGTGTGCACCTTACTTCACAGACAACTTGTAGTGATGTTGCCATCGTAACTAAAAAATTCGATAAATGTGGTACTTGCAAAACGAAGGGACATGCAGCAGATCCACACACGACGTGGCTCATTGGAGGACAATACGACATAGGCAGGAAAATACTGTTCCCGCCCGGGATCGAACTGGGGACCTTCTGCGTGTGAAGCAGACGTGATAACCGCTACACTACGGAAACGACGGACCTGAGGAGTCCATCCTTGTTCATTCGAACTTGCCTCAGACTTTCTCTCGTCCGCGAATGCACACACGACAGTTCTTTTGTCAGCCTGGAACCCATCACAGCCGAGGGCTCAAGAAGTCTTCGGGACGCTTGAGAGGGTGTCTGCCGTAGCACCCCTAACGAGATAGCGGCGTTTCGCGCAGTCGTTATTGCAAGTCATATCAGCAAAAGCAATCACTTTCTCAGCAGCAGGCAGTGCGAGCCCAGCGGCAGCTCTACATGAAGGTACCAATAGCCCAGGAAGGCCGCCGACCGCGGGAATTCGCGCCGCCCCCATCCCGCCAGCGTACACGAGACTTCCAGGACACCCTGGACGACATCGAGGGACTGGAATAATTGGCATTCGCCGTGTCGCAGGGCTCGTTGGTCTAGGGGTATGATTCCTGCTTAGGGTGCAGGAGGTCCCGGGTTCAAATCCCGGACGAGCCCTAGCGTTTTGTGCAAACTGATCGCACGTCAGTGGCTGAGTCAGCTCAAAAAGCTCGCCGTCAATATCAAATGAATTTCTTATTCGATGTGAGCAATTGACACTCGGGTGCGACGCGTGAAGGCGATTACGAAGGTTTCGGGTACAGATGGTAGCAGATGCATGTTAGTACGTCTTGCTTAAAGTGATGAAAAAGTGTTTCGGCCCGGGATCGAACCGGGGACCTTCTGCGTGTTAGGCAGACGTGATAACCGCTACACCACGGAAACTGCTTGTGTGCACCTTACTTCACAGACAACTTGTAGTGATGTTGCCATCGTAACTAAAAAATTCAATAAATGTGGTACTTGCAAAACGAAGGGACATGCAGCAGATCCACACACGACGTGGCTCATTGGAGGACAATACGACATAGGCAGGAAAATACTGTTCCCGCCCGGGATCGAACTGGGGACCTTCTGCGTGTGAAGCAGACGTGATAACCGCTACACTACGGAAACGACGGACCTGAGGAGTCCATCCTTGTTCATTCGAACTTGCCTCAGACTTTCTCTCGTCCGCGAATGCACACACGACAGTTCTTTTGTCAGCCTGGAACCCATCACAGCCGAGGGCTCAAGAAGTCTTCGGGGCGCTTGAGAGGGTGTCTGCCGTAGCACCCCTAACGAGATAGCGGCGTTTCGCGCAGTCGTTATTGCGAGTCATATCAGCAAAAGCAATCACTTTCTCAGCAGCAGGCAGTGCGAGCCCAGCGGCAGCTCTACATGAAGGTACCAATAGCCCAGGAAGGCCGCCGACCGCGGGAATTCGCGCAGCCCCCATCCCGCCAGCGTACACGAGACTTCCAGGACACCCTGGACGACATCGAGGGACTGGAATAATTGGCATTCGCCGTGTCACAGGGCTCGTTGGTCTAGGGGTATGATTCCTGCTTAGGGTGCAGCAGGTCCCGGGTTCAAATCCCGGACGAGCCCTAGCGTTTTGTGCAAACTGATCGCACGTCAGTGGCTGAGTCAGCTCAAAAAGCTCGCCGTCAATATCAAATGAATTTCTTATTCGATGTGAGCAATTGACACTCGGGTGCGACGCGTGAAGGCGATTACGAAGGTTTCGGGTACAGATGGTAGCAGATGCATGTTAGTACGTCTTGCTTAAAGTGATGAAAAAGTGTTTCGGCCCGGGATCGAACCGGGGACCTTCTGCGTGTTAGGCAGACGTGATAACCGCTACACCACGGAAACTGCTTGTGTGCACCTTACTTCACAGACAACTTGTAGTGATGTTGCCATCGTAACTAAAAAATTCAATAAATGTGGTACTTGCAAAACGAAGGGACATGCAGCAGATCCACACACGACGTGGCTCATTGGAGGACAATACGACATAGGCAGGAAAATACTGTTCCCGCCCGGGATCGAACTGGGGACCTTCTGCGTGTGAAGCAGACGTGATAACCGCTACACTACGGAAACGACGGACCTGAGGAGTCCATCCTTGTTCATTCGAACTTGCCTCAGACTTTCTCTCGTCCGCGAATGCACACACGACAGTTCTTTTGTCAGCCTGGAACCCATCACAGCCGAGGGCTCAAGAAGTCTTCGGGACGCTTGAGAGGGTGTCTGCCGTAGCACCCCTAACGAGATAGCGGCGTTTCGCGCAGTCGTTATTGCAAGTCATATCAGCAAAAGCAATCACTTTCTCAGCAGCAGGCAGTGCGAGCCCAGCGGCAGCTCTACATGAAGGTACCAATAGCGCAGGAAGGCCGCCGACCGCGGGAATTCGCGCCGCCCCCATCCCGCCAGCGTACACGAGACTTCCAGGACACCCTGGACGACATCGAGGGACTGGAATAATTGGCATTCGCCGTGTCACAGGGCTCGTTGGTCTAGGGGTATGATTCCTGCTTAGGGTGCAGGAGGTCCCGGGTTCAAATCCCGGACGAGCCCTAGCGTTTTGTGCAAACTGATCGCACGTCAGTGGCTGAGTCAGCTCAAAAAGCTCGCCGTCAATATCAAATGAATTTCTTATTCGATGTGAGCAATTGACACTCGGGTGCGACGCGTGAAGGCGATTACGAAGGTTTCGGGTACAGATGGTAGCAGATGCATGTTAGTACGTCTTGCTTAAAGTGATGAAAAAGTGTTTCGGCCCGGGATCGAACCGGGGACCTTCTGCGTGTTAGGCAGACGTGATAACCGCTACACCACGGAAACTGCTTGTGTGCACCTTACTTCACAGACAACTTGTAGTGATGTTGCCATCGTAACTAAAAAATTCAATAAATGTGGTACTTGCAAAACGAAGGGACATGCAGCAGATCCACACACGACGTGGCTCATTGGAGGACAATACGACATAGGCAGGAAAATACTGTTCCCGCCCGGGATCGAACTGGGGACCTTCTGCGTGTGAAGCAGACGTGATAACCGCTACACTACGGAAACGACGGACCTGAGGAGTCCATCCTTGTTCATTCCAACTTGCCTCAGACTTTCTCTCGTCCGCGAATGCACACACGACAGTTCTTTTGTCAGCCTGGAACCCATCACAGCCGAGGGCTCAAGAAGTCTTCGGGGCGCTTGAGAGGGTGTCTGCCGTAGCACCCCTAACGAGATAGCGGCGTTTCGCGCAGTCGTTATTGCGAGTCATATCAGCAAAAGCAATCACTTTCTCAGCAGCAGGCAGTGCGAGCCCAGCGGCAGCTCTACATGAAGGTACCAATAGCCCAGGAAGGCCGCCGACCGCGGGAATTCGCGCCGCCCCCATCCCGCCAGCGTACACGAGACTTCCAGGACACCCTGGACGACATCGAGGGACTGGAATAATTGGCATTCGCCGTGTCACAGGGCTCGTTGGTCTAGGGGTATGATTCCTGCTTAGGGTGCAGCAGGTCCCGGGTTCAAATCCCGGACGAGCCCTAGCGTTTTGTGCAAACTGATCGCACGTCAGTGGCTGAGTCAGTTCAAAAAGCTCGCCGTCAATATCAAATGAATTTCTTATTCGATGTGAGCAATTGACACTCGGGTGCGACGCGTGAAGGCGATTACGAAGGTTTCGGGTACAGATGGTAGCAGATGCATGTTAGTACGTCTTGCTTAAAGTGATGAAAAAGTGTTTCGGCCCGGGATCGAACCGGGGACCTTCTGCGTGTTAGGCAGACGTGATAACCGCTACACCACGGAAACTGCTTGTGTGCACCTTACTTCACAGACAACTTGTAGTGATGTTGCCATCGTAACTAAAAAATTCAATAAATGTGGTACTTGCAAAACGAAGGGACATGCAGCAGATCCACACACGACGTGGCTCATTGGAGGACAATACGACATAGGCAGGAAAATACTGTTCCCGCCCGGGATCGAACTGGGGACCTTCTGCGTGTGAAGCAGACGTGATAACCGCTACACTACGGAAACGACGGACCTGAGGAGTCCATCCTTGTTCATTCGAAGTTGCCTCAGACTTTCTCTCGTCCGCGAATGCACACACGACAGTTCTTTTGTCAGCCTGGAACCCATCACAGCCGAGGGCTCAAGAAGTCTTCGGGGCGCTTGAGAGGGTGTCTGCCGTAGCACCCCTAACGAGATAGCGGCGTTTCGCGCAGTCGTTATTGCAAGTCATATCAGCAAAAGCAATCACTTTCTCAGCAGCAGGCAGTGCGAGCCCAGCGGCAGCTCTACATGAAGGTACCAATAGCCCAGGAAGGCCGCCGACCGCGGGAATTCGCGCCGCCCCCATCCCGCCAGCGTACACGAGACTTCCAGGACACCCTGGACGACATCGAGGGACTGGAATAATTGGCATTCGCCGTGTCACAGGGCTCGTTGGTCTAGGGGTATGATTCCTGCTTAGGGTGCAGGAGGTCCCGGGTTCAAATCCCGGACGAGCCCTAGCGTTTTGTGCAAACTGATCGCACGTCAGTGGCTGAGTCAGCGCAAAAAGCTCGCCGTCAATATCAAATGAATTTCTTATTCGATGTGAGCAATTGACACTCGGGTCCGACGCGTGAAGGCGATTACGAAGGTTTCGGGTACAGATGGTAGCAGATGCATGATAGTACGTCTTGCTTAAAGTGATGAAAAAGTGTTTCCGCCCGGGATCGAACCGGGGACCTTCTGCGTGTTAGGCAGACGTGATAACCGCTACACCACGGAAACTGCTTGTGTGCACCTTACTTCACAGACAACTTGTAGTGATGTTGCCATCGTAACTAAAAAATTCAATAAATGTGGTACTTGCAAAACGAAGGGACATGCAGCAGATCCACACACGACGTGGCTCATTGGAGGACAATACGACATAGGCAGGAAAATACTGTTCCCGCCCGGGATCGAACTGGGGACCTTCTGCGTGTGAAGCAGACGTGATAACCGCTACACTACGGAAACGACGGACCTGAGGAGTCCATCCTTGTTCATTCGAAGTTGCCTCAGACTTTCTCTCGTCCGCGAATGCACACACGACAGTTCTTTTGTCAGCCTGGAACCCATCACAGCCGAGGGCTCAAGAAGTCTTCGGGGCGCTTGAGAGGGTGTCTGCCGTAGCACCCCTAACGAGATAGCGGCGTTTCGCGCAGTCGTTATTGCAAGTCATATCAGCAAAAGCAATCACTTTCTCAGCAGCAGGCAGTGCGAGCCCAGCGGCAGCTCTACATGAAGGTACCAATAGCCCAGGAAGGCCGCCGACCGCGGGAATTCGCGCCGCCCCCATCCCGCCAGCGTACACGAGACTTCCAGGACACCCTGGACGACATCGAGGGACTGGAATAATTGGCATCGCCGTGTCACAGGGCTCGTTGGTGTAGGGGTATGATTCCTGCTTAGGGTGCAGGAGGTCCCGGGTTCAAATCCCGGACGAGCCCTAGCGTTTTGTGCAAACTGATCGCACGTCAGTGGCTGAGTCAGCGCAAAAAGCTCGCCGTCAATATTAAATGAATTTCTTATTCGATGTGAGCAATTGACACTCGGGTCCGACGCGTGAAGGCGATTACGAAGGTTTCGGGTACAGATGGTAGCAGATGCATGTTAGTACGTCTTGCTTAAAGTGATGAAAAAGTGCTTCCGCCCGGGATCGAACCGGTGACCTTCTGCGTGTTAGGCAGACGTGATAACCGCTACACCACGGAAACTGCTTGTGTGCACCTTACTTCACAGACAACTTGTAGTGATGTTGCCATCGTAACTAAAAAAATTCAATAAATGTGGTACTTGCAAAACGAAGGGACATGCAGCAGATCCACACACGACGTGGCTCATTGGACGACAATACGACATAGGCAGGAAAATACTGTTCCCGCCCGGGATCGAACTGGGGACCTTCTGCGTGTGAAGCAGACGTGATAACCGCTACACTACGGAAACGACGGACCTGAGGAGTCCATCCTTGTTCATTCGAACTTGCCTCAGACTTTCTCTCGTCCGCGAATGCACACACGACAGTTCTTTTGTCAGCCTGGAACCCATCACAGCCGAGGGCTCAAGAAGTCTTCGGGGCGCTTGAGAGGGTGTCTGCCGTAGCACCCCTAACGAGATAGCGGCGTTTCGCGCAGTCGTTATTGCAAGTCATATCAGCAAAAGCAATCACTTTCTCAGCAGCAGGCAGTGCGAGCCCAGCGGCAGCTCTACATGAAGGTACCAATAGCCCAGGAAGGCCGCCGACCGCGGGAATTCGCGCCGCCCCCATCCCGCCAGCGTACACGAGACTTCCAGGACACCCTGGACGACATCGAGGGACTGGAATAATTGGCATTCGCCGTGTCACAGGGCTCGTTGGTCTAGGGGTATGATTCCTGCTTAGGGTGCAGGAGGTCCCGGGTTCAAATCCCGGACGAGCCCTAGCGTTTTGTGCAAACTGATCGCACGTCAGTGGCTGAGTCAGCTCAAAAAGCTCGCCGTCAATATCAAATGAATTTCTTATTCGATGTGAGCAATTGACACTCGGGTCCGACGCGTGAAGGCGATTACAAAGGTTTCGGGTACAGATGGTAGCAGATGCATGTTAGTACGTCTTGCTTAAAGTGATGAAAAAGTGTTTCCGCCCGGGATCGAACCGGGGACCTTCTGCGTGTTAGGCAGACGTGATAACCGCTACACCACGGAAACTGCTTGTGTGCACCTTACTTCACAGACAACTTGTAGTGATGTTGCCATCGTAACTAAAAAATTCAATAAATGTGGTACTTGCAAAACGAAGGGACATGCAGCAGATCCACACACGACGTGGCTCATTGGAGGACAATACGACATAGACAGGAAAATACTGTTCCCGCCCGGGATCGAAATTGGGACCTTCTGCGTGTGAAGCAGACGTGATAACCGCTACACTACGGAAACGACGGACCTGAGGAGTCCATCCTTGTTTATTCGAACTTGCCTCAGACTTTCTCTCGTCCGCGAATGCACACACGACAGTTCTTTTGTCAGCCTGGAACCCATCATAGCCGAGGGCTCAAGAAGTCTTCGGGGCGCTTGAGAGGGTGTCTGCCGTAGCACCCCTAACGAGATAGCGGCGTTTCGCGCAGTCGTTATTGCAAGTCATATCAGCAAAAGCAATCACTTTCTCAGCAGCAGGCAGTGCGAGCGCAGCGGCAGCTCTACATGAAGGTACCAATAGCCCAGGAAGGCCGCCGACCGCGGGAATTCGCGCCGCCCCCATCCCGCCAGCGTACACGAGACTTCCAGGACACCCTGGACGACATCGAGGGACTGGAATAATTGGCATTCGCCGTGTCACAGGGCTCGTTGGTCTAGGGGTATGATTCCTGCTTAGGGTGCAGGAGGTCCCGGGTTCAAATCCCGGACGAGCCCTAGCGTTTTGTGCAAACTGATCGCACGTCAGTGGCTGAGTCAGCTCAAAAAGCTCGCCGTCAATATCAAATGAATTTCTTATTCGGTGTGAGCAATTGACACTCGGGTCCGACGCGTGAAGGCGATTACAAAGGTTTCGGGTACAGATGGTAGCAGATGCATGTTAGTACGTCTTGCTTAAAGTGATGAAAAAGTGTTTCCGCCCGGGATCGAACCGGGGACCTTCTGCGTGTTAGGCAGACGTGATAACCGCTACACCACGGAAACTGCTTGTGTGCACCTTACTTCACAGACAACTTGTAGTGATGTTGCCATCGTAACTAAAAAATTCAATAAATGTGGTACTTGCAAAACGAAGGGACATGCAGCAGATCCACACACGACGTGGCTCATTGGAGGACAATACGACATAGGCAGGAAAATACTGTTCCCGCCCGGGATCGAAATTGGGACCTTCTGCGTGTGAAGCAGACGTGATAACCGCTACACTACGGAAACGACGGACCTGAGGAGTCCATCCTTGTTTATTCGAACTTGCCTCAGACTTTCTCTCGTCCGCGAATGCACACACGACAGTTCTTTTGTCAGCCTGGAACCCATCACAGCCGAGGGCTCAAGAAGTCTTCGGGGCGCTTGAGAGGGTGTCTGCCGTAGCACCCCTAACGAGATAGCGGCGTTTCGCGCAGTCGTTATTGCAAGTCATATCAGCAAAAGCAATCACTTTCTCAGCAGCAGGCAGTGCGAGCCCAGCGGCAGCTCTACATGAAGGTACCAATAGCCCAGGAAGGCCGCCGACCGCGGGAATTCGCGCCGCCCCCATCCCGCCAGCGTACACGAGACTTCCAGGACACCCTGGACGACATCGAGGGACTGGAATAATTGGCATTCGCCGTGTCACAGGGCTCGTTGGTCTAGGGGTATGATTCCTGCTTAGGGTGCAGGAGGTCCCGGGTTCAAATCCCGGACGAGCCCTAGCGTTTTGTGCAAACTGATCGCACGTCAGTGGCTGAGTCAGCTCAAAAAGCTCGCCGTCAATATCAAATGAATTTCTTATTCGGTGTGAGCAATTGACACTCGGGTCCGACGCGTGAAGGCGATTACAAAGGTTTCGGGTACAGATGGTAGCAGATGCATGTTAGTACGTCTTGCTTAAAGTGATGAAAAAGTGTTTCCGCCCGGGATCGAACCGGGGACCTTCTGCGTGTTAGGCAGACGTGATAACCGCTACACCACGGAAACTGCTTGTGTGCACCTTACTTCACAGACAACTTGTAGTGATGTTGCCATCGTAACTAAAAAATTCAATAAATGTGGTACTTGCAAAACGAAGGGACATGCAGCAGATCCACACACGACGTGGCTCATTGGAGGACAATACGACATAGGCAGGAAAATACTGTTCCCGCCCGGGATCGAAATTGGGACCTTCTGCGTGTGAAGCAGACGTGATAACCGCTACACTACGGAAACGACGGACCTGAGGAGTCCATCCTTGTTTATTCGAACTTGCCTCAGACTTTCTCTCGTCCGCGAATGCACACACGACAGTTCTTTTGTCAGCCTGGAACCCATCACAGCCGAGGGCTCAAGAAGTCTTCGGGGCGCTTGAGAGGGTGTCTGCCGTAGCACCCCTAACGAGATAGCGGCGTTTCGCGCAGTCGTTATTGCAAGTCATATCAGCAAAAGCAATCACTTTCTCAGCAGCAGGCAGTGCGAGCCCAGCGGCAGCTCTACATGAAGGTACCAATAGCCCAGGAAGGCCGCCGACCGCGGGAATTCGCGCCGCCCCCATCCCGCCAGCGTACACGAGACTTCCAGGACACCCTGGACGACATCGAGGGACTGGAATAATTGGCATTCGCCGTGTCACAGGGCTCGTTGGTCTAGGGGTATGATTCCTGCTTAGGGTGCAGGAGCTCCCGGGTTCAAATCCCGGACGAGCCCTAGCGTTTTGTGCAAACTGATCGCACGTCAGTGGCTGAGTCAGCTCAAAAAGCTCGCCGTCAATATCAAATGAATTTCTTATTCGATGTGAGCAATTGACACTCGGGTCCGACGCGTGAAGGCGATTACGAAGGTTTCGGGTACAGATGGTAGCAGATGCATGTTAGTACGTCTTGCTTAAAGTGATGAAAAAGTGTTTCCGCCCGGGATCGAACCGGGGACCTTCTGCGTGTTAGGCAGACGTGATAACCGCTACACCACGGAAACTGCTTGTGTGCACCTTACTTCACAGACAACTTGTAGTGATGTTGCCATCGTAACTAAAAAATTCAATAAATGTGGTACTTGCAAAACGAAGGGACATGCAGCAGATCCACACACGACGTGGCTCATTGGAGGACAATACGACATAGGCAGGAAAATACTGTTCCCGCCCGGGATCGAACTTCGGACCTTCTGCGTGTGAAGCAGACGTGATAACCGCTACACTACGGAAACGACGGACCTGAGGAGTCCATCCTTGTTCATTCGAACTTGCCTCAGACTTTCTCTCGTCCGCGAATGCACACACGACAGTTCTTTTGTCAGCCTGGAACCCATCACAGCCGAGGGCTCAAGAAGTCTTCGGGGCGCTTGAGAGGATGTCTGCCGTAGCACCCCTAACGAGATAGCGGCGTTTCGCGCAGTCGTTATTGCAAGTCATATCAGCAAAAGCAATCACTTTCTCAGCAGCAGGCAGTGCGAGCCCAGCGGCAGCTCTACATGAAGGTACCAATAGCCCAGGAAGGCCGCCGACCGCGGGAATTCGCGCCGCCCCCATCCCGCCAGCGTACACGAGACTTCCAGGACACCCTGGACGACATCGAGGGACTGGAATAATTGGCATTCGCCGTGTCAAAGGGCTCGTTGGTCTAGGGGTATGATTCCTGCTTAGGGTGCAGGAGGTCCCGGGTTCAAATCCCGGACGAGCCCTAGCGTTTTGTGCAAACTGATCTCACGTCAGTGGCTGAGTCAGCGCAAAAAGCTCGCCGTCAATATTAAATGAATTTCTTATTCGATGTGAGCAATTGACACTCGGGTCCGACGCGTGAAGGCGATTACGAAGGTTTCGGGTACAGATGGTAGCAGATGCATGTTAGTACGTCTTGCTTAAAGTGATGAAAAAGTGCTTCCGCCCGGGATCGAACCGGGGACCTTCTGCGTGTTAGGCAGACGTGATAACCGCTACACCACGGAAACTGCTTGTGTGCACCTTACTTCACAGACAACTTGTAGTGATGTTGCCATCGTAACTAAAAAATTCAATAAATGTGGTACTTGCAAAACGAAGGGACATGTAGCAGATCCACACACGACGTGGCTCATTGGAGGACAATACGACATAGGCAGGAAAATACTGTTCCCGCCCGGGATCGAACTGGGGACCTTCTGCGTGTGAAGCAGACGTGATAACCGCTACACTACGGAAACGACGGACCTGAGGAGTCCATCATTGTTCATTCGAACTTGCCTCAGACTTTCTCTCGTCCGCGAATGCACACACGACAGTTCTTTTGTCAGCCTGGAACCCATCACAGCCGAGGGCTCAAGAAGTCTTCGGGGCGCTTGAGAGGGTGTCTGCCGTAGCACCCCTAACGAGATAGCGGCGTTTCGCGCAGTCGTTATTGCAAGTCATATCAGCAAAAGCAATCACTTTCTCAGCAGCAGGCAGTGCGAGCCCAGCGGCAGCTCTACATGAAGGTACCAATAGCCCAGGAAGGCCGCCGACCGCGGGAATTCGCGCCGCCCCCATCCCGCCAGCGTACACGAGACTTCCAGGACACCCTGGACGACATCGAGGGACTGGAATAATTGGCATTCGCCGTGTCACAGGGCTCGTTGGTCTAGGGGTATGATTCCTGCTTAGGGTGCAGGAGGTCCCGGGTTCAAATCCCGGACGAGCCCTAGCGTTTTGTGCAAACTGATCGCACGTCAGTGGCTGAGTCAGCTCAAAAAGCTCGCCGTCAATATCAAATGAATTTCTTATTCGATGTGAGCAATTGACACTCGGGTCCGACGCGTGAAGGCGATTACGAAGGTTTCGGGTACAGATGGTAGCAGATGCATGTTAGTACGTCTTGCTTAAAGTGATGAAAAAGTGTTTCCGCCTGGGATCGAACCGGGGACCTTCTGCGTGTTAGGCAGACGTGATAACCGCTACACCACGGAAACTGCTTGTGTGCACCTTACTTCACAGACAACTTGTAGTGATGTTGCCATCGTAACTAAAAAATTCAATAAATGTGGTACTTGCAAAACGAAGGGACATGTAGCAGATCCACACACGACGTGGCTCATTGGAGGACAATACGACATAGGCAGGAAAATACTGTTCCCGCCCGGGATCGAACTGGGGACCTTCTGCGTGTGAAGCAGACGTGATAACCGCTACACTACGGAAACGACGGACCTGAGGAGTCCATCCTTGTTCATTCGAACTTGCCTCAGACTTTCTCTCGTCCGCGAATGCACACACGACAGTTCTTTTGTCAGCCTGGAACCCATCACAGCCGAGGGCTCAAGAAGTCTTCGGGGCGCTTGAGAGGGTGTCTGCCGTAGCACCCCTAACGAGATAGCGGCGTTTCGCGCAGTCGTTATTGCAAGTCATATCAGCAAAAGCAATCACTTTCTCAGCAGCAGGCAGTGCGAGCCCAGCGGCAGCTCTACATGAAGGTACCAATAGCCCAGGAAGGCCGCCGACCGCGGGAATTCGCGCCGCCCCCATCCCGCCAGCGTACACGAGACTTCCAGGACACCCTGGACGACATCGAGGGACTGGAATAATTGGCATTCGCCGTGTCACAGGGCTCGTTGGTCTAGGGGTATGATTCCTGCTTAGGGTGCAGGAGGTCCCGGGTTGAAATCCCGGACGAGCCCTAGCGTTTTGTGCAAACTGATCGCACGTCAGTGGCTGAGTCAGCTCAAAAAGCTCGCCGTCAATATCAAATGAATTTCTTATTCGATGTGAGCAATTGACACTCGGGTCCGACGCGTGAAGGCGATTACAAAGGTTTCGGGTACAGATGGTAGCAGATGCATGTTAGTACGTCTTGCTTAAAGTGATGAAAAAGTGTTTCCGCCCGGGATCGAACCGGGGACCTTCTGCGTGTTAGGCAGACGTGATAACCGCTACACCACGGAAACTGCTTGTGTGCACCTTACTTCACAGACAACTTGTAGTGATGTTGCCATCGTAACTAAAAAATTCAATAAATGTGGTACTTGCAAAACGAAGGGACATGCAGCAGATCCACACACGACGTGGCTCATTGGAGGACAATACGACATAGACAGGAAAATACTGTTCCCGCCCGGGATCGAACTTGGGACCTTCTGCGTGTGAAGCAGACGTGATAACCGCTACACTACGGAAACGACGGACCTGAGGAGTCCATCCTTGTTCATTCGAACTTGCCTCAGACTTTCTCTCGTCCGCGAATGCACACACGACAGTTCTTTTGTCAGCCTGGAACCCATCACAGCCGAGGGCTCAAGAAGTCTTCGGGGAGCTTGAGAGGGTGTCTGCCGTAGCACCCCTAACGAGATAGCGGCGTTTCGCGCAGTCGTTATTGCAAGTCATATCAGCAAAAGCAATCACTTTCTCAGCAGCAGGCAGTGCGAGCCCAGCGGCAGCTCTACATGAAGGTACCAATAGCCCAGGAAGGCCGCCGACCGCGGGAATTCGCGCCGCCCCCATCCCGCCAGCGTACACGAGACTTCCAGGACACCCTGGACGACATCGAGGGACTGGAATAATTGGCATTCGCCGTGTCACAGGGCTCGTTGGTCTAGGGGTATGATTCCTGCTTAGGGTGCAGGAGGTCCCGGGTTCAAATCCCGGACGAGCCCTAGCGTTTTGTGCAAACTGATCTCACGTCAGTGGCTGAGTCAGCGCAAAAAGCTCGCCGTCAATATTAAATGAATTTCTTATTCGATGTGAGCAATTGACACTCGGGTCCGACGCGTGAAGGCGATTACGAAGGTTTCGGGTACAGATGGTAGCAGATGCATGTTAGTACGTCTTGCTTAAAGTGATGAAAAAGTGCTTCCGCCCGGGATCGAACCGGGGACCTTCTGCGTGTTAGGCAGACGTGATAACCGCTACACCACGGAAACTGCTTGTGTGCACCTTACTTCACAGACAACTTGTAGTGATGTTGCCATCGTAACTAAAAAATTCAATAAATGTGGTACTTGCAAAACGAAGGGACATGCAGCAGATCCACACACGACGTGGCTCATTGGAGGACAATACGACATAGACAGGAAAATACTGTTCCCGCCCGGGATCGAACTTGGGACCTTCTGCGTGTGAAGCAGACGTGATAACCGCTACACTACGGAAACGACGGACCTGAGGAGTCCATCCTTGTTCATTCGAACTTGCCTCAGACTTTCTCTCGTCCGCGAATGCACACACGACAGTTCTTTTGTCAGCCTGGAACCCATCACAGCCGAGGGCTCAAGAAGTCTTCGGGGAGCTTGAGAGGGTGTCTGCCGTAGCACCCCTAACGAGATAGCGGCGTTTCGCGCAGTCGTTATTGCAAGTCATATCAGCAAAAGCAATCACTTTCTCAGCAGCAGGCAGTGCGAGCCCAGCGGCAGCTCTACATGAAGGTACCAATAGCCCAGGAAGGCCGCCGACCGCGGGAATTCGCGCCGCCCCCATCCCGCCAGCGTACACGAGACTTCCAGGACACCCTGGACGACATCGAGGGACTGGAATAATTGGCATTCGCCGTGTCACAGGGCTCGTTGGTCTAGGGGTATGATTCCTGCTTAGGGTGCAGGAGGTCCCGGGTTCAAATCCCGGACGAGCCCTAGCGTTTTGTGCAAACTGATCGCACGTCAGTGGCTGAGTCAGCTCAAAAAGCTCGCCGTCAATATCAAATGAATTTCTTATTCGATGTGAGCAATTGACACTCGGGTCCGACGCGTGAAGGCGATTACAAAGGTTTCGGGTACAGATGGTAGCAGATGCATGTTAGTACGTCTTGCTTAAAGTGATGAAAAAGTGTTTCCGCCCGGGATCGAACCGGGGACCTTCTGCGTGTTAGGCAGACGTGATAACCGCTACACCACGGAAACTGCTTGTGTGCACCTTACTTCACAGACAACTTGTAGTGATGTTGCCATCGTAACTAAAAAATTCAATAAATGTGGTACTTGCAAAACGAAGGGACATGCAGCAGATCCACACACGACGTGGCTCATTGGAGGACAATACGACATAGGCAGGAAAATACTGTTCCCGCCCGGGATCGAACTTGGGACTTTCAGCGTGTGAAGCAGACGTGATAACCGCTACACTACGGAAACGACGGACCTGAGGAGTCCATCCTTGTTCATTCGAACTTGCCTCAGACTTTCTCTCGTCCGCGAATGCACACACGACAGTTCTTTTGTCAGCCTGGAACCCATCACAGCCGAGGGCTCAAGAAGTCTTCGGGGCGCTTGAGAGGGTGTCTGCCGTAGCACCCCTAACGAGATAGCGGCGTTTCGCGCAGTCGTTATTGCAAGTCATATCAGCAAAAGCAATCACTTTCTCAGCAGCAGGCAGTGCGAGCCCAGCGGCAGCTCTACATGAAGGTACCAATAGCCCAGGAAGGCCGCCGACCGCGGGAATTCGCGCCGCCCCCATCCCGCCAGCGTACACGAGACTTCCAGGACACCCTGGACGACATCGAGGGACTGGAATAATTGGCATTCGCCGTGTCACAGGGCTCGTTGGTCTATGATGAGGAACCGGCTGCAGAAGAAGAAAATGTGCGTGCTGAACTGCCACCAGTTGAAGGTGACAGTGAAGGTGCTAAATTGTGCTACTACTAAAGACTCATTTTTTGAATCTGTAATTCATGACTGCAATTATCTGTCACCTTATTTATGTCATTTCATTGTAGCCATTTTTGTTACTGTTTCTAGTGAATTAAAAAAAAAAAAAAAAAAAAAGGGGTATGATTCCTGCTTAGGGTGCAGGAGGTCCCGGGTTCAAATCCCGGACGAGCCCTAGCGTTTTGTGCAAACTGATCGCACGTCAGTGGCTGAGTCAGCTCAAAAAGCTCGCCGTCAATATCAAATGAATTTCTTATTCGATGTGAGCAATTGACACTCGGGTCCGACGCGTGAAGGCGATTACGAAGGTTTCGGGTACAGATGGTAGCAGATGCATGTTAGTACGTCTTGCTTAAAGTGATGAAAAAGTGTTTCCGCCCGGGATCGAACCGGGGACCTTCTGCGTGTTAGGCAGACGTGATAACCGCTACACCACGGAAACTGCTTGTGTGCACATTACTTCACAGACAACTTGTAGTGATGTTGCCATCGTAACTAAAAAATTCAATAAATGTGGTACTTGCAAAACGAAGGGACATGCAGCAGATCCACACACGACGTGGCTCATTGGAGGACAATACGACATAGGCAGGAAAATACTGTTCCCGCCCGGGATCGAACTTGGGACCTTCAGCGTGTGAAGCAGACGTGATAACCGCTACACTACGGAAACGACGGACCTGAGGAGTCCATCCTTGTTCATTCGAACTTGCCTCAGACTTTCTCTCGTCCGCGAATGCACACACGACAGTTCTTTTGTCAGCCTGGAACCCATCACAGCCGAGGGCTCAAGAAGTCTTCGGGGCGCTTGAGAGGGTGTCTGCCGTAGCACCCCTAACGAGATAGCGGCGTTTCGCGCAGTCGTTATTGCAAGTCATATCAGCAAAAGCAATCACTTTCTCAGCAGCAGGCAGTGCGAGCCCAGCGGCAGCTCTACATGAAGGTACCAATAGCCCAGGAAGGCCGCCGACCGCGGGAATTCGCGCCGCCCCCATCCCGCCAGCGTACACGAGACTTCCAGGACACCCTGGACGACATCGAGGGACTGGAATAATTGGCATTCGCCGTGTCACAGGGCTCGTTGGTCTAGGGGTATGATTCCTGCTTAGGGTGCAGGAGGTCCCGGGTTGAAATCCCGGACGAGCCCTAGCGTTTTGTGCAAACTAATCGCACGTCAGTGGCTGAGTCAGCTCAAAAAGCTCGCCGTCAATATCAAATGAATTTCTTATTCGATGTGAGCAATTGACACTCGGGTCCGACGCGTGAAGGCGATTACAAAGGTTTCGGGTACAGATGGTAGCAGATGCATGTTAGTACGTCTTGCTTAAAGTGATGAAAAAGTGTTTCGGCCCGGGATCGAACCGGGGACCTTCTGCGTGTTAGGCAGACGTGATAACCGCTACACCACGGAAACTGCTTGTGTGCACCTTACTTCACAGACAACTTGTAGTGATGTTGCCATCGTAACTAAAAAATTCAATAAATGTGGTACTTGCAAAACGAAGGGACATGCAGCAGATCCACACACGACGTGGCTCATTGGAGGACAATACGACATAGACAGGAAAACACTGTTCCCGCCCGGGATCGAACTTGGGACCTTCTGCGTGTGAAGCAGACGTGATAACCGCTACACTACGGAAACGACGGACCTGAGGAGTCCATCATTGTTCATTCGAACTTGCCTCAGACTTTCTCTCGTCCGCGAATGCACACACGACAGTTCTTTTGTCAGCCTGGAACCCATCACAGCCGAGGGCTCAAGAAGTCTTCGGGGAGCTTGAGAGGGTGTCTGCCGTAGCACCCCTAACGAGATAGCGGCGTTTCGCGCAGTCGTTATTGCAAGTCATATCAGCAAAAGCAATCACTTTCTCAGCAGCAGGCAGTGCGAGCCCAGCGGCAGCTCTACATGAAGGTACCAATAGCCCAGGAAGGCCGCCGACCGCGGGAATTCGCGCCGCCCCCATCCCGCCAGCGTACACGAGACTTCCAGGACACCCTGGACGACATCGAGGGACTGGAATAATTGGCATTCGCCGTGTCACAGGGCTCGTTGGTCTAGGGGTATGATTCCTGCTTAGGGTGCAGGAGGTCCCGGGTTCAAATCCCGGACGAGCCCTAGCGTTTTGTGCAAACTGATCTCACGTCAGTGGCTGAGTCAGCGCAAAAAGCTCGCCGTCAATATTAAATGAATTTCTTATTCGATGTGAGCAATTGACACTCGGGTCCGACGCGTGAAGGCGATTACGAAGGTTTCGGGTACAGATGGTAGCAGATGCATGTTAGTACGTCTTGCTTAAAGTGATGAAAAAGTGCTTCCGCCCGGGATCGAACCGGGGACCTTCTGCGTGTTAGGCAGACGTGATAACCGCTACACCACGGAAACTGCTTGTGTGCACCTTACTTCACAGACAACTTGTAGTGATGTTGCCATCGTAACTAAAAAATTCAATAAATGTGGTACTTGCAAAACGAAGGGACATGCAGCAGATCCACACACGACGTGGCTCATTGGAGGACAATACGACATAGACAGGAAAATACTGTTCCCGCCCGGGATCGAACTTGGGACCTTCTGCGTGTGAAGCAGACGTGATAACCGCTACACTACGGAAACGACGGACCTGAGGAGTCCATCCTTGTTCATTCGAACTTGCCTCAGACTTTCTCTCGTCCGCGAATGCACACACGACAGTTCTTTTGTCAGCCTGGAACCCATCACAGCCGAGGGCTCAAGAAGTCTTCGGGGAGCTTGAGAGGGTGTCTGCCGTAGCACCCCTAACGAGATAGCGGCGTTTCGCGCAGTCGTTATTGCAAGTCATATCAGCAAAAGCAATCACTTTCTCAGCAGCAGGCAGTGCGAGCCCAGCGGCAGCTCTACATGAAGGTACCAATAGCCCAGGAAGGCCGCCGACCGCGGGAATTCGCGCCGCCCCCATCCCGCCAGCGTACACGAGACTTCCAGGACACCCTGGACGACATCGAGGGACTGGAATAATTGGCATTCGCCGTGTCACAGGGCTCGTTGGTCTAGGGGTATGATTCCTGCTTAGGGTGCAGGAGGTCCCGGGTTCAAATCCCGGACGAGCCCTAGCGTTTTGTGCAAACTGATCTCACGTCAGTGGCTGAGTCAGCGCAAAAAGCTCGCCGTCAATATTAAATGAATTTCTTATTCGATGTGAGCAATTGACACTCGGGTCCGACGCGTGAAGGCGATTACGAAGGTTTCGGGTACAGATGGTAGCAGATGCATGTTAGTACGTCTTGCTTAAAGTGATGAAAAAGTGCTTCCGCCCGGGATCGAACCGGGGACCTTCTGCGTGTTAGGCAGACGTGATAACCGCTACACCACGGAAACTGCTTGTGTGCACCTTACTTCACAGACAACTTGTAGTGATGTTGCCATCGTAACTAAAAAATTCAATAAATGTGGTACTTGCAAAACGAAGGGACATGTAGCAGATCCACACACGACGTGGCTCATTGGAGGACAATACGACATAGGCAGGAAAATACTGTTCCCGCCCGGGATGGAACTGGGGACCTTCTGCGTGTGAAGCAGACGTGATAACCGCTACACTACGGAAACGACGGACCTGAGGAGTCCATCCTTGTTGATTCGAACTTGCCTCAGACTTTCTCTCGTCCGCGAATGCACACACGACAGTTCTTTTGTCAGCCTGGAACCCATCACAGCCGAGGGCTCAAGAAGTCTTCGGGGCGCTTGAGAGGGTGTCTGCCGTAGCACCCCTAACGAGATAGCGGCGTTTCGCGCAGTCGTTATTGCAAGTCATATCAGCAAAAGCAATCACTTTCTCAGCAGCAGGCAGTGCGAGCCCAGCGGCAGCTCTACATGAAGGTACCAATAGCCCAGGAAGGCCGCCGACCGCGGGAATTCGCGCCGCCCCCATCCCGCCAGCGTACACGAGACTTCCAGGACACCCTGGACGACATCGAGGGACTGGAATAATTGGCATTCGCCGTGTCACAGGGCTCGTTGGTCTATGATGAGGAACCGGCTGCAGAAGAAGAAAATGTGCGTGCTGAACTGCCACCAGTTGAAGGTGACAGTGAAGGTGCTAAATTGTGCTACTACTAAAGACTCATTTTTTGAATCTGTAATTCATGACTGCAATTATCTGTCACCTTATTTATGTCATTTCATTGTAGCCATTTTTGTTACTGTTTCTAGTGAATAAAAAAAAAAAAAAAAAAAAAAAAGGGGTATGATTCCTGCTTAGGGTGCAGGAGGTCCCGGGTTCAAATCCCGGACGAGCCCTAGCGTTTTGTGCAAACTGATCGCACGTCAGTGGCTGAGTCAGCTCAAAAAGCTCGCCGTCAATATCAAATGAATTTCTTATTCGATGTGAGCAATTGACACTCGGGTCCGACGCGTGAAGGCGATTACAAAAGTTTCGGGTACAGATGGTAGCAGATGCATGTTAGTACGTCTTGCTTAAAGTGATGAAAAAGTGTTTCCGCCCGGGATCGAACCGGGGACCTTCTGCGTGTTAGGCAGACGTGATAACCGCTACACCACGGAAACTGCTTGTGTGCACCTTACTTCACAGACAACTTGTAGTGATGTTGCCATCGTAACTAAAAAATTCAATAAATGTGGTACTTGCAAAACGAAGGGACATGCAGCAGATCCACACACGACGTGGCTCATTGGAGGACAATACGACATAGGCAGGAAAATACTGTTCCCGCCCGGGATCGAACTTGGGACCTTCAGCGTGTGAAGCAGACGTGATAACCGCTACACTACGGAAACGACGGACCTGAGGAGTCCATCCTTGTTCATTCGAACTTGCCTCAGACTTTCTCTCGTCCGCGAATGCACACACGACAGTTCTTTTGTCAGCCTGGAACCCATCACAGCCGAGGGCTCAAGAAGTCTTCGGGGCGCTTGAGAGGGTGTCTGCCGTAGCACCCCTAACGAGATAGCGGCGTTTCGCGCAGTCGTTATTGCAAGTCATATCAGCAAAAGCAATCACTTTCTCAGCAGCAGGCAGTGCGAGCCCAGCGGCAGCTCTACATGAAGGTACCAATAGCCCAGGAAGGCCGCCGACCGCGGGAATTCGCGCCGCCCCCATCCCGCCAGCGTACACGAGACTTCCAGGACACCCTGGACGACATCGAGGGACTGGAATAATTGGCATTCGCCGTGTCACAGGGCTCGTTGGTCTAGGGGTATGATTCCTGCTTAGGGTGCAGGAGGTCCCGGGTTGAAATCCCGGACGAGCCCTAGCGTTTTGTGCAAACTGATCGCACGTCAGTGGCTGAGTCAGCTCAAAAAGCTCGCCGTCAATATCAAATGAATTTCTTATTCGATGTGAGCAATTGACACTCGGGTCCGACGCGTGAAGGCGATTACAAAGGTTTCGGGTACAGATGGTAGCAGATGCATGTTAGTACGTCTTGCTTAAAGTGATGAAAAAGTGTTTCGGCCCGGGATCGAACCGGGGACCTTCTGCGTGTTAGGCAGACGTGATAACCGCTACACCACGGAAACTGCTTGTGTGCACCTTACTTCACAGACAACTTGTAGTGATGTTGCCATCGTAACTAAAAAATTCAATAAATGTGGTACTTGCAAAACGAAGGGACATGCAGCAGATCCACACACGACGTGGCTCATTGGAGGACAATACGACATAGACAGGAAAATACTGTTCCCGCCCGGGATCGAACTTGGGACCTTCTGCGTGTGAAGCAGACGTGATAACCGCTACACTACGGAAACGACGGACCTGAGGAGTCCATCCTTGTTGATTCGAAC
This sequence comes from Schistocerca americana, assembly GCF_021461395.2. Classification (NCBI taxonomy): domain Eukaryota; kingdom Metazoa; phylum Arthropoda; class Insecta; order Orthoptera; family Acrididae; genus Schistocerca; species Schistocerca americana. The sequence goes on from NC_060120.1 coordinate 40,337,686, forward strand.
TTGCCTCAGACTTTCTCTCGTCCGCGAATGCACACACGACAGTTCTTTTGTCAGCCTGGAACCCATCACAGCCGAGGGCTCAAGAAGTCTTCGGGGAGCTTGAGAGGGTGTCTGCCGTAGCACCCCTAACGAGATAGCGGCGTTTCGCGCAGTCGTTATTGCAAGTCATATCAGCAAAAGCAATCACTTTCTCAGCAGCAGGCAGTGCGAGCCCAGCGGCAGCTCTACATGAAGGTACCAATAGCCCAGGAAGGCCGCCGACCGCGGGAATTCGCGCCGCCCCCATCCCGCCAGCGTACACGAGACTTCCAGGACACCCTGGACGACATCGAGGGACTGGAATAATTGGCATTCGCCGTGTCACAGGGCTCGTTGGTCTAGGGGTATGATTCCTGCTTAGGGTGCAGGAGGTCCCGGGTTCAAATCCCGGACGAGCCCTAGCGTTTTGTGCAAACTGATCTCACGTCAGTGGCTGAGTCAGCGCAAAAAGCTCGCCGTCAATATTAAATGAATTTCTTATTCGATGTGAGCAATTGACACTCGGGTCCGACGCGTGAAGGCGATTACGAAGGTTTCGGGTACAGATGGTAGCAGATGCATGTTAGTACGTCTTGCTTAAAGTGATGAAAAAGTGCTTCCGCCCGGGATCGAACCGGGGACCTTCTGCGTGTTAGGCAGACGTGATAACCGCTACACCACGGAAACTGCTTGTGTGCACCTTACTTCACAGACAACTTGTAGTGATGTTGCCATCGTAACTAAAAAATTCAATAAATGTGGTACTTGCAAAACGAAGGGACATGTAGCAGATCCACACACGACGTGGCTCATTGGAGGACAATACGACATAGGCAGGAAAATACTGTTCCCGCCCGGGATGGAACTGGGGACCTTCTGCGTGTGAAGCAGACGTGATAACCGCTACACTACGGAAACGACGGACCTGAGGAGTCCATCCTTGTTGATTCGAACTTGCCTCAGACTTTCTCTCGTCCGCGAATGCACACACGACAGTTCTTTTGTCAGCCTGGAACCCATCACAGCCGAGGGCTCAAGAAGTCTTCGGGGCGCTTGAGAGGGTGTCTGCCGTAGCACCCCTAACGAGATAGCGGCGTTTCGCGCAGTCGTTATTGCAAGTCATATCAGCAAAAGCAATCACTTTCTCAGCAGCAGGCAGTGCGAGCCCAGCGGCAGCTCTACATGAAGGTACCAATAGCCCAGGAAGGCCGCCGACCGCGGGAATTCGCGCCGCCCCCATCCCGCCAGCGTACACGAGACTTCCAGGACACCCTGGACGACATCGAGGGACTGGAATAATTGGCATTCGCCGTGTCACAGGGCTCGTTGGTCTATGATGAGGAACCGGCTGCAGAAGAAGAAAATGTGCGTGCTGAACTGCCACCAGTTGAAGGTGACAGTGAAGGTGCTAAATTGTGCTACTACTAAAGACTCATTTTTTGAATCTGTAATTCATGACTGCAATTATCTGTCACCTTATTTATGTCATTTCATTGTAGCCATTTTTGTTACTGTTTCTAGTGAATAAAAAAAAAAAAAAAAAAAAAAAGGGGTATGATTCCTGCTTAGGGTGCAGGAGGTCCCGGGTTCAAATCCCGGACGAGCCCTAGCGTTTTGTGCAAACTGATCGCACGTCAGTGGCTGAGTCAGCGCAAAAAGCTCGCCGTCAATATTAAATGAATTTCTTATTCGATGTGAGCAATTGACACTCGGGTCCGACGCGTGAAGGCGATTACGAAGGTTTCGGGTACAGATGGTAGCAGATGCATGTTAGTACGTCTTGCTTAAAGTGATGAAAAAGTGCTTCCGCCCGGGATCGAACCGGGGACCTTCTGCGTGTTAGGCAGACGTGATAACCGCTACACCACGGAAACTGCTTGTGTGCACCTTACTTCACAGACAACTTGTAGTGATGTTGCCATCGTAACTAAAAAATTCAATAAATGTGGTACTTGCAAAACGAAGGGACATGTAGCAGATCCACACACGACGTGGCTCATTGGAGGACAATACGACATAGGCAGGAAAATACTGTTCCCGCCCGGGATCGAACTGGGGACCTTCTGCGTGTGAAGCAGACGTGATAACCGCTACACTACGGAAACGACGGACCTGAGGAGTCCATCCTTGTTCATTCGAACTTGCCTCAGACTTTCTCTCGTCCGCGAATGCACACACGACAGTTCTTTTGTCAGCCTGGAACCCATCACAGCCGAGGGCTCAAGAAGTCTTCGGGGCGCTTGAGAGGGTGTCTGCCGTAGCACCCCTAACGAGATAGCGGCGTTTCGCGCAGTCGTTATTGCAAGTCATATCAGCAAAAGCAATCACTTTCTCAGCAGCAGGCAGTGCGAGCCCAGCGGCAGCTCTACATGAAGGTACCAATAGCCCAGGAAGGCCGCCGACCGCGGGAATTCGCGCCGCCCCCATCCCGCCAGCGTACACGAGACTTCCAGGACACCCTGGACGACATCGAGGGACTGGAATAATTGGCATTCGCCGTGTCACAGGGCTCGTTGGTCTAGGGGTAGTTTCCGCTTTAGACGCCGTGCAGTGTGGACGTGCGTAGTCTTCCGCTCCGCCGTAGCGTTACGTATAGTGGACTATCGTTTTTGTTTACGTGTTGTGTTGCAACTTCTGTGAGTGTTTCTCCGTCGTTGTTTCGTACCTTGTGTTAGTTTCTGTCTTTATTTCAGTGTTTTTTGTGTAGCGGTTTCGACCGCATATTTTGAAAATGTCGTCCCAGGTTATTCCTCGTCAGGCTACAGTTAGTTTTGCTTTTGACAAGTCAACCCGCCATGTGCAACCTAGTTCTCTTGAGATTCATGATTGGTTGGTAGATACCTTTGGTGTTCATTCGGATCAGGTGCACACTGCTTATTTTGATACCGAACTGTATGTTTTCTTTGTTAAGTTTATGGACCCACTTCAGGTTGATAAAATTCTTTCTAAATACGGTCATCAAGTTCTCTTTCGGCATCGGGATGATTCTGTAAGTACCGTGCTGCTTTCCAATGCTTCCATTACGTACACCAGTGTTCGTGTTTACAACCTTCCACCGGAGGTGGATAATGTCTATCTTAAGGAGGGTCTACAGAAGTATGGTGATGTAAAGAGCATTCGCCTTGAACGCTGGTCAAGCCAACATCGCCTGCAATGTTACAGTGGTATTCGTTCAGTTGAAATGCACGTTAAGCAGAATATTCCATCTCACCTGCAGATCGGTGGATATCGTGTCCATGTAACATATAGTGGTCAGGTTGGCACCTGTTTTTTGTGCAATGAAAGTGGTCACGTGCGTACCGACTGTCCGCGGAGAGTTTTTGTTTTAAAAAATTCCCTCGAACAGCGTCGCAAGTTAACGGTCGCTGACCTCGTTGCAGGTGGTTCTGCTCTTGGTGTTGCACAGTCCAGTGGTAGTAGCGCCCTGCCAGAGGTTTTGCGCACCCCTGACACAGAATTTCCTCCTTTGCGTGCTCAATCTGATGTTGTTCCGTCTGTCCCTCAGGTGGGTGTGCCACTTTTGAATAATAAGAGGCGTCGCCCACACGATGGAAATAGTACGGATGAGGATCTCCCTGAGATGCCCCAGTCCGAGCGACCGGCATCCTCCGAGCCACTGTGTACTGTAGCTGCTCCCTGCCCTCCTGAGGTAGCGGTTCCGGTGGCGGCTGCTGGCGCCCCTCCGGCCTCCGACGCAGCTTCTCTCGAGTCGGGTCGTCGGTCGGGCCTGTTGGCGCCGTCTTCCGAACCGACTTCGATGTCACAACAAGTGGAGCCGCGACAACTTCCTGCTTCGCTGCCCCATACCTCTGCCAGCGGAGCTGCTCCGCTTCCTTCCAACTCTGCTGCCTCGGACCTTACTGCTCACGTTTCGCCTCCGTGCAGTCCATGTTTGCCGGAAGCTAGTGCAGGTGTTGACCATTCCGTTTTATCGGATGTTTCCCCCGCGACCCCGGATCCCGCATGTGGACCGGCGCGGGTGGTGTCGGATACAGAACTTGACCCTCCTACGTCACCGGCGGCTGAAGCTTCCTTGCCCGTCAGCCGACGCAAGTTACGCGTTCAGCCGAACGTTAATGCTGTTCGTAAAAAACCGAAACGTAAGGGATCCGCGGAACGGGGTAGCAGTCCCCCTCCCTCGGATGCCTCCGTCACCCCTGCTATGGACTGTGACGCTGGTGCGTCGGTGTAGGTGATTTGTTTTCTCGCTTTTCTCTCTATGGTTCAAGCATACACCTTTCTTACCTTAAATGTTAACCGTATTGAGTCCGACGTTCGCATTGCCTCTTTGAGGCAGTTTATTTACGACGCCTGTGCGGACGTAGTGTTTTTGCAGGAAGTGTTGTTTTCTGATCTCTCTCTACCTGGATTTCAAACTGTTTTTAATGTCGCGCCGGAATATTCAACAGGAACTGCTCTTTTCTTTCGAGAGGGCATTCCTATTACTGACATTGAATTCCTTGACTCTGGCCGTGGGATTGGTTGTCGTCTTTTTGATCTCCGCCTCGTTGTTTTGTATGCCCCCTCTGGTTCGGGTCACACTGTGGCTCGATCGCGCTTTTATAAAGAAGAGCTTATTTATCTTTTGCGCCAGAGTCCTCGGAGTCTCCTGCTCGGAGGCGATTTTAATTGTGTTTTACGCCCTGAAGACCAGTCCCCCAATTTTAATTATTGCCGTGATTTACATGACATAGTACGTACGATGCATCTGCGTGATGTTTGGGAACACAAATATCCAACCCTGGTGAAATATACGTTTTTTACCGCGTCCTCATGCAGTAGACTCGACAGATTCTATTTATCTGATTTTTTATGTGATAAAATTCTTTCTGTCGATGTTATTCCTACTAGTTTTTCTGACCATTGTGCTTTTACTGCAACTGTAAATCTTAGTCACCAACCTGCAAAACTTTATCGTTCCCAGTGGATGTTAAATGTTTCCCACCTTGCCGACAGTGCTATGGATGATGTTATAAGTGGCGTGTGGGAGCGATGTCTTCGCTCTGTCCCGCGATACCCCTCCTTGCTGGTTTGGTGGACTGCGTTTGCCAAGCCCAAGATTCGTCAGACTTTGATTTTTTACTGTGCTGCGAGGGCGCGTGATTTTAAGAACACGTATGAATTTTACTACTCTGTCCTGCGTGAACTATATGACGCGGCGGGTACCTCTCCTCTGCGGATCCATGATGTTCGTCGTATTAAAGCCAAGCTCTTGAGCCTCAAACGACGACAGATGGACGGTCTGCGAGTTAAGTCGAAACCTCACTCTCTTGTTGAAGGTGAACTGACATCCTTGTACCACCTGCTACGGCATCAGACTCGTCGTCGTCGCTCCTTCATCTCCTCTCTTACGGTGGATGATGGGCGACAGCTTATTGCACAGGAGGAAATGGTTCGTGCTCTCCATCAGTATTACACTAGTCTCTATTCTGCCGATGATTCTGGTGAGTCTCTTTCGGATGATGTCTTTGGGGATCTAACTGCGACGATCGCGCCTGACGCGAACGGCGAATTTCTCCGGGAGTTCCAGGTAGATGATGTTTTCGATTTTATTGCTCGCTCTCCGTCCAGTAAATCGCCGGGTCCAGACGGCCTGCCTAAAGAATTTTATCTCCGTTTTTGGCCTCTTTTGGGTGGCATTTTTACGCAGATTTTAAATGAGATTGTCAGGGGGATGGATGTGCCTGCCGATTTTAAAGTAGGGAAAATTGTTTTAATTCCAAAGTCCTCTGGTCGTTTATCTGCTGCCAATCTTCGTCCGCTCACATTGCTGAATTTTGACTACAAGACAGCTGCTAGAGCGCTCAATAGCCGGTTGTCTTCTCTGCTTCGGGGTGTGATTGGTGCACATCAATGTTGTTTTCATGATAAATCTATTCTGACACCAGTAGCCGAATATCGGGATGTTGTCTCGGTTGCGGCGGTTACAAACCTACATTGTGCCTTTGCCTTCCTTGATTTTTATAAGGCTTTTGATCACGTCAGTCATGTGTTTTTAGATCGTGTTTTAGGTACAATAGGTTTTAACGCTTCATCACGTGGTGTTCTTGGCAATTTGTATAGGGGAATAACAGCTCGGGTGTCAGTCAATGGGCAGCTGACGCCGCCCATTGCTATCCGCCGCGGAGTGCCTCAGGGTAGTCCGCTCTCTATGTCTTTATTCGTATTGTCCCTGGAACCGCTGCTTCGGACTATTGCTCTCAAGCTTCAGGGTATGTCCCTCTCTGGTGGGAAGCTCTCGGTTAAGGCATATGCGGATGATGTCGTTGTTCTCCTCCGTCAACGTGATGATATCCCGTTGTTGAAAGGGGCAGTTGATGCATACTGTCGTGTCTCTGGAGCGCGTCTCAATCAGGGTAAATGTAAGTTCCTTGATATTCGAGGATTTCGCGATGCTGACGTCCCTTGGGCCACTTTTGTCGATCGCCATACGTCCTTGGGTATTATCATTGATCGGTGTCCTCTAAAAATGGCGGCTCTCAATTGGAAATCGGTCACCGAGAAGATACAGGGGGCTCTGATGGTCCATGAGCAGCGCTGTGCTACCATTTTGCAAAAAGTCAGAATTTTAGACACCTACGTTCTATGTAAAGCTTATTATGTTGCTCAGCTGTTCCCACTTCCCATGATGGTGGCGAAAAGGTTGCGCCAATTGTCTAGCAGGTTTATATGGAAGGGCCATCTATTCAAGTTACGTTACGAGGTAATGACGAAACCGCGTATCTCCGGAGGCTTGGGCCTCTCTGACATTACTCGCAAGGCGTCTGCTTTGTACGTCCGCCGAACGACTCTAATTGTTACCCAAGAAGTGACTTCAATTACATCCAGGCTTTTTACTGTTGTGCGTCCGGCGAGCCTTGCTCCACCTGTCGATGTCGGACGCCTAAATTTTAAGTTGAAACACATTCGGGAATTTTACATTGCGGTGAGTTATCTCGGTGACGTCTTCTTGCGGCGACCGGTGCCAACGACCAAGGGCTTGATTGCCCGCTGGGAGGGGCTGGCCGGTCCCAATCCAATAGAACTGGCGTCTCCATCTGTGTCCTGGAGGAACGTCTGGAAGAATGTTAGTCTGCCGATCCACTCTATGGCCGTGGCGTCCACGTGGTATAGGGTAATAAATAATTTGGTTCCCACCAATGTACGACTGCACCGTATTGGTCTTTCTGACACGGACACCTGTACTCGGTGTGGTCTCGTGGATACCCTTGAACATCGATTCACCTGCTGTGGGCACCTTGCTAATTGGCGTTGGCTCAGGAAACAACTTGCTTTTGTCACTAGATCTGCTGAAGCCGCTTATACTATTGACATCATCGTCCGGCCCGATTCTTCCTTTTTTCCGCGAACGAAGCTCCATACCGTCATGTGGTTGATTGGCCATTTCGTACATTTTGTCAACAGTTGTCACGAAGAGGATGGACACCTAGCGTTTCGGCTGTACATGCTTACTGCTTATTGGCAGCGCTTGCGATTGCCAGGCCTCCGAGATGATTTTGCCAATATGCTTAGCCTGACATTTGAAAGAGAGGGAGTTGGCTAAGGTCACCTGTGTGAGCCATTTTCTTTTATACTGTTTCTGGATTTGCCGCCTTTATGTATGTTTCTTCTCTACACCAGGACTGAAGTTTTCGTGTTTTTAATCTTTATTTCACCAAGCAGTCTACATTATATAGTCATGTTTTAGGATTTTAATTTCAGTAGTGTACTTCTTTTGAAGTGGCTGTGTTGTGGATGTTCCTTAATATTTTTTTCAATAGATATATTTGTTAGAGGAATAATAATTACGCATTCATTTGCTCATAATGAGCTGAGACTGAATTGCAGGCATTTAAAAAAAAAAAAAAAAAAAAAAAAAAAAAAAAAAAAAAAGTTGGTCTAGAAAAAAAAAAAAAAAAAAAAAAAAAAAAGGGGTATGATTCCTGCTTAGGGTGCAGGAGGTCCCGGGTTCAAATCCCGGACGAGCCCTAGCGTTTTGTGCAAACTGATCGCACGTCAGTGGCTGAGTCAGCTCAAAAAGCTCGCCGTCAATATCAAATGAATTTCTTATTCGATGTGAGCAATTGACACTCGGGTCCGACGCGTGAAGGCGATTACGAAGGTTTCGGGTACAGATGGTAGCAGATGCATGTTAGTACGTCTTGCTTAAAGTGATGAAAAAGTGTTTCCGCCCGGGATCGAACCGGGGACCTTCTGCGTGTTAGGCAGACGTGATAACCGCTACACCACGGAAACTGCTTGTGTGCACTTTACTTCACAGACAACTTGTAGTGATGTTGCCATCGTAACTAAAAAAATTCAATAAATGTGGTACTTGCAAAACGAAGGGACATGCAGCAGATCCACACACGACGTGGCTCATTGGAGGACAATACGACATAGGCAGGAAAATACTGTTCCCGCCCGGGATCGAACTTGGGACCTTCTGCGTGTGAAGCAGACGTGATAACCGCTACACTACGGAAACGACGGACCTGAGGAGTCCATCCTTGTTGATTCGAACTTGCCTCAGACTTTCTCTCGTCCGCGAATGCACACACGACAGTTCTTTTGTCAGCCTGGAACCCATCACAGCCGAGGGCTCAAGAAGTCTTCGGGGCGCTTGAGAGGGTGTCTGCCGTAGCACCCCTAACGAGATAGCGGCGTTTCGCGCAGTCGTTATTGCAAGTCATATCAGCAAAAGCAATCACTTTCTCAGCAGCAGGCAGTGCGAGCCCAGCGGCAGCTCTACATGAAGGTACCAATAGCCCAGGAAGGCCGCCGACCGCGGGAATTCGCGCCGCCCCCATCCCGCCAGCGTACACGAGACTTCCAGGACACCCTGGACGACATCGAGGGACTGGAATAATTGGCATTCGCCGTGTCACAGGGCTCGTTGGTCTATGATGAGGAACCGGCTGCAGAAGAAGAAAATGTGCGTGCTGAACTGCCACCAGTTGAAGGTGACAGTGAAGGTGCTAAATTGTGCTACTACTAAAGACTCATTTTTTGAATCTGTAATTCATGACTGCAATTATCTGTCACCTTATTTATGTCATTTCATTGTAGCCATTTTTGTTACTGTTTCTAGTGAATAAAAAAAAAAAAAAAAAAAAAAAAAGGGGTATGATTCCTGCTTAGGGTGCAGGAGGTCCCGGGTTCAAATCCCGGACGAGCCCTAGCGTTTTGTGCAAACTGATCGCACGTCAGTGGCTGAGTCAGCTCAAAAAGCTCGCCGTCAATATCAAATGAATTTCTTATTCGATGTGAGCAATTGACACTCGGGTCCGACGCGTGAAGGCGATTACAAAGGTTTCGGGTACAGATGGTAGCAGATGCATGTTAGTACGTCTTGCTTAAAGTGATGAAAAAGTGTTTCCGCCCGGGATCGAACCGGGGACCTTCTGCGTGTTAGGCAGACGTGATAACCGCTACACCACGGAAACTGCTTGTGTGCACCTTACTTCACAGACAACTTGTAGTGATGTTGCCATCGTAACTAAAAAATTCAATAAATGTGGTACTTGCAAAACGAAGGGACATGCAGCAGATCCACACACGACGTGGCTCATTGGAGGACAATACGACATAGACAGGAAAATACTGTTCCCGCCCGGGATCGAACTTGGGACCTTCTGCGTGTGAAGCAGACGTGATAACCGATACACTACGGAAACGACGGACCTGAGGAGTCCATCCTTGTTCATTCGAACTTGCCTCAGACTTTCTCTCGTCCGCGAATGCACACACGACAGTTCTTTTGTCAGCCTGGAACCCATCACAGCCGAGGGCTCAAGAAGTCTTCGGGGAGCTTGAGAGGGTGTCTGCCGTAGCACCCCTAACGAGATAGCGGCGTTTCGCGCAGTCGTTATTGCAAGTCATATCAGCAAAAGCAATCACTTTCTCAGCAGCAGGCAGTGCGAGCCCAGCGGCAGCTCTACATGAAGGTACCAATAGCCCAGGAAGGCCGCCGACCGCGGGAATTCGCGCCGCCCCCATCCCGCCAGCGTACACGAGACTTCCAGGACACCCTGGACGACATCGAGGGACTGGAATAATTGGCATTCGCCGTGTCACAGGGCTCGTTGGTCTAGGGGTATGATTCCTGCTTAGGGTGCAGGAGGTCCCGGGTTCAAATCCCGGACGAGCCCTAGCGTTTTGTGCAAACTGATCTCACGTCAGTGGCTGAGTCAGCGCAAAAAGCTCGCCGTCAATATTAAATGAATTTCTTATTCGATGTGAGCAATTGACACTCGGGTCCGACGCGTGAAGGCGATTACGAAGGTTTCGGTTACAGATGGTAGCAGATGCATGTTAGTACGTCTTGCTTAAAGTGATGAAAAAGTGTTTCCGCCCGGGATCGAACCGGGGACCTTCTGCGTGTTAGGCAGACGTGATAACCGCTACACCACGGAAACTGCTTGTGTGCACCTTACTTCACAGACAACTTGTAGTGATGTTGCCATCGTAACTAAAAAATTCAATAAATGTGGTACTTGCAAAACGAAGGGACATGCAGCAGATCCACACACGACGTGGCTCATTGGAGGACAATACGACATAGACAGGAAAATACTGTTCCCGCCCGGGATCGAACTTGGGACCTTCTGCGTGTGAAGCAGACGTGATAACCGATACACTACGGAAACGACGGACCTGAGGAGTCCATCCTTGTTCATTCGAACTTGCCTCAGACTTTCTCTCGTCCGCGAATGCACACACGACAGTTCTTTTGTCAGCCTGGAACCCATCACAGCCGAGGGCTCAAGAAGTCTTCGGGGAGCTTGAGAGGGTGTCTGCCGTAGCACCCCTAACGAGATAGCGGCGTTTCGCGCAGTCGTTATTGCAAGTCATATCAGCAAAAGCAATCACTTTCTCAGCAGCAGGCAGTGCGAGCCCAGCGGCAGCTCTACATGAAGGTACCAATAGCCCAGGAAGGCCGCCGACCGCGGGAATTCGCGCCGCCCCCATCCCGCCAGCGTACACGAGACTTCCAGGACACCCTGGACGACATCGAGGGACTGGAATAATTGGCATTCGCCGTGTCACAGGGCTCGTTGGTCTAGGGGTATGATTCCTGCTTAGGGTGCAGGAGGTCCCGGGTTCAAATCCCGGACGAGCCCTAGCGTTTTGTGCAAACTGATCTCACGTCAGTGGCTGAGTCAGCGCAAAAAGCTCGCCGTCAATATTAAATGAATTTCTTATTCGATGTGAGCAATTGACACTCGGGTCCGACGCGTGAAGGCGATTACGAAGGTTTCGGTTACAGATGGTAGCAGATGCATGTTAGTACGTCTTGCTTAAAGTGATGAAAAAGTGCTTCCGCCCGGGATCGAACCGGGGACCTTCTGCGTGTTAGGCAGACGTGATAACCGCTACACCACGGAAACTGCTTGTGTGCACCTTACTTCACAGACAACTTGTAGTGATGTTGCCATCGTAACTAAAAAATTCAATAAATGTGGTACTTGCAAAACGAAGGGACATGTAGCAGATCCACACACGACGTGGCTCATTGGAGGACAATACGACATAGGCAGGAAAATACTGTTCCCGCCCGGGATGGAACTGGGGACCTTCTGCGTGTGAAGCAGACGTGATAACCGCTACACTACGGAAACGACGGACCTGAGGAGTCCATCCTTGTTGATTCGAACTTGCCTCAGACTTTCTCTCGTCCGCGAATGCACACACGACAGTTCTTTTGTCAGCCTGGAACCCATCACAGCCGAGGGCTCAAGAAGTCTTCGGGGCGCTTGAGAGGGTGTCTGCCGTAGCACCCCTAACGAGATAGCGGCGTTTCGCGCAGTCGTTATTGCAAGTCATATCAGCAAAAGCAATCACTTTCTCAGCAGCAGGCAGTGCGAGCCCAGCGGCAGCTCTACATGAAGGTACCAATAGCCCAGGAAGGCCGCCGACCGCGGGAATTCGCGCCGCCCCCATCCCGCCAGCGTACACGAGACTTCCAGGACACCCTGGACGACATCGAGGGACTGGAATAATTGGCATTCGCCGTGTCACAGGGCTCGTTGGTCTAGGGGTATGATTCCTGCTTAGGGTGCAGGAGGTCCCGGGTTCAAATCCCGGACAAGCCCTAGCGTTTTGTGCAAACTGATCGCACGTCAGTGGCTGAGTCAGCTCAAAAAGCTCGCCGTCAATATCAAATGAATTTCTTATTCGATGTGAGCAATTGACACTCGGGTCCGACGCGTGAAGGCGATTACGAAGGTTTCGGGTACAGATGGTAGCAGATGCATGTTAGTACGTCTTGCTTAAAGTGATGAAAAAGTGTTTCCGCCCGGGATCGAACCGGGGACCTTCTGCGTGTTAGGCAGACGTGATAACCGCTACACCACGGAAACTGCTTGTGTGTACCTTACTTCACAGACAACTTGTAGTGATGTTGCCATCGTAACTAAAAAATTCAATAAATGTGGTACTTGCAAAACGAAGGGACATGCAGCAGATCCACACACGACGTGGCTCATTGGAGGACAATACGACATAGACAGGAAAATACTGTTCCCGCCCGGGATCGAACTTGGGACCTTCTGCGTGTGAAGCAGACGTGATAACCGCTACACTACGGAAACGACGGACCTGAGGAGTCCATCCTTGTTCATTCGAACTTGCCTCAGACTTTCTCTCGTCCGCGAATGCACACACGACAGTTCTTTTGTCAGCCTGGAACCCATCACAGCCGAGGGCTCAAGAAGTCTTCGGGGAGCTTGAGAGGGTGTCTGCCGTAGCACCCCTAACGAGATAGCGGCGTTTCGCGCAGTCGTTATTGCAAGTCATATCAGCAAAAGCAATCACTTTCTCAGCAGCAGGCAGTGCGAGCCCAGCGGCAGCTCTACATGAAGGTACCAATAGCCCAGGAAGGCCGCCGACCGCGGGAATTCGCGCCGCCCCCATCCCGCCAGCGTACACGAGACTTCCAGGACACCCTGGACGACATCGAGGGACTGGAATAATTGGCATTCGCCGTGTCACAGGGCTCGTTGGTCTATGATGAGGAACCGGCTGCAGAAGAAGAAAATGTGCGTGCTGAACTGCCACCAGTTGAAGGTGACAGTGAAGGTGCTAAATTGTGCTACTACTAAAGACTCATTTTTTGAATCTGTAATTCATGACTGCAATTATCTGTCACCTTATTTATGTCATTTCATTGTAGCCATTTTTGTTACTGTTTCTAGTGAATAAAAAAAAAAAAAAAAAAAAAGGGGTATGATTCCTGCTTAGGGTGCAGGAGGTCCCGGGTTCAAATCCCGGACGAGCCCTAGCGTTTTGTGCAAACTGATCGCACGTCAGTGGCTGAGTCAGCTCAAAAAGCTCGCCGTCAATATCAAATGAATTTCTTATTCGATGTGAGCAATTGACACTCGGGTCCGACGCGTGAAGGCGATTACAAAGGTTTCGGGTACAGATGGTAGCAGATGCATGTTAGTACGTCTTGCTTAAAGTGATGAAAAAGTGTTTCCGCCCGGGATCGAACCGGGGACCTTCTGCGTGTTAGGCAGACGTGATAACCGCTACACCACGGAAACTGCTTGTGTGCACCTTACTTCACAGACAACTTGTAGTGATGTTGCCATCGTAACTAAAAAATTCAATAAATGTGGTACTTGCAAAACGAAGGGACATGCAGCAGATCCACACACGACGTGGCTCATTGGAGGACAATACGACATAGACAGGAAAATACTGTTCCCGCCCGGGATCGAACTTGGGACCTTCTGCGTGTGAAGCAGACGTGATAACCGCTACACTACGGAAACGACGGACCTGAGGAGTCCATCCTTGTTCATTCGAACTTGCCTCAGACTTTCTCTCGTCCGCGAATGCACACACGACAGTTCTTTTGTCAGCCTGGAACCCATCACAGCCGAGGGCTCAAGAAGTCTTCGGGGAGCTTGAGAGGGTGTCTGCCGTAGCACCCCTAACGAGATAGCGGCGTTTCGCGCAGTCGTTATTGCAAGTCATATCAGCAAAAGCAATCACTTTCTCAGCAGCAGGCAGTGCGAGCCCAGCGGCAGCTCTACATGAAGGTACCAATAGCCCAGGAAGGCCGCCGACCGCGGGAATTCGCGCCGCCCCCATCCCGCCAGCGTACACGAGACTTCCAGGACACCCTGGACGACATCGAGGGACTGGAATAATTGGCATTCGCCGTGTCACAGGGCTCGTTGGTCTAGGGGTACCAGCAGCGGCCGTGTGCAGACGTGCCGGAGTGCTCGCTCCGCGCGTGTTAGGCGGCGCCTGCAGCTGGTTTAGTCTTGTGAGTACATCATGGCCTTTGCTATGGATGATCAGTTACGCCGTTACACGTTGCGTTTCCAATTTCCGTTCGGGTTTGGCCGACCACATGTCTACGAATTAGTCGATTTTTTCTTCGACAGATTGGGTCTTAATGACGAGGAAGTTTTAGGATTTTCGTACGATTTTCTGGCGAATGCCGTCTACGTGAAACTTGTTAGTGACGAGCCCTGTTTACGTATAATGGACTTAACTAAGGGTACCGCCGAGTTCGTTCATTCTGATGGTGAAATTTGTAAAGTTGTCGTTACCCATGCTGGTTTAGGCCTGCGCACCGTCCGTGTATTCAACCTCCCATTTGAAATTGATCTTGAACGTATTCGGCAATGTCTGTCCCAGTATGGGAACGTATTGGAAATTCACCAAGAGCAGTGGAGCGGACTTAAACACTTCAATGTGGATAATGGTGTCCGGGTAGCGCGAATTGATCTATGCAAGCATATCCCGTCAAACGTCGTGGTACAAGGCTTCCGGGCACTCGTAATGTACGAGGGGCAACCACGTACATGTGTCCTTTGTGGCTCTCCGGACCATATGAAGGCCGCGTGTCCCCGTTCTAAACCAGTGCGTCGTGTTTTCCGACAACGTGATGGCCTTGTAGTTGGGCAGGATGGTAATAGGCCGACGTATGCCGAGAGCCTTGTCGGTCCGTCTGTCGTTAGCGCGCCACAGCTGCACGCGGCTGAGGTTGTGCCAGATGTGACCGCCGCCGATGTAAACACAGCTACGGCGAGCCGACTGCCCGGTGCTTCTGACGCAGAAACCTATGCAAACGACGGGGCCGGAAATTTGCGCCCTTCCGATGCTGGCGTGGTCCGTGTGGAACTTCCGCCTCTGTTGCCCGATCAACATTTGCTCCCATCTGTGGAGAGTCTTCCACCTGAGGACTCTGATGACCAGCCGCGAGTTTCCCATCCCCTTCAAGTGACTTCTCCAGTCAGCGTAGTTTCCGGCAAGGAACAGTCTCCCACGGGAGCTACCCCTACCGCTGCGAAATCTGACATCAACCAACAAGTCGAAGACACCCGTCCTCAGCGGAAAGGCCGACAAAAAAAATCGGTCCGTAAGCAGAGTGACGAGGAAACTCGTACTCTTGAACAGAAACTGCAGCGTACTATCAAGCAGTTCCGGACGGATGAATGTGAGAAACTCGTCACAGACGATGGAGTACAGGTAGTGCAGCATTCAGAGGAACCCGATATGGGGATGCATGTCGACAGTTCTGGACCCGATACATTTATGGATACCGCTCACTCGCCGGGGTCGAGCAGGCAGACTTCCTGGGCTGACGATACGCATTAATATGGCATCACCCTTCTTATGCGGGATTACAAAATTGCAACTGCTAATATAAATCGAATAACATCTGATGTAAACTTAAAATGTTTGACTGACTATCTGTATGCCGCCGATGTAGATATCGTATTCCTACAAGAAGTCGTCACACCCAAAGTCGGGAATGTCACAGGCTATGAGGCCCTCATAAATATTGGCGATGAGGCAGGGACTGCAATTTTGTACAAAGCGGGCATCACTTGTAAACCTCGAGCGATTTTAGAAACGGGTCGAGGGATTGCCGTCCAATTCGAAGATTTGCTTTTGGTCAACGTCTATGCCCCGACTGGATCTGTAGGCCGAAGGGATAGGAGTGTTTTTTATCGCGATGAAATTGTGCCATTATTATCCTGTGGTTGTTCGAAGGTTTTATTGGGCGGCGATTTTAATTGTGTTATATGCAGAGAAGACCAGTGTCCGAATTTTAATTTTTGTTTGGAGTTGCGAGATCTAATAGATGGGCTGGACTTACAAGATACCTGGTGCTCACTTCGCCCGCAGGTGACCGGATATACGTATGTTACCGCTGCCTCCGCTAGTCGTCTGGATAGGTTCTATGTATCTAAAGACATTTTAAGCGCTGCCAGGGATTGTGAAATATGGCCTGTTAATTTTAGCGACCACTGTGCGTATCACATCACGCTTCGGCACGTTTCGCAGAAAACCTTTTTGGGTCGAGGCACCTGAACGTCGCACTGTTGGACGACGGCGACCTGAAGAAGGATCTCATTGCAACGTGGCAATGGTGCCTCCAGCGACGACAAAGGTATAGGGAGCGTGTTCATTGGTGGACAGAGCTAGTAAAACCGCACATAAAGAAATGTATTTGTCAGTTTGCCAGGGCCAAGGCGTACTGGAAGAAACAGACGTTGGAATTTTATTTTACCGCTCTCCGCCAGTTGTACAACGATTCCTCTGCACTGCCTGGCAATCTCCTTCGCATTAAACGTACCAAAGCCAAAATCACCGCATTGGTTCGTGAGTCTCTGGCAGGAGCCCAAGTCAGGGCACGCGCTTTCGATGACACCTTTAACGAGTCAGCGTCCTTGTACCACGTCATACGGGAAGCTAAAAGAGGCAGACAAAAAATCATTACTCAACTGACAGATGACGATGGTCGTGTTTATGATGAGCAAGGCGAGCTTAAGGCTTTTATTCGGAATCATTTCCGGCAACTTTACTCACTGCCTGACACAGATGTAGAGGCGGGAGAGGAATTTTTGTCTAACATTACGGCATCGGTGGATCCGGACGACCACGCACAGCTCCTGGCAAACATAACTAACTTCGAAGTGAAGTCAATCATTACGTCTGCGGCGAAAGGAAAAGCTGCAGGATCAGACGGTTTGCCGGTTGAATTTTATCTTCGGTATTGGGATGTTTTCGGCGACGAACTGACTATCATGTATAATGAACTGTTAACGCATACTGCTTTTCCATCGCAGTTCACTGAGGGTCTGATAGTCTTAGTCTCCAAACCGTCACCAGGGACTTCACTCAATAACTTACGACCAATCACCCTACTCAATGCAGATTTCAAAATCTTTACTCGGATTCTGAATGCCAGACTCAAGCCAGTCCTTAGTAAAGTGCTTGGTTCATACCACATGAACGTAGTTACTGGTCGATCGATGATAGACGCCCTGTGCGAATACCGAGATATTGCATATTTGACTTGGATTTGCAAGACCACGTTGGCAATAGTCTTTTTTGACTTCGACAAGGCATTTGATCGGACTAACCATGGATTTCTCTTCAGAACGCTGGACAAACTGGGTTTCAACCAGCTTTTCGTACAGATAATCAGGAACTGTATCTGCAATACGTCTTCCCGCGTGAAATTCAACGGCCAGTTAACAGCCCCTGTGCCCATTCAACAAGGTTTGCGACAAGGGTGCCCGCTTTCCACGACTCTTTTCGCCATTGCTATAGAGCCACTACTGAAAACGTTTTGCGTCACCTTACCGGGTCTTCAAACGCTGAATACCAAGACCGTCTGTCATGCCTATGCGGACGATATCAGCGTCCTTATCAACAACGACGAAGAGTTCGATACCGTGCGGCGGCTTGTCCACCGGTATGCCAGCGCCTGCGGTGCACGCCTTAACGAACGTAAATCCAAAGTCTTGCATTTAGGTCCGCAGGCTCGATTCGCGGACACCGTTTGGTTAGAGGCAACCAACCAGCTCAAGCACCTTGGTTTGATTCTCACTCCGAATCCACGGGAAATGGTAAGAGTGAATTGGGAACAGAAGCTCAACGTCCTTCGAGCTTTGATTCGTGAGCACAATATGCGGTGTTTAGACAGGATTCAGAGAGCACATTTCGTCAATTACTATGTTCTCAGCAAGATTTACCATGTTGCCGCTGTTCTCCCTATTCCTCCTGATATTGCAAATAGAATCTTAGCCCTTGCAGGCTGGTACATTTGGCGAGGTAATATTTTTAAAGTCGCTTTCAAGGCTACCGCTTTACCTCGGTATAAAGGTGGTTTAGCTCTTAAAAATTTTGAATTACAGTGCTTAGCGATTTTTCTCGCTCGAACGACAAGGATCTTACGAAATAGTCAGACAGGTCTTACAGCACGTCTCTTCCAGCAGTTACGACCACCGGATATGACGCCGCCGATAAATGTTGGACATATCCATCCCGAGCTCGTTCATATTCGCCGATATTACGTGGAGTCCAGCTATGTACATCAACACCTGCAACCACTCACTGCTGCTGCTGTCTACAGTGTATTTACGAATCGGCAACAGAATAACTCCATAGAAATGAAGTATCCTGGCAAGGACTGGCGACAAATTTGGGTGAATATCAGCACTCCTCTCCTTCACTCCCGAGTTCGTTCCGTGTGGTATGATGTGGTGAACGAGGTGATACCCACGGGGGAGAAATTGTGTAAGATCCAACTACGGCCTACTCCGACTTGCGACGCATGTGGCCATGTGGAAACATTGCCACACATATTAAACTGCAGAGATCAGACGCAAATCTGGAATTGGACGAGAATGAAACTGGCTGTTATTAATAGAACGACGCCATCCGCAATACAACTGCAAGATATATTCCAACCGGACTGGAAATTATTTCCGAAATCTAAAAATAATAGCTATACCTGGTTAATTGGACAGTACCTATATTATATGCTGACGACTAAAACGCCTACACTTTCTGATTTTCATATGTATCTTATTGCCGAATATTACGCGATCAAACGATTACGGAAATATAAAGAAAAGTTTCAGAATTTTCTCACCGTTGCTTTGAATGATGGGAAGCTTTAAGTGTGCGAACCAATGGGTACCATCATAGCTTTTTTTTTTTTCTTCTTTTTTTTTTAAATTTATTTCTTCTCTTATCTGGGTATCTCATTGTCAGTTTTCAGGACTCCATTGCTTCATAGGTTGTACAAGGTGGGCACCTAAGGTCAACGAGAAGCAGCATGCAACAGGATGCCAAACTTGTGAAGCCAGTATTTATTTCTGTTTTTACTTTACTCAGAAGACAAGTATAGTTTAATTTGACGAAATTTAACAGACGGGGCAGTATTTCTTTCTAGATACCCATTTTTCCTCTATACGGAACTTTATTTCTATTATTATTTACGATGCTGACAGATAAACCTCTGATATTGTTGTTTTTGTCTCCACTAACTCAAGGAACACATACTAGTAACCAGTTACTTTCGCTAATAACTCCAAGAAAACACCACGGCGGTAATCTCGGCGAACTTACTCTCAACGCTAAGAGATGACGACTTTGAATCATGCCTTCAGGAAACTGAATCATCGACGAATGCAGAACGACACGGAAACATTATGCTATTATTACGTGAAGACGAGCTTGAGACGTAGTGATCCTGAGATCTACCACCGCAAAAAAAAAAAAAAAAAAAAAAAAAAAAAAAAAAAAAAAAAAAAAAAAAAAGTTAAAAAAATAAATAAATTATACACTACTATAGCGCAGAAGCTAGCCGAAGAAGGCACACAAAGGTGAGCGTATGGATGGGCTGTGTGGGGAGAAGGGAGGCAAAAAAAAAAAAAAAAAAAAAAAAAAAAAAAAAAAAAAAAAAAAAAAAAAAAAAAAGGGGGTATGATTCCTGCTTAGGGTGCAGGAGGTCCCGGGTTCAAATCCCGGACGAGCCCTAGCGTTTTGTGCAAACTGATCTCACGTCAGTGGCTGAGTCAGCGCAAAAAGCTCGCCGTCAATATTAAATGAATTTCTTATTCGATGTGAGCAATTGACACTCGGGTCCGACGCGTGAAGGCGATTACGAAGGTTTCGGGTACAGATGGTAGCAGATGCATGTTAGTACGTCTTGCTTAAAGTGATGAAAAAGTGCTTCCGCCCGGGATCGAACCGGGGACCTTCTGCGTGTTAGGCAGACGTGATAACCGCTACACCACGGAAACTGCTTGTGTGCACCTTACTTCACAGACAACTTGTAGTGATGTTGCCATCGTAACTAAAAAATTCAATAAATGTGGTACTTGCAAAACGAAGGGACATGCAGCAGATCCACACACGACGTGGCTCATTGGAGGACAATACGACATAGGCAGGAAAATACTGTTCCCGCCCGGGATCGAACTTGGGACCTTCTGCGTGTGAAGCAGACGTGATAACCGCTACACTACGGAAACGACGGGCCTGAGGAGTCCATCCTTGTTCATTCGAACTTGCCTCAGACTTTCTCTCGTCCGCGAATGCACACACGACAGTTCTTTTGTCAGCCTGGAACCCATCACAGCCGAGGGCTCAAGAAGTCTTCGGGGCGCTTGAGAGGGTGTCTGCCGTAGCACCCCTAACGAGATAGCGGCGTTTCGCGCAGTCGTTATTGCAAGTCATATCAGCAAAAGCAATCACTTTCTCAGCAGCAGGCAGTGCGAGCCCAGCTGCAGCTCTACATGAAGGTACCAATAGCCCAGGAAGGCCGCCGACCGCGGGAATTCGCGCCGCCCCCATCCCGCCAGCGTACACGAGACTTCCAGGACACCCTGGACGACATCGAGGGACTGGAATAATTGGCATTCGCCGTGTCACAGGGCTCGTTGGTCTAGGGGTATGATTCCTGCTTAGGGTGCAGGAGGTCCCGGGTTCAAATCCCGGACGAGCCCTAGCGTTTTGTGGAAACTGATCTCACGTCAGTGGCTGAGTCAGCGCAAAAAGCTCGCCGTCAATATTAAATGAATTTCTTATTCGATGTGAGCAATTGACACTCGGGTCCGACGCGTGAAGGCGATTACGAAGGTTTCGGGTACAGATGGTAGCAGATGTATGTTAGTACGTCTTGCTTAAAGTGATGAAAAAGTGCTTCCGCCCGGGATCGAACCGGGGACCTTCTGCGTGTTAGGCAGACGTGATAACCGCTACACCACGGAAACTGCTTGTGTGCACCTTACTTCACAGACAACTTGTAGTGATGTTGCCATCGTAACTAAAAAATTCAATAAATGTGGTACTTGCAAAACGAAGGGACATGCAGCAGATCCACACACGACGTGGCTCATTGGAGGACAATACGACATAGGCAGGAAAATACTGTTCCCGCCCGGGATCGAACTGGGGAACTTCTGCGTGTGAAGCAGACGTGATAACCGCTACACTACGGAAACAACGGACCTGAGGAGTCCATCCTTGTTCATTCGAACTTGCCTCAGACTTTCTCTCGTCCGCGAATGCACACACGACAGTTCTTTTGTCAGCCTGGAACCCATCACAGCCGAGGGCTCAAGAAGTCTTCGGGGCGCTTGAGAGGGTGTCTGCCGTAGCACCCCTAACGAGATAGCGGCGTTTCGCGCAGTCGTTATTGCAAGTCATATCAGCAAAAGCAATCACTTTCTCAGCAGCAGGCAGTGCGAGCCCAGCGGCAGCTCTACATGAAGGTACCAATAGCCCAGGAAGGCCGCCGACCGCGGGAATTCGCGCCGCCCCCATCCCGCCAGCGTACACGAGACTTCCAGGACACCCTGGACGACATCGAGGGACTGGAATAATTGGCATTCGCCGTGTCACAGGGCTCGTTGGTCTAACAGTTCCGCTTTAGACGCCGTGCAGTGTGGACGTGCCTAGTCTTCCGCTCCGCCGTAGCGTTACGTATAGTGGACTATAGCTTTTGTTTACGTGTTTGTGTTGCAACTTCTGTGAGTGTTTCTCCGTCGTTGTTAAGTACCTTGTGTTACTTTCTGTCCTTATTTCAGTGTGTTGTGTGTAGCGGTTTCGACCGCATATTTTGAAAATGTCGTCCCAGGTTATTCCTCGTCAGGCTACAGTTAGTTTTACTTTTGACAAGTCAACCCGCCATGTGCAACCTAGTTCCCTTGAGATTCATGATTGGTTGGTAGATACCTTTGGTGTTCATTCGGATCAGGTGCATACTGCTTATTTTGATACCGAACTGTATGTTTTCTTTGTTAAGTTTATGGACCCACTTCAGGTTGATAAAATTCTTTCTAAATATGGTCATCAAGTTCTCTTTCGGCATCGGGATGATTCTGTAAGTACCGTGCTGCTTTCCAATGCTTCCATCACGTATACCAATGTTCGTGTTTACAACCTTCCACCGGAGGTGGATAATGTCTATCTTAAGGAGGGTCTACAAAAGTATGGTGATGTAAAGAGCATTCGCCTTGAACGCTGGTCAAGCCAACATCGCCTGCAATGTTACAGTGGTATTCGTTCAGTCGAAATGCACGTTAAGCAGAATATTCCATCTCACCTGCAGATCGGTGGATATCGTGTCCATGTAACATATAGTGGTCAGGTTGGCACCTGTTTTTTGTGCAATGAAAGTGGTCACGTGCGTACCGACTGTCCGCGGAGGGTTTTTGTTTTAAAAAATTCTCTCGAACAGCGTCGCAAGTTAACGGTCGCTGACCTCGTTGCAGGTGGTTCTGCTCTTGGTGTAGCACAGTCCAGTGGTAGTAGCGCTCCGCCACAGGTTTTGCGCACCCCTGACACAGAATTTCCTCCTTTGCGTGCTAAATCTGATGTTGTTCCGTCTGTCCCTCAGGTGGGTGTGCCACTTTTGAATAATAAGAGGCGTCGCCCACACGATGGAAATAGTACGGATGAGGATCTCCCTGAGATGCCCCAGTCCGAGCGACCGGCATCCTCCGAGCCACTGTGTACTGTAGCTGCTCCCTGCCCTCCTGAGGTAGCGGTTCCGGTGGCGGCTGCTGGCCCCCCTCCGGCCTCCGACGCAGCTTCTCTCGAGTCGGGTCGTCGGTCGGGCCTGTTGGCGCCGTCTTCCGAACCGACTTCGATGTCACAACAAGTGGAGCCGCGACAACTTCCTGCTTCGCTGCCCCATACCTCTGCCAGCGGAGCTGCTCCGCTTCCTTCCAACTCTGCGGCCTCGGACCTTCCTGCTCACGTTTCGCCTCCGTGCAGTCCATGTTTGCCGGAAGCTAGTGCAGGTGTTGACCATTCCGTTTCGTCGGATGTTTCCGCCGCGACCCCGGATCCCGCATGTGGACCGGCGCGGGTGGTGTCGGATACAGAACTTGACCCTCCTACGTCACCGGCGGCTGAAGCTTCCTTGCCCGTCAGCCGACGCAAGTTACGCGTTCAGCCGAACGTTAATGCTGTTCGTAAAAAACCAAAACGTAAGGGATCCGCGGAACGGGGTAGCAGTCCCCCTCCCTCGGATGCCTCCGTCACCCCTGCTATGGACTGTGACGCTGGTGCGTCGGTGTAGGTGATTTGTTTTCTCGCTTTTCTGTCTATGGTTCAAGCATACACCTTTCTTACCTTAAATGTTAACCGTATTGAGTCCGACGTTCGCATTGCCTCTTTGCGGCAGTTTATTTACGACGCCTGTGCGGACGTAGTGTTTTTGCAGGAAGTGTTGTTTTCTGATCTCTCTCTACCTGGATTTCAAACTGTTTTTAATGTCGCGCCGGAATATTCAACAGGAACTGCTCTTTTCTTTCGAGAGGGCATTCCTATTACTGACATTGAATTCCTTGACTCTGGCCGTGGGATTGGTTGTCGTCTTTTTGATCTCCGCCTCGTTGTTTTGTATGCCCCCTCTGGTTCGGGTCACACTGTGGCTCGCTCGCGCTTTTATAAAGAAGAGCTTATTTATCTTTTGCGCCAGAGTCCTCGGAGTCTCCTGCTCGGAGGCGATTTTAATTGTGTTTTACGCCCTGAAGACCAGTCCCCCAATTTTAATTATTGCCGTGATTTACATGACTTAGTTCGTACGATGCATCTGCGTGATGTTTGGGAACACAAATATCCAACCCTGGTGAAATATACGTTTTTTACCGCGTCCTCATGCAGTAGACTCGACAGATTCTATTTATCTGATTTTTTATGTGATAAAATTCTTTCTGTCGATGTTATTCCTACTAGTTTTTCTGACCATTGTGCTTTTACTGCAACTGTAAATCTTAGTCACCAACCTGCAAAACTTTATCGTTCCCAGTGGATGTTAAATATTTCCCACCTTGCCGACAGTGCTATGGATGATGTTATAAGTGGCGTGTGGGAGCGATGTCTTCGCTCTGTCCCGCGATACCCCTCCTTGCTGGTTTGGTGGACTGCGTTTGCCAAGCCCAAGATTCGTCAGACTTTGATTTTTTACTGTGCTGCAAGGGCGCGTGATTTTAAGAACACGTATGAATATTACTACTCTGTCCTGCGTGAACTATATGACGCAGCGGGTACCTCTCCTCTGCGGATCCATGATGTTCGTCGTATTAAAGCCAAGCTCTTGAGCCTTAAACGACGACAGATGGATGGTCTGCGAGTTAAGTCGAAACCTCACTCACTTGTTGAAGGTGAGCTGACATCCTCGTACCACCTGCTACGGCATCACACTCGTCGTCGTCGCTCCTTCATCTCTTCTCTTACGGTGGATGATGGACGACAGCTTCTTGCACAGGAGGAAATGGTTCGTGCTCTCCATCAGTATTACGCTAGTCTCTATTCTGCCGATGATTCTGGTGAGTCTCTTTCGGAAGATGTCTTTGGGGATCTAACTGCGACGATCGCGCCTGACGCGAACGGCGAATTTCTCCGGGAGTTCCAGGTAGATGAGGTTTTCGATTTTATTGCTCGCTCTCCGTCCAGTAAATCGCCGGGTCCAGACGGCCTGCCTAAAGAATTTTATCTCCGTTTTTGGCCTCTTTTGGGTGGCATTTTTACGCAGATTTTAAATGAGATTGTCAGGGGGATGGATGTGCCTGCCGATTTTAAAGTAGGGAAAATTGTTTTAATTCCGAAGTCCTCTGGTCGTTTATCTGCTGCCAATCTTCGTCCGCTCACATTGCTGAATTTTGACTACAAGACAGCTGCTAGAGCGCTCAATAGCCGGTTGTCTTCTCTGCTTCGGGGTGTGATTGGTGCACATCAATGTTGTTTTCATGATAGATCTATTCTGACACCAGTAGCCGAATATCGGGATGTTGTCTCGGTTGCGGCGGTTACAAACGTACATTGTGCCTTTGCCTTCCTTGATTTTTATAAGGCTTTTGATCACGTCAGTCATGTGTTTTTAGATCGTGTTTTAGGTACAATAGGTTTTAACGCTTCATCACGTGGTGTTCTTGGCAATTTGTATAGGGGAATAACAGCTCGGGTGTCAGTCAATGGGCAGCTGACGCCGCCCATTGCTATCCGCCGCGGAGTGCCTCAGGGTAGTCCGCTCTCAATGTCTTTATTCGTATTGTCCCTGGAACCGCTGCTTCGGACTATTGCTCTCAAGCTTCAGGGTATGTCCCTCTCTGGTGGGAAGCTCTCGGTTAAGGCATATGCGGATGATGTCGTTGTTCTCCTCCGTCAACGTGATGATATCCCGTTGTTGAAAGGGGCAGTTGATGCATACTGTCGTGTCTCTGGAGCGCGTCTCAATCAGGGTAAATGTAAGTTCCTTGATATTCGAGGATTTCGCGATGCTGACGTCCCTTGGGCCACTTTTGTCGATCGCCATACGTCCTTGGGGATTATCATTGATCGGTGTCCTCTAAAAATGGCGGCTCTCAATTGGAAATCGGTCACCGAGAAGATACAGGGGGCCCTGATGGTCCATGAGCAGCGCTCTGCTACCATTTTGCAAAAAGTCAGAATTTTAGACACCTACGTTCTATGTAAAGCTTATTATGTTGCTCAGCTGTTCCCACTTCCCATGATGGTGGCGAAAAGGTTGCGCCAATTGTCTAGCAGGTTTATATGGAAGGGCCATCTATTCAAGTTACGTTACGAGGTAATGACGAAACCGCGTATCTCCGGAGGCTTGGGCCTCTCTGACATTACTCGCAAGGCGTCTGCTTTGTACGTCCGCCGAACGACTCTAATTGTTACGCAAGAAGTGACTTCGATTACATCCAGGCTTTTTACTGTTGTGCGTCCGGCGAGCCTTGCTCCACCTGTCGATGTCGGACGCCTAAATTTTAAGTTGAAACACATTCGGGAATTTTACATTGCGGTGAGTTACCTCGGTGACGTCTTCTTGCGGCGACCGGTGCCAACGACCAAGGGCTTGATTGCCCGCTGGGAGGGGCTGGCCGGTCCCAATCCAATAGAACTGGCATCTCCATCCGTGTCCTGGAGGAACGTCTGGAAGAATGTTAGTCTGCCGATCCACTCTATGGCCGTGGCGTCCACGTGGTATAGGGTAATAAATAATTTGGTTCCCACCAATGTACGACTGCACCGTATTGGTCTTTCTGACACGGACACCTGTACTCGGTGTGGTCTCGTGGATACCCTTGAACATCGATTCACCTGCTGTGGGCACCTTGCTAATTGGCGTTGGCTCAGGAAACAACTTGCCTTTGTCACTAGGTCTGCTGAAGCCGCTTATACTATTGACATCATCGTCCGGCCCGATTCTTCCTTTTTTCCGCGAACGAAGCTCCATACCGTCATGTGGTTGATTGGCCATTTCGTACATTTTGTCAACAGTTGTCATGAAGAGGATGGACACCTAGCGTTTCGGCAGTACATGCTTACTGCTTACTGGCAGCGCTTGCGATTGCCAGGCCTCCGAGATGATTTTGCCAATATGCTTAGCCTGACATTTGAAAGAGAGGGTGTTGGCTAAGGTCACCTGTGTGAGCCATTTTCTTTTATACTGTTTCTGGATTTGCCGCCTTTATGTATGTTTCTTCTCTACACCAGGACTGAAGTTTTCGTGTTTTCTTTTTTTAACTCTTTATTTCACAAAGCAGTCTACATTATATAGTCATGTTTTAGGATTTTAATTTCAGTAGTGTACTTCTTTTGAAGTGGCTGTGTTGTGGATGTCCCTTAATATTTTTTTCAATAGTTATATTTGTTGGAGGAATAATAATTACGCATTCATTTGCTCATAATGAGCTGAAAAAAAAAAAAAAAAAGTTGGTAGAGCGTAAAAAAAATTTAAAAAAAAAAAAAAAAAAAAAAAAAAAAAAAAAAGGGGTATGATTCCTGCTTAGGGTGCAGGAGGTCCCGGGTTCAAATCCCGGACGAGCCCTAGCGTTTTGTGCAAACTGATCGCACGTCAGTGGCTGAGTCAGCTCAAAATGCTCGCCGTCAATATCAAATGAATTTCTTATTCGATGTGAGCAATTGACACTCGGGTCCGACGCGTGAAGGCGATTACGAAGGTTTCGGGTACAGATGGTAGCAGATGCATGTTAGTACGTCTTGCTTAAAGTGATGAAAAAGTGTTTCCGCCCGGGATCGAACCGGGGACCTTCTGCGTGTTAGGCAGACGTGATAACCGCTACACCACGGAAACTGCTTGTGTGCACCTTACTTCACAGACAACTTGTAGTGATGTTGCCATCGTAACTAAAAAATTCAATAAATGTGGTACTTGCAAAACGAAGGGACATGCAGCAGATCCACACACGACGTGGCTCATTGGAGGACAATACGACATAGGCAGGAAAATACTGTTCCCGCCCGGGATCGAACTGGGGACCTTCTGCGTGTGAAGCAGACGTGATAACCGCTACACTACGGAAACGACGGACCTGAGGAGTCCATCCTTGTTCATTCGAACTTGCCTCAGACTTTCTCTCGTCCGCGAATGCACACACGACAGTTCTTTTGTCAGCCTGGAACCCATCACAGCCGAGGGCTCAAGAAGTCTTCGGGGCGCTTGAGAGGGTGTCTGCCGTAGCACCCCTAACGAGATAGCGGCGTTTCGCGCAGTCGTTATTGCAAGTCATATCAGCAAAAGCAATCACTTTCTCAGCAGCAGGCAGTGCGAGCCCAGCGGCAGCTCTACATGAAGGTACCAATAGCCCAGGAAGGCCGCCGACCGCGGGAATTCGCGCCGCCCCCATCCCGCCAGCGTACACGAGACTTCCAGGACACCCTGGACGACATCGAGGGACTGGAATAATTGGCATTCGCCGTGTCACAGGGCTCGTTGGTCTAGGGGTATGATTCCTGCTTAGGGTGCAGGAGGTCCCGGGTTGAAATCCCGGACGAGCCCTAGCGTTTTGTGGAAACTGATCTCACGTCAGTGGCTGAGTCAGCGCAAAAAGCTCGCCGTCAATATTAAATGAATTTCTTATTCGATGTGAGCAATTGACACTCGGGTCCGACGCGTGAAGGCGATTACGAAGGTTTCGGGTACAGATGGTAGCAGATGTATGTTAGTACGTCTTGCTTAAAGTGATGAAAAAGTGCTTCCGCCCGGGATCGAACCGGGGACCTTCTGCGTGTTAGGCAGACGTGATAACCGCTACACCACGGAAACTGCTTGTGTGCACCTTACTTCACAGACAACTTGTAGTGATGTTGCCATCGTAACTAAAAAATTCAATAAATGTGGTACTTGCAAAACGAAGGGACATGCAGCAGATCCACACACGACGTGGCTCATTGGAGGACAATACGACATAGGCAGGAAAATACTGTTCCCGCCCGGGATCGAACTGGGGAACTTCTGCGTGTGAAGCAGACGTGATAACCGCTACACTACGGAAACAACGGACCTGAGGAGTCCATCCTTGTTCATTCGAACTTGCCTCAGACTTTCTCTCGTCCGCGAATGCACACACGACAGTTCTTTTGTCAGCCTGGAACCCATCACAGCCGAGGGCTCAAGAAGTCTTCGGGGCGCTTGAGAGGGTGTCTGCCGTAGCACCCCTAACGAGATAGCGGCGTTTCGCGCAGTCGTTATTGCAAGTCATATCAGCAAAAGCAATCACTTTCTCAGCAGCAGGCAGTGCGAGCCCAGCGGCAGCTCTACATGAAGGTACCAATAGCCCAGGAAGGCCGCCGACCGCGGGAATTCGCGCCGCCCCCATCCCGCCAGCGTACACGAGACTTCCAGGACACCCTGGACGACATCGAGGGACTGGAATAATTGGCATTCGCCGTGTCACAGGGCTCGTTGGTCTAGGGGTATGATTCCTGCTTAGGGTGCAGGAGGTCCCGGGTTCAAATCCCGGACGAGCCCTAGCGTTTTGTGCAAACTGATCTCACGTCAGTGGCTGAGTCAGCGCAAAAAGCTCGCCGTCAATATTAAATGAATTTCTTATTCGATGTGAGCAATTGACACTCGGGTCCGACGCGTGAAGGCGATTACGAAGGTTTCGGGTACAGATGGTAGCAGATGCATGTTAGTACGTCTTGCTTAAAGTGATGAAAAAGTGCTTCCGCCCGGGATCGAACCGGGGACCTTCTGCGTGTTAGGCAGACGTGATAACCGCTACACCACGGAAACTGCTTGTGTGCACCTTACTTCACAGACAACTTGTAGTGATGTTGCCATCGTAACTAAAAAATTCAATAAATGTGGTACTTGCAAAACGAAGGGACATGCAGCAGATCCACACACGACGTGGCTCATTGGAGGACAATACGACATAGGCAGGAAAATACTGTTCCCGCCCGGGATCGAACTTGGGACCTTCTGCGTGTGAAGCAGACGTGATAACCGCTACACTACGGAAACGACGGGCCTGAGGAGTCCATCCTTGTTCATTCGAACTTGCCTCAGACTTTCTCTCGTCCGCGAATGCACACACGACAGTTCTTTTGTCAGCCTGGAACCCATCACAGCCGAGGGCTCAAGAAGTCTTCGGGGCGCTTGAGAGGGTGTCTGCCGTAGCACCCCTAACGAGATAGCGGCGTTTCGCGCAGTCGTTATTGCAAGTCATATCAGCAAAAGCAATCACTTTCTCAGCAGCAGGCAGTGCGAGCCCAGCGGCAGCTCTACATGAAGGTACCAATAGCCCAGGAAGGCCGCCGACCGCGGGAATTCGCGCCGCCCCCATCCCGCCAGCGTACACGAGACTTCCAGGACACCCTGGACGACATCGAGGGACTGGAATAATTGGCATTCGCCGTGTCACAGGGCTCGTTGGTCTAGGGGTATGATTCCTGCTTAGGGTGCAGGAGGTCCCGGGTTCAAATCCCGGACGAGCCCTAGCGTTTTGTGCAAACTGATCGCACGTCAGTGGCTGAGTCAGCTCAAAAAGCTCGCCGTCAATATCAAATGAATTTCTTATTCGATGTGAGCAATTGACACTCGGGTCCGACGCGTGAAGGCGATTACGAAGGTTTCGGGTACAGATGGTAGCAGATGCATGTTAGTACGTCTTGCTTAAAGTGATGAAAAAGTGTTTCCGCCCGGGATCGAACCGGGGACCTTCTGCGTGTTAGGCAGACGTGATAACCGCTACACCACGGAAACTGCTTGTGTGCACCTTACTTCACAGACAACTTGTAGTGATGTTGCCATCGTAACTAAAAAATTCAATAAATGTGGTACTTGCAAAACGAAGGGACATGCAGCAGATCCACACACGACGTGGCTCATTGGAGGACAATACGACATAGGCAGGAAAATACTGTTCCCGCCCGGGATCGAACTTGGGACCTTCTGCGTGTGAAGCAGACGTGATAACCGCTACACTACGGAAACGACGGACCCGAGGAGTCCATCCTTGTTCATTCGAACTTGCCTCAGACTTTCTCTCGTCCGCGAATGCACACACGACAGTTCTTTTGTCGGCCTGGAACCCATCACAGCCGAGGGCTCAAGAAGTCTTCGGGGCGCTTGAGAGGGTGTCTGCCGTAGCACCCCTAACGAGATAGCGGCGTTTCGCGCAGTCGTTATTGCAAGTCATATCAGCAAAAGCAATCACTTTCTCAGCAGCAGGCAGTGCGAGCCCAGCGGCAGCTCTACATGAAGGTACCAATAGCCCAGGAAGGCCGCCGACCGCGGGAATTCGCGCCGCCCCCATCCCGCCAGCGTACACGAGACTTCCAGGACACCCTGGACGACATCGAGGGACTGGAATAATTGGCATTCGCCGTGTCACAGGGCTCGTTGGTCTAGGGGTATGATTCCTGCTTAGGGTGCAGGAGGTCCCGGGTTCAAATCCCGGACGAGCCCTAGCGTTTTGTGCAAACTGATCGCACGTCAGTGGCTGAGTCAGCGCAAAAAGCTCGCCGTCAATATCAAATGAATTTCTTATTCGATGTGAGCAATTGACACTCGGGTCCGACGCGTGAAGGCGATTACGAAGGTTTCGGGTACAGATGGTAGCAGATGCATGTTAGTACGTCTTGCTTAAAGTGATGAAAAAGTGTTTCCGCCCGGGATCGAACCGGGGACCTTCTGCGTGTTAGGCAGACGTGATAACCGCTACACCACGGAAACTGCTTGTGTGCACCTTACTTCACAGACAACTTGTAGTGATGTTGCCATCGTAACTAAAAAATTCAATAAATGTGGTACTTGCAAAACGAAGGGACATGCAGCAGATCCACACACGACGTGGCTCATTGGAGGACAATACGACATAGGCAGGAAAATACTGTTCCCGCCCGGGATCGAACTTGGGACCTTCTGCGTGTGAAGCAGACGTGATAACCGCTACACTACGGAAACGACGGACCTGAGGAGTCCATCCTTGTTCATTCGAACTTGCCTCAGACTTTCTCTCGTCCGCGAATGCACACACGACAGTTCTTTTGTCAGCCTGGAACCCATCACAGCCGAGGGCTCAAGAAGTCTTCGGGGCGCTTGAGAGGGTGTCTGCCGTAGCACCCCTAACGAGATAGCGGCGTTTCGCGCAGTCGTTATTGCAAGTCATATCAGCAAAAGCATTCACTTTCTCAGCAGCAGGCAGTGCGAGCCCAGCGGCAGCTCTACATGAAGGTACCAATAGCCCAGGAAGGCCGCCGACCGCGGGAATTCGCGCCGCCCCCATCCCGCCAGCGTACACGAGACTTCCAGGACACCCTGGACGACATCGAGGGACTGGAATAATTGGCATTCGCCGTGTCACAGGGCTCGTTGGTCTAGGGGTATGATTCCTGCTTAGGGTGCAGGAGGTCCCGGGTTCAAATCCCGGACGAGCCCTAGCGTTTTGTGCAAACTGATCGCACGTCAGTGGCTGAGTCAGCTCAAAAAGCTCGCCGTCAATATCAAATGAATTTCTTATTCGATGTGAGCAATTGACACTCGGGTCCGACGCGTGAAGGCGATTACGAAGGTTTCGGGTACAGATGGTAGCAGATGCATGTTAGTACGTCTTGCTTAAAGTGATGAAAAAGTGTTTCCGCCCGGGATCGAACCGGGGACCTTCTGCGTGTTAGGCAGACGTGATAACCGCTACACCACGGAAACTGCTTGTGTGCACCTTACTTCACAGACAACTTGTAGTGATGTTGCCATCGTAACTAAAAAATTCAATAAATGTGGTACTTGCAAAACGAAGGGACATGCAGCAGATCCACACACGACGTGGCTCATTGGAGGACAATACGACATAGGCAGGAAAATACTGTTCCTGCCCGGGATCGAACTTGTGACCTTCTGCGTGTGAAGCAGACGTGATAACCGCTACACTACGGAAACGACGGACACGAGGAGTCCATCCTTGTTCATTCGAACTTGCCTCAGACTTTCTCTCGTCCGCGAATGCACACACGACAGTTCTTTTGTCGGCCTGGAACCCATCACAGCCGAGGGCTCAAGAAGTCTTCGGGGCGCTTGAGAGGGTGTCTGCCGTAGCACCCCTAACGAGATAGCGGCGTTTCGCGCAGTCGTTATTGCAAGTCATATCAGCAAAAGCAATCACTTTCTCAGCAGCAGGCAGTGCGAGCCCAGCGGCAGCTCTACATGAAGGTACCAATAGCCCAGGAAGGCCGCCGACCGCGGGAATTCGCGCCGCCCCCATCCCGCCAGCGTACACGAGACTTCCAGGACACCCTGGACGACATCGAGGGACTGGAATAATTGGCATTCGCCGTGTCACAGGGCTCGTTGGTCTAGGGGTATGATTCCTGCTTAGGGTGCAGGAGGTCCCGGGTTCAAATCCCGGACGAGCCCTAGCGTTTTGTGCAAACTGATCGCACGTCAGTGGCTGAGTCAGCGCAAAAAGCTCGCCGTCAATATCAAATGAATTTCTTATTCGATGTGAGCAATTGACACTCGGGTCCGACGCGTGAAGGCGATTACGAAGGTTTCGGGTACAGATGGTAGCAGATGCATGTTAGTACGTCTTGCTTAAAGTGATGAAAAAGTGTTTCCGCCCGGGATCGAACCGGGGACCTTCTGCGTGTTAGGCAGACGTGATAACCGCTACACCACGGAAACTGCTTGTGTGCACATTACTTCACAGACAACTTGTAGTGATGTTGCCATCGTAACTAAAAAATTCAATAAATGTGGTACTTGCAAAACGAAGGGACATGCAGCAGATCCACACACGACGTGGCTCATTGGAGGACAATACGACATAGGCAGGAAAATACTGTTCCCGCCCGGGATCGAACTGGGGACCTTCTGCGTGTGAAGCAGACGTGATAACCGCTACACTACGGAAACGACGGACCTGAGGAGTCCATCCTTATTCATTCGAACTAGCCTCAGACTTTCTCTCGTCCGCGAATGCACACACGACAGTTCTTTTGTCAGCCTGGAACCCATCACAGCCGAGGGCTCAAGAAGTCTTCGGGGCGCTTGAGAGGGTGTCTGCCGTAGCACCCCTAACGAGATAGCGGCGTTTCGCGCAGTCGTTATTGCAAGTCATATCAGCAAAAGCATTCACTTTCTCAGCTGCAGGCAGTGCGAGCCCAGCGGCAGCTCTACATGAAGGTACCAATAGCCCAGGAAGGCCGCCGACCGCGGGAATTCGCGCCGCCCCCATCCCGCCAGCGTACACGAGACTTCCAGGACACCCTGGACGACATCGAGGGACTGGAATAATTGGCATTCGCCGTGTCACAGGGCTCGTTGGTCTAGGGGTATGATTCCTGCTTAGGGTGCAGGAGGTCCCGGGTTCAAATCCCGGACGAGCCCTAGCGTTTTGTGCAAACTGATCGCACGTCAGTGGCTGAGTCAGCTCAAAAAGCTCGCCGTCAATATCAAATGAATTTCTTATTCGATGTGAGCAATTGACACTCGGGTCCGACGCGTGAAGGCGATTACGAAGGTTTCGGGTACAGATGGTAGCAGATGCATGTTAGTACGTCTTGCTTAAAGTGATGAAAAAGTGTTTCCGCCCGGGATCGAACCGGGGACCTTCTGCGTGTTAGGCAGACGTGTTAACCGCTACACCACGGAAACTGCTTGTGTGCACCTTACTTCACAGACAACTTGTAGTGATGTTGCCATCGTAACTAAAAAATTCAATAAATGTGGTACTTGCAAAACGAAGGGACATGCAGCAGATCCACACACGACGTGGCTCATTGGAGGACAATACGACATAGGCAGGAAAATACTGTTCCCGCCCGGGATCGAACTTGGGACCTTCTGCGTGCGAAGCAGACGTGATAACCGCTACACTACGGAAACGACGGACCCGAGGAGTCCATCCTTGTTCATTCGAACTTGCCTCAGACTTTCTCTCGTCCGCGAATGCACACACGACAGTTCTTTTGTCGGCCTGGAACCCATCACAGCCGAGGGCTCAAGAAGTCTTCGGGGCGCTTGAGAGGGTGTCTGCCGTAGCACCCCTAACGAGATAGCGGCGTTTCGCGCAGTCGTTATTGCAAGTCATATCAGCAAAAGCAATCACTTTCTCAGCAGCAGGCAGTGCGAGCCCAGCGGCAGCTCTACATGAAGGTACCAATAGCCCAGGAAGGCCGCCGACCGCGGGAATTCGCGCCGCCCCCATCCCGCCAGCGTACACGAGACTTCCAGGACACCCTGGACGACATCGAGGGACTGGAATAATTGGCATTCGCCGTGTCACAGGGCTCGTTGGTCTAGGGGTATGATTCCTGCTTAGGGTGCAGGAGGTCCCGGGTTCAAATCCCGGACGAGCCCTAGCGTTTTGTGCAAACTGATCGCACGTCAGTGGCTGAGTCAGCGCAAAAAGCTCGCCGTCAATATCAAATGAATTTCTTATTCGATGTGAGCAATTGACACTCGGGTCCGACGCGTGAAGGCGATTACGAAGGTTTCGGGTACAGATGGTAGCAGATGCATGTTAGTACGTCTTGCTTAAAGTGATGAAAAAGTGTTTCCGCCCGGGATCGAACCGGGGACCTTCTGCGTGTTAGGCAGACGTGATAACCGCTACACCACGGAAACTGCTTGTGTGCACATTACTTCACAGACAACTTGTAGTGATGTTGCCATCGTAACTAAAAAATTCAATAAATGTGGTACTTGCAAAACGAAGGGACATGCAGCAGATCCACACACGACGTGGCTCATTGGAGGACAATACGACATAGGCAGGAAAGTACTGTTCCCGCCCGGGATCGAACTGGGGACCTTCTGCGTGTGAAGCAGACGTGATAACCGCTACACTACGGAAACGACGGACCTGAGGAGTCCATCCTTGTTCATTCGAACTTGCCTCAGACTTTCTCTCGTCCGCGAATGCACACACGACAGTTCTTTTGTCAGCCTGGAACCCATCACAGCCGAGGGCTCAAGAAGTCTTCGGGGCGCTTGAGAGGGTGTCTGCCGTAGCACCCCTAACGAGATAGCGGCGTTTCGCGCAGTCGTTATTGCAAGTCATATCAGCAAAAGCAATCACTTTCTCAGCAGCAGGCAGTGCGAGCCCAGCGGCAGCTCTACATGAAGGTACCAATAGCCCAGGAAGGCCGCCGACCGCGGGAATTCGCGCCGCCCCCATCCCGCCAGCGTACACGAGACTTCCAGGACACCCTGGACGACATCGAGGGACTGGAATAATTGGCATTCGCCGTGTCACAGGGCTCGTTGGTCTAGGGGTATGATTCCTGCTTAGGGTGCAGGAGGTCCCGGGTTGAAATCCCGGACGAGCCCTAGCGTTTTGTGCAAACTGATCGCACGTCAGTGGCTGAGTCAGCTCAAAAAGCTCGCCGTCAATATCAAATGAATTTCTTATTCGATGTGAGCAATTGACACTCGGGTCCGACGCGTGAAGGCGATTACGAAGGTTTCGGGTACAGATGGTAGCAGATGCATGTTAGTACGTCTTGCTTAAAGTGATGAAAAAGTGTTTCCGCCCGGGATCGAACCGGGGACCTTCTGCGTGTTAGGCAGACGTGATAACCGCTACACCACGGAAACTGCTTGTGTGCACCTTACTTCACAGACAACTTGTAGTGATGTTGCCATCGTAACTAAAAAATTCAATAAATGTGGTACTTGCAAAACGAAGGGACATGCAGCAGATCCACACACGACGTGGCTCATTGGAGGACAATACGACATAGGCAGGAAAATACTGTTCCCGCCCGGGATCGAACTGGGGACCTTCAGCGTGTGAAGCAGACGTGATAACCGCTACACCACGGAAACGACGGACCTGAGGAGTCCATCCTTGTTCATTCGAACTTGCCTCAGACTTTCTCTCGTCCGCGAATGCACACACGACAGTTCTTTTGTCAGCCTGGAACCCATCACAGCCGAGGGCTCAAGAAGTCTTCGGGGCGCTTGAGAGGGTGTCTGCCGTAGCACCCCTAACGAGATAGCGGCGTTTCGCGCAGTCGTTATTGCAAGTCATATCAGCAAAAGCAATCACTTTCTCAGCAGCAGGCAGTGCGAGCCCAGCGGCAGCTCTACATGAAGGTACCAATAGCCCAGGAAGGCCGCCGACCGCGGGAATTCGCGCCGCCCCCATCCCGCCAGCGTACACGAGACTTCCAGGACACCCTGGACGACATCGAGGGACTGGAATAATTGGCATTCGCCGTGTCACAGGGCTCGTTGGTCTAGGGGTATGATTCCTGCTTAGGGTGCAGGAGGTCCCGGGTTCAAATCCCGGACGAGCCCTAGCGTTTTGTGCAAACTGATCGCACGTCAGTGGCTGAGTCAGCTCAAAATGCTCGCCGTCAATATCAAATGAATTTCTTATTCGATGTGAGCAATTGACACTCGGGTCCGACGCGTGAAGGCGATTACGAAGGTTTCGGGTACAGATGGTAGCAGATGCATGTTAGTACGTCTTGCTTAAAGTGATGAAAAAGTGTTTCCGCCCGGGATCGAACCGGGGACCTTCTGCGTGTTAGGCAGACGTGATAACCGCTACACCACGGAAACTGCTTGTGTGCACCTTACTTCACAGACAACTTGTAGTGATGTTGCCATCGTAACTAAAAAATTCAATAAATGTGGTACTTGCAAAACGAAGGGACATGCAGCAGATCCACACACGACGTGGCTCATTGGAGGACAATACGACATAGGCAGGAAAATACTGTTCCCGCCCGGGATCGAACTGGGGACCTTCTGCGTGTGAAGCAGACGTGATAAGCGCTACACTACGGAAACGACGGACCTGAGGAGTCCATCCTTGTTCATTCGAACTTGCCTCAGACTTTCTCTCGTCCGCGAATGCACACACGACAGTTCTTTTGTCAGCCTGGAACCCATCACAGCCGAGGGCTCAAGAAGTCTTCGGGGCGCTTGAGAGGGTGTCTGCCGTAGCACCCCTAACGAGATAGCGGCGTTTCGCGCAGTCGTTATTGCAAGTCATATCAGCAAAAGCAATCACTTTCTCAGCAGCAGGCAGTGCGAGCCCAGCGGCAGCTCTACATGAAGGTACCAATAGCCCAGGAAGGCCGCCGACCGCGGGAATTCGCGCCGCCCCCATCCCGCCAGCGTACACGAGACTTCCAGGACACCCTGGACGACATCGAGGGACTGGAATAATTGGCATTCGCCGTGTCACAGGGCTCGTTGGTCTAGGGGTATGATTCCTGCTTAGGGTGCAGGAGGTCCCGGGTTCAAATCCCGGACGAGCCCTAGCGTTTTGTGCAAACTGATCGCACGTCAGTGGCTGAGTCAGCTCAAAAAGCTCGCCGTCAATATCAAATGAATTTCTTATTCGATGTGAGCAATTGACACTCGGGTCCGACGCGTGAAGGCGATTACGAAGGTTTCGGGTACAGATGGTAGCAGATGCATGTTAGTACGTCTTGCTTAAAGTGATGAAAAAGTGTTTCCGCCCGGGATCGAACCGGGGACCTTCTGCGTGTTAGGCAGACGTGATAACCGCTACACCACGGAAACTGCTTGTGTGCACCTTACTTCACAGACAACTTGTAGTGATGTTGCCATCGTAACTAAAAAATTCAATAAATGTGGTACTTGCAAAACGAAGGGACATGCAGCAGATCCACACACGACGTGGCTCATTGGAGGACAATACGACATAGGCAGGAAAATACTGTTCCTGCCCGGGATCGAACTTGTGACCTTCTGCGTGTGAAGCAGACGTGATAACCGCTACACTACGGAAACGACGGACCCGAGGAGTCCATCCTTGTTCATTCGAACTTGCCTCAGACTTTCTCTCGTCCGCGAATGCACACACGACAGTTCTTTTGTCGGCCTGGAACCCATCACAGCCGAGGGCTCAAGAAGTCTTCGGGGCGCTTGAGAGGGTGTCTGCCGTAGCACCCCTAACGAGATAGCGGCGTTTCGCGCAGTCGTTATTGCAAGTCATATCAGCAAAAGCAATCACTTTCTCAGCAGCAGGCAGTGCGAGCCCAGCGGCAGCTCTACATGAAGGTACCAATAGCCCAGGAAGGCCGCCGACCGCGGGAATTCGCGCCGCCCCCATCCCGCCAGCGTACACGAGACTTCCAGGACACCCTGGACGACATCGAGGGACTGGAATAATTGGCATTCGCCGTGTCACAGGGCTCGTTGGTCTAGGGGTATGATTCCTGCTTAGGGTGCAGGAGGTCCCGGGTTCAAATCCCGGACGAGCCCTAGCGTTTTGTGCAAACTGATCGCACGTCAGTGGCTGAGTCAGCTCAAAAAGCTCGCCGTCAATATCAAATGAATTTCTTATTCGATGTGAGCAATTGACACTCGGGTCCGACGCGTGAAGGCGATTACGAAGGTTTCGGGTACAGATGGTAGCAGATGCATGTTAGTACGTCTTGCTTAAAGTGATGAAAAAGTGTTTCCGCCCGGGATCGAACCAGGGACCTTCTGCGTGTTAGGCAGACGTGATAAACGCTACACCACGGAAACTGCTTGTGTGCACCTTACTTCACAGACAACTTGTAGTGATGTTGCCATCGTAACTAAAAAATTCAATAAATGTGGTACTTGCAAAACGAAGGGACATGCAGCAGATCCACACACGACGTGGCTCATTGGAGGACAATACGACATAGGCAGGAAAATACTGTTCCCGCCCGGGATCGAACTTGGGACCTTCAGCGTGTGAAGCAGACGTGATAACCGCTACACTACGGAAACGACGGACCTGAGGAGTCCATCCTTGTTCATTCGAACTTGCCTCAGACTTTCTCTCGTCCGCGAATGCACACACGACAGTTCTTTTGTCAGCCTGGAACCCATCACAGCCGAGGGCTCAAGAAGTCTTCGGGGCGCTTGAGAGGGTGTCTGCCGTAGCACCCCTAACGAGATAGCGGCGTTTCGCGCAGTCGTTATTGCAAGTCATATCAGCAAAAGCAATCACTTTCTCAGCAGCAGGCAGTGCGAGCCCAGCGGCAGCTCTACATGAAGGTACCAATAGCCCAGGAAGGCCGCCGACCGCGGGAATTCGCGCCGCCCCCATCCCGCCAGCGTACACGAGACTTCCAGGACACCCTGGACGACATCGAGGGACTGGAATAATTGGCATTCGCCGTGTCACAGGGCTCGTTGGTCTAGGGGTATGATTCCTGCTTAGGGTGCAGGAGGTCCCGGGTTGAAATCCCGGACGAGCCCTAGCGTTTTGTGCAAACTGATCGCACGTCAGTGGCTGAGTCAGCTCAAAAAGCTCGCCGTCAATATCAAATGAATTTCTTATTCGATGTGAGCAATTGACACTCGGGTCCGACGCGTGAAGGCGATTACGAAGGTTTCGGGTACAGATGGTAGCAGATGCATGTTAGTACGTCTTGCTTAAAGTGATGAAAAAGTGTTTCCGCCCGGGATCGAACCGGGGACCTTCTGCGTGTTAGGCAGACGTGATAACCGCTACACCACGGAAACTGCTTGTGTGCACCTTACTTCACAGACAACTTGTAGTGATGTTGCCATCGTAACTAAAAAATTCAATAAATGTGGTACTTGCAAAACGAAGGGACATGCAGCAGATCCACACACGACGTGGCTCATTGGAGGACAATACGACATAGGCAGGAAAATACTGTTCCCGCCCGGGATCGAACTTGGGACCTTCAGCGTGTGAAGCAGACGTGATAACCGCTACACTACGGAAACGACGGACCTGAGGAGTCCATCCTTGTTCATTCGAACTTGCCTCAGACTTTCTCTCGTCCGCGAATGCACACACGACAGTTCTTTTGTCAGCCTGGAACCCATCACAGCCGAGGGCTCAAGAAGTCTTCGGGGCGCTTGAGAGGGTGTCTGCCGTAGCACCCCTAACGAGATAGCGGCGTTTCGCGCAGTCGTTATTGCAAGTCATATCAGCAAAAGCAATCACTTTCTCAGCAGCAGGCAGTGCGAGCCCAGCGGCAGCTCTACATGAAGGTACCAATAGCCCAGGAAGGCCGCCGACCGCGGGAATTCGCGCCGCCCCCATCCCGCCAGCGTACACGAGACTTCCAGGACACCCTGGACGACATCGAGGGACTGGAATAATTGGCATTCGCCGTGTCACAGGGCTCGTTGGTCTAGGGGTATGATTCCTGCTTAGGGTGCAGGAGGTCCCGGGTTGAAATCCCGGACGAGCCCTAGCGTTTTGTGCAAACTGATCGCACGTCAGTGGCTGAGTCAGCTCAAAATGCTCGCCGTCAATATCAAATGAATTTCTTATTCGATGTGAGCAATTGACACTCGGGTCCGACGCGTGAAGGCGATTACGAAGGTTTCGGGTACAGATGGTAGCAGATGCATGTTAGTACGTCTTGCTTAAAGTGATGAAAAAGTGTTTCCGCCCGGGATCGAACCGGGGACCTTCTGCGTGTTAGGCAGACGTGATAACCGCTACACCACGGAAACTGCTTGTGTGCACCTTACTTCACAGACAACTTGTAGTGATGTTACCATCGTAACTAAAAAATTCAATAAATGTGGTACTTGCAAAACGAAGGGACATGCAGCAGATCCACACACGACGTGGCTCATTGGAGGACAATACGACATAGGCAGGAAAATACTGTTCCCGCCCGGGATCGAACTTGGGACCTTCAGCGTGTGAAGCAGACGTGATAACCGCTACACTACGGAAACGACGGACCTGAGGAGTCCATCCTTGTTCATTCGAACTTGCCTCAGACTTTCTCTCGTCCGCGAATGCACACACGACAGTTCTTTTGTCAGCCTGGAACCCATCACAGCCGAGGGCTCAAGAAGTCTTCGGGGCGCTTGAGAGGGTGTCTGCCGTAGCACCCCTAACGAGATAGCGGCGTTTCGCGCAGTCGTTATTGCAAGTCATATCAGCAAAAGCAATCACTTTCTCAGCAGCAGGCAGTGCGAGCCCAGCGGCAGCTCTACATGAAGGTACCAATAGCCCAGGAAGGCCGCCGACCGCGGGAATTCGCGCCGCCCCCATCCCGCCAGCGTACACGAGACTTCCAGGACACCCTGGACGACATCGAGGGACTGGAATAATTGGCATTCGCCGTGTCACAGGGCTCGTTGGTCTAGGGGTATGATTCCTGCTTAGGGTGCAGGAGGTCCCGGGTTCAAATCCCGGACGAGCCCTAGCGTTTTGTGCAAACTGATCGCACGTCAGTGGCTGAGTCAGCTCAAAATGCTCGCCGTCAATATCAAATGAATTTCTTATTCGATGTGAGCAATTGACACTCGGGTCCGACGCGTGAAGGCGATTACGAAGGTTTCGGGTACAGATGGTAGCAGATGCATGTTAGTACGTCTTGCTTAAAGTGATGAAAAAGTGTTTCCGCCCGGGATCGAACCGGGGACCTTCTGCGTGTTAGGCAGACGTGATAACCGCTACACCACGGAAACTGCTTGTGTGCACCTTACTTCACAGACAACTTGTAGTGATGTTGCCATCGTAACTAAAAAATTCAATAAATGTGGTACTTGCAAAACGAAGGGACATGCAGCAGATCCACACACGACGTGGCTCATTGGAGGACAATACGACATAGGCAGGAAAATACTGTTCCCGCCCGGGATCGAACTTGGGACCTTCAGCGTGTGAAGCAGACGTGATAACCGCTACACTACGGAAACGACGGACCTGAGGAGTCCATCCTTGTTCATTCGAACTTGCCTCAGACTTTCTCTCGTCCGCGAATGCACACACGACAGTTCTTTTGTCAGCCTGGAACCCATCACAGCCGAGGGCTCAAGAAGTCTTCGGGGCGCTTGAGAGGGTGTCTGCCGTAGCACCCCTAACGAGATAGCGGCGTTTCGCGCAGTCGTTATTGCAAGTCATATCAGCAAAAGCAATCACTTTCTCAGCAGCAGGCAGTGCGAGCCCAGCGGCAGCTCTACATGAAGGTACCAATAGCCCAGGAAGGCCGCCGACCGCGGGAATTCGCGCCGCCCCCATCCCGCCAGCGTACACGAGACTTCCAGGACACCCTGGACGACATCGAGGGACTGGAATAATTGGCATTCGCCGTGTCACAGGGCTCGTTGGTCTAGGGGTATGATTCCTGCTTAGGGTGCAGGAGGTCCCGGGTTGAAATCCCGGACGAGCCCTAGCGTTTTGTGCAAACTGATCGCACGTCAGTGGCTGAGTCAGCTCAAAAAGCTCGCCGTCAATATCAAATGAATTTCTTATTCGATGTGAGCAATTGACACTCGGGTCCGACGCGTGAAGGCGATTACGAAGGTTTCGGGTACAGATGGTAGCAGATGCATGTTAGTACGTCTTGCTTAAAGTGATGAAAAAGTGTTTCCGCCCGGGATCGAACCGGGGACCTTCTGCGTGTTAGGCAGACGTGATAACCGCTACACCACGGAAACTGCTTGTGTGCACCTTACTTCACAGACAACTTGTAGTGATGTTGCCATCGTAACTAAAAAATTCAATAAATGTGGTACTTGCAAAACGA
This sequence comes from Schistocerca americana, assembly GCF_021461395.2. Lineage (NCBI taxonomy): Eukaryota > Metazoa > Arthropoda > Insecta > Orthoptera > Acrididae > Schistocerca > Schistocerca americana. The sequence continues at coordinate 40,380,706 of NC_060120.1, forward strand.
AGGGACATGCAGCAGATCCACACACGACGTGGCTCATTGGAGGACAATACGACATAGGCAGGAAAATACTGTTCCCGCCCGGGATCGAACTTGGGACCTTCAGCGTGTGAAGCAGACGTGATAACCGCTACACTACGGAAACGACGGACCTGAGGAGTCCATCCTTGTTCATTCGAACTTGCCTCAGACTTTCTCTCGTCCGCGAATGCACACACGACAGTTCTTTTGTCAGCCTGGAACCCATCACAGCCGAGGGCTCAAGAAGTCTTCGGGGCGCTTGAGAGGGTGTCTGCCGTAGCACCCCTAACGAGATAGCGGCGTTTCGCGCAGTCGTTATTGCAAGTCATATCAGCAAAAGCAATCACTTTCTCAGCAGCAGGCAGTGCGAGCCCAGCGGCAGCTCTACATGAAGGTACCAATAGCCCAGGAAGGCCGCCGACCGCGGGAATTCGCGCCGCCCCCATCCCGCCAGCGTACACGAGACTTCCAGGACACCCTGGACGACATCGAGGGACTGGAATAATTGGCATTCGCCGTGTCACAGGGCTCGTTGGTCTAGGGGTATGATTCCTGCTTAGGGTGCAGGAGGTCCCGGGTTGAAATCCCGGACGAGCCCTAGCGTTTTGTGCAAACTGATCGCACGTCAGTGGCTGAGTCAGCTCAAAAAGCTCGCCGTCAATATCAAATGAATTTCTTATTCGATGTGAGCAATTGACACTCGGGTCCGACGCGTGAAGGCGATTACGAAGGTTTCGGGTACAGATGGTAGCAGATGCATGTTAGTACGTCTTGCTTAAAGTGATGAAAAAGTGTTTCCGCCCGGGATCGAACCGGGGACCTTCTGCGTGTTAGGCAGACGTGATAACCGCTACACCACGGAAACTGCTTGTGTGCACCTTACTTCACAGACAACTTGTAGTGATGTTGCCATCGTAACTAAAAAATTCAATAAATGTGGTACTTGCAAAACGAAGGGACATGCAGCAGATCCACACACGACGTGGCTCATTGGAGGACAATACGACATAGGCAGGAAAATACTGTTCCCGCCCGGGATCGAACTTGGGACCTTCAGCGTGTGAAGCAGACGTGATAACCGCTACACTACGGAAACGACGGACCTGAGGAGTCCATCCTTGTTCATTCGAACTTGCCTCAGACTTTCTCTCGTCCGCGAATGCACACACGACAGTTCTTTTGTCAGCCTGGAACCCATCACAGCCGAGGGCTCAAGAAGTCTTCGGGGCGCTTGAGAGGGTGTCTGCCGTAGCACCCCTAACGAGATAGCGGCGTTTCGCGCAGTCGTTATTGCAAGTCATATCAGCAAAAGCAATCACTTTCTCAGCAGCAGGCAGTGCGAGCCCAGCGGCAGCTCTACATGAAGGTACCAATAGCCCAGGAAGGCCGCCGACCGCGGGAATTCGCGCCGCCCCCATCCCGCCAGCGTACACGAGACTTCCAGGACACCCTGGACGACATCGAGGGACTGGAATAATTGGCATTCGCCGTGTCACAGGGCTCGTTGGTCTAGGGGTATGATTCCTGCTTAGGGTGCAGGAGGTCCCGGGTTCAAATCCCGGACGAGCCCTAGCGTTTTGTGCAAACTGATCGCACGTCAGTGGCTGAGTCAGCTCAAAATGCTCGCCGTCAATATCAAATGAATTTCTTATTCGATGTGAGCAATTGACACTCGGGTCCGACGCGTGAAGGCGATTACGAAGGTTTCGGGTACAGATGGTAGCAGATGCATGTTAGTACGTCTTGCTTAAAGTGATGAAAAAGTGTTTCCGCCCGGGATCGAACCGGGGACCTTCTGCGTGTTAGGCAGACGTGATAACCGCTACACCACGGAAACTGCTTGTGTGCACCTTACTTCACAGACAACTTGTAGTGATGTTGCCATCGTAACTAAAAAATTCAATAAATGTGGTACTTGCAAAACGAAGGGACATGCAGCAGATCCACACACGACGTGGCTCATTGGAGGACAATACGACATAGGCAGGAAAATACTGTTCCCGCCCGGGATCGAACTTGGGACCTTCAGCGTGTGAAGCAGACGTGATAACCGCTACACTACGGAAACGACGGACCTGAGGAGTCCATCCTTGTTCATTCGAACTTGCCTCAGACTTTCTCTCGTCCGCGAATGCACACACGACAGTTCTTTTGTCAGCCTGGAACCCATCACAGCCGAGGGCTCAAGAAGTCTTCGGGGCGCTTGAGAGGGTGTCTGCCGTAGCACCCCTAACGAGATAGCGGCGTTTCGCGCAGTCGTTATTGCAAGTCATATCAGCAAAAGCAATCACTTTCTCAGCAGCAGGCAGTGCGAGCCCAGCGGCAGCTCTACATGAAGGTACCAATAGCCCAGGAAGGCCGCCGACCGCGGGAATTCGCGCCGCCCCCATCCCGCCAGCGTACACGAGACTTCCAGGACACCCTGGACGACATCGAGGGACTGGAATAATTGGCATTCGCCGTGTCACAGGGCTCGTTGGTCTAGGGGTATGATTCCTGCTTAGGGTGCAGGAGGTCCCGGGTTCAAATCCCGGACGAGCCCTAGCGTTTTGTGCAAACTGATCGCACGTCAGTGGCTGAGTCAGCTCAAAATGCTCGCCGTCAATATCAAATGAATTTCTTATTCGATGTGAGCAATTGACACTCGGGTCCGACGCGTGAAGGCGATTACGAAGGTTTCGGGTACAGATGGTAGCAGATGCATGTTAGTACGTCTTGCTTAAAGTGATGAAAAAGTGTTTCCGCCCGGGATCGAACCGGGGACCTTCTGCGTGTTAGGCAGACGTGATAACCGCTACACCACGGAAACTGCTTGTGTGCACCTTACTTCACAGACAACTTGTAGTGATGTTGCCATCGTAACTAAAAAATTCAATAAATGTGGTACTTGCAAAACGAAGGGACATGCAGCAGATCCACACACGACGTGGCTCATTGGAGGACAATACGACATAGGCAGGAAAATACTGTTCCCGCCCGGGATCGAACTTGGGACCTTCAGCGTGTGAAGCAGACGTGATAACCGCTACACTACGGAAACGACGGACCTGAGGAGTCCATCCTTGTTCATTCGAACTTGCCTCAGACTTTCTCTCGTCCGCGAATGCACACACGACAGTTCTTTTGTCAGCCTGGAACCCAACACAGCCGAGGGCTCAAGAAGTCTTCGGGGCGCTTGAGAGGGTGTCTGCCGTAGCACCCCTAACGAGATAGCGGCGTTTCGCGCAGTCGTTATTGCAAGTCATATCAGCAAAAGCAATCACTTTCTCAGCAGCAGGCAGTGCGAGCCCAGCGGCAGCTCTACATGAAGGTACCAATAGCCCAGGAAGGCCGCCGACCGCGGGAATTCGCGCCGCCCCCATCCCGCCAGCGTACACGAGACTTCCAGGACACCCTGGACGACATCGAGGGACTGGAATAATTGGCATTCGCCGTGTCACAGGGCTCGTTGGTCTAGGGGTATGATTCCTGCTTAGGGTGCAGGAGGTCCCGGGTTGAAATCCCGGACGAGCCCTAGCGTTTTGTGCAAACTGATCGCACGTCAGTGGCTGAGTCAGCTCAAAAAGCTCGCCGTCAATATCAAATGAATTTCTTATTCGATGTGAGCAATTGACACTCGGGTCCGACGCGTGAAGGCGATTACGAAGGTTTCGGGTACAGATGGTAGCAGATGCATGTTAGTACGTCTTGCTTAAAGTGATGAAAAAGTGTTTCCGCCCGGGATCGAACCGGGGACCTTCTGCGTGTTAGGCAGACGTGATAACCGCTACACCACGGAAACTGCTTGTGTGCACCTTACTTCACAGACAACTTGTAGTGATGTTGCCATCGTAACTAAAAAATTCAATAAATGTGGTACTTGCAAAACGAAGGGACATGCAGCAGATCCACACACGACGTGGCTCATTGGAGGACAATACGACATAGGCAGGAAAATACTGTTCCCGCCCGGGATCGAACTTGGGACCTTCAGCGTGTGAAGCAGACGTGATAACCGCTACACTACGGAAACGACGGACTTGAGGAGTCCATCCTTGTTCATTCGAACTTGCCTCAGACTTTCTCTCGTCCGCGAATGCACACACGACAGTTCTTTTGTCAGCCTGGAACCCATCACAGCCGAGGGCTCAAGAAGTCTTCGGGGCGCTTGAGAGGGTGTCTGCCGTAGCACCCCTAACGAGATAGCGGCGTTTCGCGCAGTCGTTATTGCAAGTCATATCAGCAAAAGCAATCACTTTCTCAGCAGCAGGCAGTGCGAGCCCAGCGGCAGCTCTACATGAAGGTACCAATAGCCCAGGAAGGCCGCCGACCGCGGGAATTCGCGCCGCCCCCATCCCGCCAGCGTACACGAGACTTCCAGGACACCCTGGACGACATCGAGGGACTGGAATAATTGGCATTCGCCGTGTCACAGGGCTCGTTGGTCTAGGGGTATGATTCCTGCTTAGGGTGCAGGAGGTCCCGGGTTCAAATCCCGGACGAGCCCTAGCGTTTTGTGCAAACTGATCGCACGTCAGTGGCTGAGTCAGCTCAGAAAGCTCGCCGTCAATATCAAATGAATTTCTTATTCGATGTGAGCAATTGACACTCGGGTCCGACGCGTGAAGGCGATTACGAAGGTTTCGGGTACAGATGGTAGCAGATGCATGTTAGTACGTCTTGCTTAAAGTGATGAAAAAGTGTTTCCGCCCGGGATCGAACCGGGGACCTTCTGCGTGTTAGGCAGACGTGATAACCGCTACACCACGGAAACTGCTTGTGTGCACCTTACTTCACAGACAACTTGTAGTGATGTTGCCATCGTAACTAAAAAATTCAATAAATGTGGTACTTGCAAAACGAAGGGACATGCAGCAGATCCACACACGACGTGGCTCATTGGAGGACAATACGACATAGTCAGGAAAATACTGTTCCCGCCCGGGATCGAACTTGGGACCTTCAGCGTGTGAAGCAGACGTGATAACCGCTACACTACGGAAACGACGGACCTGAGGAGTCCATCCTTGTTCATTCGAACTTGCCTCAGACTTTCTCTCGTCCGCGAATGCACACACGACAGTTCTTTTGTCAGCCTGGAACCCATCACAGCCGAGGGCTCAAGAAGTCTTCGGGGCGCTTGAGAGGGTGTCTGCCGTAGCACCCCTAACGAGATAGCGGCGTTTCGCGCAGTCGTTATTGCAAGTCATATCAGCAAAAGCAATCACTTTCTCAGCAGCAGGCAGTGCGAGCCCAGCGGCAGCTCTACATGAAGGTACCAATAGCCCAGGAAGGCCGCCGACCGCGGGAATTCGCGCCGCCCCCATCCCGCCAGCGTACACGAGACTTCCAGGACACCCTGGACGACATCGAGGGACTGGAATAATTGGCATTCGCCGTGTCACAGGGCTCGTTGGTCTAGGGGTATGATTCCTGCTTAGGGTGCAGGAGGTCCCGGGTTGAAATCCCGGACGAGCCCTAGCGTTTTGTGCAAACTGATCGCACGTCAGTGGCTGAGTCAGCTCAAAAAGCTCGCCGTCAATATCAAATGAATTTCTTATTCGATGTGAGCAATTGACACTCGGGTCCGACGCGTGAAGGCGATTACGAAGGTTTCGGGTACAGATGGTAGCAGATGCATGTTAGTACGTCTTGCTTAAAGTGATGAAAAGGTGTTTCCGCCCGGGATCGAACCGGGGACCTTCTGCGTGTTAGGCAGACGTGATAACCGCTACACCACGGAAACTGCTTGTGTGCACCTTACTTCACAGACAACTTGTAGTGATGTTGCCATCGTAACTAAAAAATTCAATAAATGTGGTACTTGCAAAACGAAGGGACATGCAGCAGATCCACACACGACGTGGCTCATTGGAGGACAATACGACATAGGCAGGAAAATACTGTTCCCGCCCGGGATCGAACTTGGGACCTTCAGCGTGTGAAGCAGACGTGATAACCGCTACACTACGGAAACGACGGACCTGAGGAGTCCATCCTTGTTCATTCGAACTTGCCTCAGACTTTCTCTCGTCCGCGAATGCACACACGACAGTTCTTTTGTCAGCCTGGAACCCATCACAGCCGAGGGCTCAAGAAGTCTTCGGGGCGCTTGAGAGGGTGTCTGCCGTAGCACCCCTAACGAGATAGCGGCGTTTCGCGCAGTCGTTATTGCAAGTCATATCAGCAAAAGCAATCACTTTCTCAGCAGCAGGCAGTGCGAGCCCAGCGGCAGCTCTACATGAAGGTACCAATAGCCCAGGAAGGCCGCCGACCGCGGGAATTCGCGCCGCCCCCATCCCGCCAGCGTACACGAGACTTCCAGGACACCCTGGACGACATCGAGGGACTGGAATAATTGGCATTCGCCGTGTCACAGGGCTCGTTGGTCTAGGGGTATGATTCCTGCTTAGGGTGCAGGAGGTCCCGGGTTCAAATCCCGGACGAGCCCTAGCGTTTTGTGCAAACTGATCGCACGTCAGTGGCTGAGTCAGCTCAAAATGCTCGCCGTCAATATCAAATGAATTTCTTATTCGATGTGAGCAATTGACACTCGGGTCCGACGCGTGAAGGCGATTACGAAGGTTTCGGGTACAGATGGTAGCAGATGCATGTTAGTACGTCTTGCTTAAAGTGATGAAAAAGTGTTTCCGCCCGGGATCGAACCGGGGACCTTCTGCGTGTTAGGCAGACGTGATAACCGCTACACCACGGAAACTGCTTGTGTGCACCTTACTGCACAGACAACTTGTAGTGATGTTGCCATCGTAACTAAAAAATTCAATAAATGTGGTACTTGCAAAACGAAGGGACATGCAGCAGATCCACACACGACGTGGCTCATTGGAGGACAATACGACATAGGCAGGAAAATACTGTTCCCGCCCGGGATCGAACTTGGGACCTTCAGCGTGTGAAGCAGACGTGATAACCGCTACACTACGGAAACGACGGACCTGAGGAGTCCATCCTTGTTCATTCGAACTTGCCTCAGACTTTCTCTCGTCCGCGAATGCACACACGACAGTTCTTTTGTCAGCCTGGAACCCATCACAGCCGAGGGCTCAAGAAGTCTTCGGGGCGCTTGAGAGGGTGTCTGCCGTAGCACCCCTAACGAGATAGCGGCGTTTCGCGCAGTCGTTATTGCAAGTCATATCAGCAAAAGCAATCACTTTCTCAGCAGCAGGCAGTGCGAGCCCAGCGGCAGCTCTACATGAAGGTACCAATAGCCCAGGAAGGCCGCCGACCGCGGGAATTCGCGCCGCCCCCATCCCGCCAGCGTACACGAGACTTCCAGGACACCCTGGACGACATCGAGGGACTGGAATAATTGGCATTCGCCGTGTCACAGGGCTCGTTGGTCTAGGGGTATGATTCCTGCTTAGGGTGCAGGAGGTCCCGGGTTCAAATCCCGGACGAGCCCTAGCGTTTTGTGCAAACTGATCGCACGTCAGTGGCTGAGTCAGCTCAAAAAGCTCGCCGTCAATATCAAATGAATTTCTTATTCGATGTGAGCAATTGACACTCGGGTCCGACGCGTGAAGGCGATTACGAAGGTTTCGGGTACAGATGGTAGCAGATGCATGTTAGTACGTCTTGCTTAAAGTGATGAAAAAGTGTTTCCGCCCGGGATCGAACCGGGGACCTTCTGCGTGTTAGGCAGACGTGATAACCGCTACACCACGGAAACTGCTTGTGTGCACCTTACTTCACAGACAACTTGTAGTGATGTTGCCATCGTAACTAAAAAATTCAATAAATGTGGTACTTGCAAAACGAAGGGACATGCAGCAGATCCACACACGACGTGGCTCATTGGAGGACAATACGACATAGGCAGGAAAATACTGTTCCCGCCCGGGATCGAACTTGGG